>NC_040250.1:26045236-26355663 GCF_001444195.1 Xiphophorus couchianus | reverse complement strand
AAGCAGTGGACTAAATAAATCAGTATGACCATGATTTGATCTTGCATACTTGAAGTTGCTTAGCTTTCTCAGATGTTTAAATAACAATACACATATAATAATGTGTTTAACCATAGCTGGAGACACTGTAAGTCTTGAAAGATTTTTCCTGAGATGTGAAACATGCAAAATTGTGTTCGCAAACATTGTTGATGTGCAAAAAGTTGAATTTCATGTTAAAATTGTAATCTAACTGCAGGATTCTTCTTTTTTAAGCCACCTTCAGTTTTGTTTGAATTGAATACAACATGGTGCAAATTTTAAATTAAGGACTTTATTCTCTAACTCATTGAGAATTGATGAAAATAAAATCAATAATTAATAATCATAATGAAATTGGTATTGCAAAGTTTTTAGGAATTCCTATCCCTATTTATGACTCTTATAATTTACTAATTTTAAGACAGATGAGTGTGTATGATTCTCATATTCATGTGTTCTTTGTGACAGGATGAGCTGGATGATACTGCCCAGGTTTGGAATGCACACTCCATCAGGCCATCAAACAACAGAAATGTCCCCAGTGGTCGACCCAATGTGATGTATGCATTACCTGAGCTCTACAGGACAAGAGACTTTCTTTGCCTTGTTGAAGAGGAACATGTTGAAGTATGCAAAAATGAGTGCATTTCTCGACTGACCAAACCATGTGATCCAGATGTCTTTGACCTCTGCAACATCCTTATGGCAGAGTCCCATCTGACCTTACCCACAGACGCTTACCAGGCTTTGAACTTGTATATGCATCTAAGAGAGGCAATCATTGCATCACTTTAAAATGTGCTGACTGCAAGCAAGAACATTTTTCAGCACCTTTACAAGCCCACTTAGAATGGCATGCAGATGTAAACAAACTGTGTTTCTTTTCTTTCAAAAGTATTTCATTATGTTCTCTAGAAGGGACAATGAAGAAATGTATTGTTCATTTGAGTTTCATGAACTGCCAGTTTATTCAACTGCTTCTAACCATTTTGTAAATATGCAATATCTGTTTCAGATCAAAATAAACTCTGTGAAAGCAAATATTTACTTGTCAAACAAAGATAAACATAAAAGGAAAATAAGGGTATTTAGTATAAATAATATTTATCTGAAAATGTAATTCTGTGATCAAAACAAAATGCTTCTTTTAAGTGATAAACTCTGTCCTGCCATTCTATTTTTAAAATAAATGTTGCATTAATTAACTTTTTAAAATTTGAAATGCTATAAAAAAAGGAAAAGTATTTGAAACAATCAACATGATACAAAGCAAAATGCATATTTCTTGCCTCTGAAGTTAATAAGGGTTGTAAACACAATTATGAACTTTTTAAAAAATCTGTAAAAACATCTAAAAGCTTAAACAGTAAACCTTACTGAAAGAACAAACTCTGCTTAAAGCAACATTGCACAGAGGCTACATCAACAGATCGGTCTTGTAGTACAGCATCTTGAAAGAAAATGAGAACACATTTCTGTTTAATTACAAAACATGGGTTAGAATATGATAAAATCAAAGGAGCACTTCTTCATACATTGAAAAACAAAATCTTAACAAGTAATTCTGGTCTAGTTTCTAGTGAAAATATCCTATTACACTTAAAATAAGACAAATTAACTTAAAAGTAACTTTTCAGCAACATATAGAGTTTTAAGTAAGTAATTCTTTAATATTGATGAGAAAGTACTTGCTCTATTGGCAGATAAATTAACTTATAGGAAAAATATCTTGTTATAAGTTAAATAATCTTCCAATATAAACAGTACTTTTTGATCAATATTAAGGAATTATTTACTTAAAACAAGATCTTAAAATCTTGCGGAAAAGTAATTTTTACATTAATTTGTATTATTCACAAGGTATCTTTGAAAATAAATACAATTGAAATGTAAAGTAACAAAAACATACAGCCAAACCATGAAAACATAAAATCAATTGCTATATGACTGAATGCATTAAATATTTAAATATGAAATTTAGAAAAAAAAAAAAAACTGCATTCAAAACAAAAAGGTGGTGTAAATACCTCCCATCAACTTCAAATTATGTCCATTTCAAAGTAATTACTGGAGAGGATGTTGTCGAACTCTGTGCGAAAGTCTGGGTAAGAACTATAAGTGCAAGGAAGTTCTAGGGTTGCTCCACAGGTGCGAGCAACAGGCCTTCTATTAAGCCCGGTTTCAGTGTTGAAACAAATGAGAATTTTGTCAACACAGATTACAGAAGAGCCGGTGCAGAAACGCAGTATTTTTTCGGCCTTGTCTTCATCAGCATTTTTTACAAAACGTTGAAGGTGGTTAAAGGTTGTCTGTTCTCTCTGGGACAGCGTCACATTTGCTGATTCAAACAGCTGTAACAGTCTTTTACCTGAGGCCTTCTTTTTTTCATACAAAGACAACAGACTTTTCTTGTCAGCAAGTTCCATGGATGTGGAGAAGCAATCCAATATATACTTTGGCTCTTGAAGAATTGCCTTGTGAGCCATGGTTTCAATGGCCTGCTGAATGTTCTCATTGGGAGGCAGGAAGTGGGACCCCATCCTTGTGAAGAGGTCTAGCAAGTCCTCTTCATCACCTTGATCCATGGTGCCCTGTAGAGCCTTCTCAACAGCTGATCTCTCTACTAGAGGGAGGTAGTTGAGAAATGATGGGATCAATACATCATCATCCACTGATTCAATTCCATGGACACAAGCTAAAATGAAAGCTTTCGATAGCCTCACTGGAATGACTCCATGGTCTAGAAATCCTTTGACCCAAATGTGTCCAATGGCTTGCCATTCAGACTCACAAAAGTCAGGCCTCAACCTGGGAACTCGCTCTGTTTCACCCTCACACTGTTCCAAAAACTGCTCCCAAAATGCAGTGTAAACCTCCCTTGATACCCCAGCATCATCGATTGCTCTTTCATTCACAAACTCCATTTTTAAAGTCTGATTCAAAAGGTTGTTTTCCATAAACACAGCCAAAAGATCTTCCACAACCTTTATCCTGCGAATTGACACATGTAGATGGTTTGCTAGATTTTCTGAGTTACCAGCTGAAACAGATTGGGGCAGTAGACCGCTTGAACTTGGGTGAGAATCTTCGGGTGGAATCAAGCCAGAGTCCTGGGTAAAAGATAAAGCAATAACCATTATTAACAACACAGATACAAATATAAGATTTCTACAAACAGATTGGACATTTGTTTGTTAATATTCTCTTCAATACTATGTTATGATTACCAAGCTAATTTGTAGAACTTTGGAAGATCTGGTGGAACACTAACCCTTCTGCTTAATCCATACTTTAATACTTTCATATGATTTTTTTTAATTAAATAGAAAATACCAATTCAATTAAATGAAAAATATATATTCAATTCAATAAAAAAATATGTATTCAATTCAAAAGATGTAATAATTGCATGACCTTTAAAAAAAAGGTGGTACTGAGTTGTTCATTACAGAGGAGAAAATGAGCTCTGGGTTGTATTGACTGTGTCCATTTCACCTGGCCAGTTTGTCCTGCCTCCATATTACTGGTTTGCATTTGTGATGAGAAGAGACTCCTGGCTGAAGGCAACAGTATCGGGGAACCGTGTCCAAAGGGACTGCTGAGATCGTCCTGAATGACAAAGTTGTACAGTATTGTAATATATAAAGTTATGTTTGATTACAGCACACAACACAAGTGTTAAACTATTCATACCTTTGCCTTAAGATAGATATTTATTTCACAGTTGATTAAAAATACATCACAAAAAAACTATGTAAATTCTACCAAATAATATGTTACTATTTTACCTCAATTCAAATGTCACATATCACTTCTATAAGTATCTAAATCGTATCACGCCAAAGCGTTTCTGATCTTACCTGTACAACTTCTTCAGTGTTGTCATAATTTAGTGTTACAACGACTATGTCACTGTCATCATCCAATCCAATTAGGTCCTCTTCAGGATTCCATACAACCGTGTCTCCCTCATCCATGTGTGGAACAGATCCAGAATTTTCAGAGCTGAAGGGCTGGGGCTGCCGAGGTGTGGATCCAGAATGAGGTGGATCTGTAAAATCAACAACTCCAGAATGGTTGTAGGAAGAGTCTAGGTGATTCAAAGTTTGATCATCACAATCCTCCATTTCACCAAAAGATCCTTTTCTAGCTGTTGGGGTTGAATCCATGTCATTTGGTTGTTCAGGACTTTGACAATCTTCTTCAGATGAATACTGAACTGTTTCTTCTTTCTTTGTGCACATGTAAAACCGTAGAAGCTTCAGCTTGGTTTTTTCATAAAGATTTCCGACTGTTTCATCTAAAGAAATCAGATTTTTTTTGAAGTCACAAACTTCAAAAAGAAAGTCTTCAATTACCCCTTTGGTGGAGGTCCCATCTGGAAAAAAAAGCTCCTTTCCCATTTCAAGAATTTGAGAAACAGTTGTACTTTTATCCACTGTTGCATGCCTCGTTCCTCCACCATTTCTTGTTCTCACTTGTTGGAATTCATCAATGTGAAAATGAAGCCACCCAATTTCAATTTTTCTCGAAGTCCTCCCTGCTGCCTTACTTCTTCCTCTTGCCATCTCCACCCCTTGCATTTGGAACAAACCAGATGTGCTACAAACAGCTCTTTTGGTCCTAGATCTCATTTTCCGTGCTCCAATTTTATCTCTTAAGTTCTGGAGAAGAGTATCTTTTTCTGCAATAAGTGTACTTTGCTGACAAAAAGACAGAACTGCTATTCTGTCACCATATGAAGTGATGTAATTGGTCATCTGTTCGTCTGTCATTATAGACAGCACAGCCTTGTCCACCTGGAGACATAAAAAATAAAAAAATAATTAGAATAAAGACATCCACATCTTTATATATATATATATATATATATATATATATATATATATATATATATATATATAGTAATAGTTGTATTTCAGAAAGCCATGCGAAGACTTCTTGTGTAGCACTATCGCTGCTAGTTATGGGTCGCATAATTTGTTGTGCCGTTGCCATAGTAACCCCCTTTTTTGAAGACAAATTGTAGAATGTGTGGTCAAACTTTAACAGATAAAACAAGTTTTTCTTGATAAAATACAAAGCGGTTCTTAGCTAAGGCTATCAAACGTAGTTTTTCACTGAGCGGATATTTATCAAACAATGTTTTATGCGATTATATTTACCTTGTCTCTTTGCATGTGCATGATATCCTCCTCTGGGACATCTCTGGACCGCAGAAAATGATATAAGTCGTCCTCCATAATCAATGTAGACACACTCCCCCACGTTTACCGTATAAAAACATGCCTTTCCCCCCAAAAAAAAGTAACTCGCGATTTTTCAGAAATGTCGCGGGATCTCGAGATAATAAGTCGGGATCTCGAGATAATAAGTCGGAATAATAAGTCGGGATCTCGAGATAATAAGTCGGGATCTCGGGATCTCGAGATAATAAGTCGGGATCTCGAGATAATAAGTCGGGATCTCGAGATAATAAGTCGGGATTTCTTTCCTTTTTTTTTCTCTCCATGTCCCCTTAGGGGCTCCGTACTCGTAGTGCACTTGACAAAATGGAGCGGCAGAAAAAAAAGCTGTCCGGGGCGCAAAACAGAAAAAGGAAAAGGGAGAAGGATAAAGATGTTGGCGGGATGAAAAAAAGCCTTTCAATGTGGTTGAAAGATAGTAGGTAAGTACCGTCAGTGTATTAGCAGGACAGGAGGCTTGTAAATAATCAAGTTAGCTAAAGCTAGCAGCTAGCCTAATACGGAATCGTCCCATATTTGGCTGTTAAAAGTTGCCTCCCCTATTAAACCATTAAGGGACGCGATTTGTTTTGTATTTCTATGAATATCTGATACATAAACCTGTCACAGACACATAACCGCGCACTAAGTAAGAATGACCGAAATAAAACTCAGGAAATATTAACACAGGAAAGCTAAAGCTGCTGTGGCGGCAGTGCCCAGCTATGGTCCAACACTTAGCCCTCCTGGGTGCATTTTTTCACTCATATGTATTATGGATTCTTTAATTAAAGATGAGTTGTTCAAGTTCATGCGTGTATCAGACAAATTAGTCATCAGAGTCACTAAAGCCCTTAAACTCAAAAAGGTTGGTGACCTATTTTACCAACCTTTTTGGCAGGGGGACACTTGAGTTTAAATGTCTTATTCAATACCACTACAGTGGTGTTGTGATGTATCTGATAAGTCAGATCAGATGTAATGTCCAATCAGTAACTGTTATCCAACAAGGAGATGATTTAAATTAAAGTTTAATTTCTATTGTAGTTTGACTGCTGTATTTTTTAAGCCTATTTAACACAAAATTGATGTCATTCAGCTGTGATGGTGGAGAGAAAGAAGAGAAGATGATGAAAGAGGAAGAATCAGGACAGACAGGGGAAGGCAACAGGTTGGTCTAATGCAGGTGGAAGTGAGGGAGCAACTAGTCCATCTCAAGCACAAATTTTTAAAAACGGTAAGATCTGTAATTTTTACAACTAATAATGCTTTTTTGACCACATGACTTAGTGGAGAACACCACAGACAAGGGATGAAGGAGACAGACATGAGGTCAGTGATAGAGGAGACAAGTGATGAGATCAGGTAGGCATTAGGAAAGCAACAAAAACCTATATACCATGATGGTTTGAGTTTCTGATGACCATCTTTGATTGTGTTCTTTTTTGGGGAAAATTAGTGCAGGCAGTCATGGTGAGTCAACCACGAGAAAAGAGAATGAGAAACAGAAAGGTGCAGATGAGGGAGAGGAAGAGCAGAGAGGACTAGATGATGAAGAGAGAGAGAAGCACAGAGCTGCGGAGGAGAGAGCCGAGACAAGGCTTTATTCAGAAGAACCATCTGAATGGCCTTTACCACACAAAATGGGGGACACATTTAGGCAGTACATGGTTGTAAATGGCCCACAGAAAGTTTCTGATGGTCCATATCCAAGATCAGAGAAGAATAAGAGGTGTTTTTCCAAAGCATACTGTTTTCGTTTACTGTCTAATGGAGAGAAAGTTGAACGAGATTGGTTACTGTATTCTAAAAATACTAACAGAGTCTATTGTTTTGCATGTAAGCTTTTTGGTGAAGCTAAAGTTCTTGACACATGCCTTGTGGAGGGGTATAATAACTGGCGATGTCTTTCAAAAACACTGAAGCACCATGAAACCAGTAGTTCTCACATAAATGCTTATCTGACGTGGAAAGAAATGGCATCTCACTTACGCCTAGGTAAAACTATTGATAGTGAACTGCAGAAAACCATGGCAGCTGAAAAAGCACACTGGAGAAGTGTGTTGACTAGAGTTATCGACTGCATACTTTTCCTTGCAGAGAGAAACTTGCCACTAAGGGGGAAAAATTCTCAGTTAGGAAATCCTAAAAATGGAAATTTTCTGGGAATCCTTGAGCTCATAGCGCGATATGATGTAACACTGGCAGAGCCTCTTAGAAAGGCTGTCTCCAAACAAACCACTGGATATCTGACATGGTGCACTTAGAATGAATTTTTAGATTCAATATCAGAGTGTGTTTTGAGTAAAATATCTGCCAAGATCAAGTCCTCTAAGTACTTTGCAGTGGAACTGGACTGCACACCTGATATTTCAAAGCAAGAGCAGGCCTCAGTCATCATTCGATATATGGGGGGGCGCCGAAGATATGTTCGCATCCACCTCAAAAATATGGAGTTGCGCCCCTGGCCTTACCCCGAACATTGATGAACTTGTGGAAAAGATGGGACACCACCAAGTATAACCCTCAACCTCAAACAAGTGAACATTACTGTGCAATCACATATTTAGAGTTTTTACTCAGTTCAAGTTTAAAAGTTAAAGTTTAATATTTGTTTTCACTGCATGTTACTTCTCCTTGATGAAAGTGCTGTTTTTGATTAATAGATTTTTGCACTTTATTTTATTGTATTTCAATGCAATTATATTTTAAAAATATTTCAGTTGTGTCTGTTGAAAATTAAAGATTACTGACAGAGCCATAAGAAAATGTTGCTTTATTTATCTGATCATATTGGAATATATTTGTTAGGTTTTCAGTAGGTTCAATTAGGTTCACTAGACTATATGCGTCATTTAAAAAAATTTCAATGAACATTCGATCAGTCCGGCCCTCGGCTTGTAGCTAAATTTTTTATTTGGCCCTCCGTCCATTTGACTTTGACACCCCTGTTCTAGAAGCTGCCGCAGCTGCCGAACAAGACAAGGAAGACAGTGCAGTCCCACCACAAGTCGTCAGACAACGAACCATGGAGTACGTGCAACACCAAGCCCAGCAAAAGTCACATTCGTCTAAAGAAAAAATGCCTCAGGTTGAACCAGCGTTAAAAGCATCATCATTCGGCCCGAGAAGATCTGGTCAAACTCCCTCTCCACCGGTGCTCAAGAAAATGTATGTAAAAGATGAACCTTTTGACACACCAAGAGACTATGTCAGGCCAAACAGTTACCATGATGCCCACCACAATTATCCACCTATGACTGACTTCGCTAAGTTCCTTGCACGTAGAGAGTTAATCACAACGGGGCTCTTTAAATTCGACGACACCCCTGAAAATTTCAGAGCATGGCAGTCATCATTTCTGAACGCAACTGAAGACATTGACTTCACATATAGTCAAGAGTTGGATCTCATCCTGAAATGGCTCAGTAAAGAGTCCTCAGAGCATGTCAAGAGAATCAGAGCTGTTTATACCACTAACCCCAAAGCTGCCCTCCAGTTAGCCTGGGACAGGTTAGAAGAATGTTATGCTACACCAGAAGTAGTAGAAAATGCTTTATTTAAAAAACTAGACGGCTTCCCTCGCCTTACAAATAGAGACAATGTAAAACTCAGGGAACTAGGAGATTTGCTCCTAGAGCTGCAGGTTGCTAAAAATGAAACTTATCTCCCAGGCCTCGCTTACCTCGACACACCACGAGGTGTTAAGCACATAGCGGAAAGGCTACCTCCAAGTTTGCAAGATAAATGGCTTCAAGCAGGTTCAAAATACCAACAAAAATATCAAGTGACATTCCCTCCTTTCTCATATTTTGTGAACTTCGTCCAAGAGGAAGCAAAAGCGAGAAACGGTCCAAGTTTTGTGACATGCAGCAACCAACCTTTCCACAGAGGTAAGAGACCACCATTTAAACAAACTGGCTACAAACCTCCTCTAACTGTAAACAGAACAGAGGTTAATAACAACCTCTCCTCCTAGTACGAAAGAGGACGATCTAACACGTTATTGCCCAGTCCACAGGAAATCGCATCCTCTAGCAAAATGCAGAGCTTTCCGGATCAAACCAATACAGGAAAGACAAAACATACTCAAAGAACACAGACGGTGTTTTCGTTATTGTTCTCCTACGCACACAATAAAGGACTGTGATATGAAAGTCGGTTGTGAGGAGTGCCAAAGTGACAAACATTGCTCTGCCATGCACCCTGATGTGGTTCAACAACCCCGGCCCGAAAGCACACCTGAACCAGAGCCTCAGCTCCTAAGACAACACGCCACCTGAGGTAACGTCACGGTGCACTGAGATCTGCGGTGAAGGCTGTCCCCCACGTTCTTGCTCTAAGGTATGTCTAGTTTGAGTTTTCCCTAAAGATCAACCAGAACGCTCTGTCAAGATGTATGTGATCCTTGACGATCAGAGCAATTGCTCGCTGGCTCGTCCCGAATCCTTTGAGCTGTTTGGCATCAAGGGAAGTCATCTGACATACCACATGAGAACGTGTGCTGGTCTAACTGAAATGTGTGGCAGGAAAGCAGTCGGGTTCAAGATAGAGCCAGTAGGTGGAGGCCCATGTCTAGACCTCCCTCCTCTCATTGAATGTGACGAGATAGAGATGAAATACCTACGCCTGACGTTGCAATACAGTAGAAGTTTTTTTAACTAAATTATTAAAACATATTTCTAACTTCTAGCCTTGGGTAGAACATATAGTATATATATTTTTTTATATATGATCATATATATAGAATATAAATTTGTTTGTAGGATGTAGATCTGAAGCTAACTGCTGGCACAGACATAAGGTATAACATTCCCATGCTAGCATTAACCTGTTCGTCTCCAGCTTTCACCGTCCGTCAGACGATGCAACATCCATCATCGACTGTCTATAGATAAAGATGAATGTAAAAGTGCTTTTACAGAGTAGTGCCTTTGTTTTTACTGCTGACCTCCCTCCTCTCATTGAATGTGACGAGATAGTTTCAATAGAGATGAAATACCTATGCCCGAAGTTGCTCTGGCCCACGCTCATTTGAAACACCTCGCTCCTCTCATACGAAAGTATGATCCAGATGCTGAGATAGCAGTTTTACTGGGCAGAGACATCATACAAGTCCACAAAGCACGAAAACAAGTAAACGGACCCCTCCCTTTGCCCAGTGTCTGGATCTGGGTTGGGTAGTTGTAGGGGAAGTATGCCTCAACGCTCATAAGCCAACTGTCAACGTCTACAAAACGCACATCTGTCCAACGGACTTCCATCTCTCTTCACTCCTTGACCTAACAGCATCAGCCTGAAAGAAAAACCATGCTACGGTGGGGAGCATCGTTAAACAGCTCAAAACTTCATGCAGCAGAAGAAAAGCTTGGAGATAAATTTTTTTGCGCACAGAGACTGACAACCAGCGTGCCCTATCGTTTAAGGATGAAACGTTCCTATGGATAATGGAAAAGGAATTTCATCAGGATGAAAACAACAACTGGGTTGCTCCTTTACCGTTCAAGTCCCCTCGCTGGCCACTTCCAAATAACAGAGATCAAGCACTGTCTAGACTCAGCTCACTGAGACGTAACCTAAACAACAAACCCCAAATGAAAGAACGGTTCTCAGAGTTTATGGACAAGCTGTTCAAGAACCATCATGCAGAGATCGCTCCACCCACCGTCGACAACACTGAATGCTGGTACCTGCCCATTTTTGGGGTATACCATCCCCAGAAGCCCAGTCAGATACGGGTTGTTTTCGACTCTAGTGCAGAGCAATGTGGTGTGTCACTCAATTCCGTACTGCTAACGAGCCCAGATCTTAATAACACCCTCCTTGGTGTGCTGATTTGGTTTAGGAAAGAGCTCATTGCAGCCACTGCTGACATCCAGCAAATGTTTTACGGATTTCTCGTCTCACCAGACCACAAAGATTATTTGAGGTTTTTGTGGCATAAGGACAATGACTTGTCAAAGGAGGTCCAGGAGTACCGAAAAGTCAGGAAGGTGGAAGTGAGGACATCATCTCAGGGCGTCTCTAAGACTTATTTGCGTCCTATCTCAGATGTTGTTATGCTCTGAGACTGAAGTGACTGATAAAAAGTAATGGCATCAGTAATGCCAGAGGGGGGAGTGTTCTGCCCAAGTCTAGAAGTTAGGAATATGTTTTAATAATTTTGTTTTAAAAACTTCTACTGTATTGGTTTATCTAATAAAGGAGCGAGACGCTCGGCTTCGTGGCTCATAAACATTGAGTTTGGCTTGCTGTTAATCTACGTTAATGTCATGATCTGTGTTTTTCCTTGTTTATTTAGAGTTTTCTGTGTCGTTAAGTCTCTTCGTTGTCCTGTCCTCCCCTTGATTGTTCCCAGGTGTGTCTCGTCTCTGTGATTACCCTCCCGTGTATTTAACTCCACCTGTGTTCCTTGTTCGTCGTCGGGTCCTCGTCTATGTCTAGTCAGTTCGTCGTCAGTGTTTCCTTGTGCCTGCTGTTCGTTGTTTTGACTGGCTTTCCGTAATTAAAACATCATATTCATCATACCTGGGTCCGCTGCATCTGCCTCACCACCTCACACCACACCGCTTCATGACAGAAGGACCCGACCAGATCGAACGGTGAGAATGCAGCATATGGCCCAGCACGACCAGGAGGCATGGTTCCAGCAGCAGTTGGAGTTGGCTCAGCGGGATCTCTACAAGGACGTAGAGATCCTGCCATCTCCGCTGCTGCTGGAGGAGATGGGACTGGACTCAGACTATACCCTGGCATTTAGAAGATGTCAGATCCCACCAGTCACCACCCCAAAGCCCTCCGGATTCGGCCCCCGCCGTTACTCACGCCGGGGGAGACAGCGACGTGAGCCGCCGGTGAACCCGGCCCCTCGTCACCTTCCGGATCCGTCACCTCCGCTGTCAGCCCGGAGACGGCGACGTGAGCCGCCGGCAGACCCGGCCCCTCGTCGCTCTCCGGAGCCGCCACCTCCACGGTCAGCCCGGAGACAGCGACGTGAGCCGCCGGTGGACCCGGCCCCTCGTCGCCTTCCGGAGCTGTCGCCCCCGCAGCCGGTTCCAAGGCTTCGCTGCGGCTCGCCCCCGCAGCCGGTTCCAAGGCTTCGCTGCGGCTCGCCCCCGCAGCCGTTTCCAAGGCTTCGCTGCGGCTCGCCCCCGGAGCCCGTTCCGAGGCTTCGCTGCGGCTCGCAGCCGCTTCCGAGGCTTCGCTGCGGCCCGCAGCCGCTTCCGAGGCTTCGCTGCGGTTCGCCCCCGCAGCCGGGACCGAGGCTCCGCTCCGGCTCACCTCCAGCCGGCGCACCCGAGGCCGAATCAGCCGGCGTTCCAGCCGGCGCACCCGAGGCCGAATCAGCCGGCGTTCCAGCCGGCGCACCCGAGGCCGAATCAGCCGGCGTTCCAGCCGGCGCACCCGAGGCCGAATCAGCCGGCGTTCCAGCCGGCGCACCCGAGGCCGAATCAGCCGGCGTTCCAGCCGGCGCACCCGAGGCCGAATCAGCCGGCGTTCCAGCCGGCGCACCCGAGGCCGAATCAGCCGGCGTTCCAGCCGGCGCACCCGAGGGCGAATCAGCCGGCGTTCCAGCCGGCGTTCCTGCCGGCGCACCGGAGGCCGTTCCAGTCTGCGTTCCTCCTGAGACCCTGACCCTCTGTGTTCCTCCTGAGACCCCGACTCCCTGTGTTCCTCCAGAGACTCCCTGCGTTCCTCCCGAGACCCCGACTCCCGAGACCCCCAGCGTTCCGACCGAGACTCCCTGCGTTCCTACCGAGACTCCCTGCGTTCCGACTCTGACCTCCAGCGTTCCACCCGAGACCCTGACCTCCAGCGTTCCTCCAGAGACCCTGACCTCCTGCGTTCCTCCAGAGACCCTGACCCTCTGCGTTCCCTCCGAGACCCTGACCCTCTGCGTTCCCTCCGAGACCCTGACCCTCTGCGTTCCCTCCGAGACCCTGACCCCCGAGACCTTGACTCCCGAGACCCCGAGGACCAAGACCCCCTGCGTTCCTCACAAGACTCCCAGTGTTCCGACTCAGACCCCCGGCGTTCCCACCGAGACCCCCTGTGCTCCACCAGAGACCCTGCCTCGGGGGGCTCATCATCGCCACCTCCCGGGCCGCGGACAGCCGCTGGACCGCCTCCTGGGGTCCCGCCTCTGTGGTTCCCGCCTTCAGCGCCGCGGACGGCCGCCGGACCGCCTCCGTGGTTCCCGCCTCCAGCCCCGCGGACGGCCGCCGGACCGCCTCCGTGGTTTCCGCCTCCAGCGCCGCGGACGGCCGCCGGACCGCCTCCGTGGTTCCCGCCTCCAGCGCCGCGGACGGCCGCCGGACCGCCTCCGTGGTTCCCGCCTCCAGCGCCGCGGACGGCCGCCGGACCGCCTCCGTGGTTCCCGCCTCCAGCCCCGCGGACGGCCGCCGGACCGCCTCCGTGGTTCCCGCCTCCAGCGCCGCGGACGGCCGCCGGACCGCCTCCGTGGTTCCCGCCTCCAGCGCCGCGGACGGCCGCCGGACCGCCTCTGTGGTTCCCGCCTCCAGCGCCGCGGACGGCCGCCGGACCGCCTCCGTGGTTCCCGCCTCCAGCGCTGCGGACGGCCGCCGGACCGCCTCCGTGGTTCCCGCCGCCGCGGACGACCGCCGGACCACCTCCGTGGTTCCCGCCTCCTTTGCCTCCGCCCACCCTGTGGGTAGTTTTTTGTTGTTTTTGGACTCTTGGCCCTTCTTGTTTTTCCGCCCACGATGGTGGGTTGTTTTTTTTTTTTTTGTTGGTTTGGACTCTGGCCCGCCGTCCGGCACCCCTCCACCCACCCTTGCTGGGTTTTTTGGTTGTTTTTTTTTTTCTTGGGCGTCTGGTAGCCGCCCTTGAGGGGGGGGTACTGTCATGATCTGTGTTTTTCCTTGTTTATTTAGAGTTTTCTGTGTCGTTAAGTCTCTTCGTTGTCCTGTCCTCCCCTTGATTGTTCCCAGGTGTGTCTCGTCTCTGTGATTACCCTCCCGTGTATTTAACTCCACCTGTGTTCCTTGTTCGTCGTCGGGTCCTCGTCTATGTCTAGTCCAGGGGTGGGCAACTCCAGGCCTCGAGGGCCGGTCTCCTGCAACTTTTAGATGCATCTCTACTTCAACACACCTGAGTCAAATAATGAGGTCATTAGCAGGACTTTGGAGAACTTCACTGCACTTAGGAGGTGATTCAGTTATTGGATTCAAGTGTGTTGGACCAGGGAGACATCTAAGATTTGCAGGACACCGGCCCTCGAGGACCAGGATTGCCCACCCCTGGTCTAGTCAGTTCGTCGTCAGTGTTTCCTTGTGCCTGCTGTTCGTTGTTTTGACTGGCTTTCCGTAATTAAAACATCATATTCATCATACCTGGGTCCGCTGCATCTGCCTCACCACCTCACACCACACCGCTTCATGACAGTTAATATACATGGTGTATCCAACACGTAGGGATAACAGTACACTATATATATATATATATATATATATATATATTTATATAACGTAATCATATATACATAGGCCTATTACATAATTAAATAAAATTTGATTTAAAAAGTTTTAAATTACCCAGGAAAATTTGTAACTAGAGGTTTTGACTGAAGACCTGGGATTAATTATTCATTTCTCTGGAAGAATAATTAATCTATTTTTTTTTCTTTTTAAAAGGTTTTGTTGGCTCTAGAGGCCTTTATTTGATAGTTAATTGATAGGAAAGTAGGTAATGAGAGAAGGGAAAGACATGCGGCAAAGGTCGCCAGGCCGGGAATCGAACCTGCGACGGCCACGTTTAGGACTAAGGCCTCCCATATATGGTTGTGATTAACCCCTGCGCCACCACAGCGCATCCAATCTATTATTCTTAATGTGAAATTGGTATCTGGATCTATAACAGAATTAATTGCGCTTTTAGCGCATATTGAATTACAATATTATAATCTTGTAATTCATTTATCAAAACGCTTATTTAAAATTAGAGGACAAAATAACTCAGTATTTTTCCAAACATATCATAAAATATGTCAAATGCAAAGCTTTAATGAAGTACTTATGCTAGCTTGACTTTGACAAGCTTAACATGTAGATGTGGTGTGGAATTCTGTGTTTCAGTTCAGTTAGAAAATTAAAGGCAACTTAAACACCAACGCTGACAGATCATCAGTAGAGCAGGTGTTTCATTAGCTAATAGCAGCGGTAGCTAAGCTACCACATTGATCACTTATTAATAATTGCAAAATAAACATCAAGCAATAAAAACATAAAACTGTAATGGACTGCATATTCAATTTTTACTGTGTGGAGACATTATTATTATTAAAAACAATAATAATAATATTAAATTATAATAACTATGTTATTATATTATTACTATTGCCAATAGTAATAATTATAACTATCAGTAGAGATAATACTAATTATTATTATTTATTATATTGGTAATAATTATTATTAGTATTGTTATGAACAATAATTATTATGATCATTTTAGTATAGTACTTAGCAATATAATGATTACTATATTACTAAGTATCATATTCATTATATATCATATAATTAATTGTATATTGACTAACATACTCATATATTAATATTCATATTATTATTGTTATTATTACTAAGAATAATAATTATTATTAGAAACAAGTTGAATTTTTTTCCCCTCATTGTCATCACTGTTCATCTGGACCGAGACGCAGCAGTGAAGCGTCTATAAGACCCTGACAAAGATCTCTGCCATACTAAAAATTAAAATAAGGAACAACAAGAAGTTTTATTGTGACGTCTGCGCGGTTATTTGCCCATTTCAGCGAGATGTCTTTGCTCTTCACTGCAGATGTTACATCCCGGTAAGATTGGTCTTGGTACCTTGGGAGATTGGCGAAGATGGGGGAAATCGTTCCCGTGGACAGATCTTTTTTTATTGGTCCGGTTTTCTAATGGCGCTTTTCTCAGAGCAGAAGTTGAGACAGACGCCACTGTTTTCTTCTTGCCGTAAACTTCCCCAGCCGGAGTAGTTTGCTTTTTAAAAACATTTGTGAAATCTTTCCCCAGGAGCGCGGTCTCTACATGGCTGTTGTCTTGTAAGGCTTTTTTCTTGAAAGCAGGAGGTGTCTTTCCAGATGGAACTATGTGATAACTCTCACTAGAACCTGATAAGGAGAAATCCTGTTCATGAAACTCGGAGGAATTGGAGGAATCGTTCTCTACTACAATATCCTCTTCAAGGAAATCAATATTATTATCTAAAATCTCACAGGCGACATCCTCAGGCAGGGAAGTTTGCTGCTTTCTAGCTGGAGAAGGACCAAAAAGGTACGAATCAAAAATATCGTATTCAGAGATGATATTGCTCTCGTCCTGAGAGCCAAGTTGTTTCTCTGAGCAAACTTCCCCAGCCGGGGAAGGGTTGAAAAGAAAGGCATCAAAATCGTCGTACTCCTTGGATTCGTCCCGATAGCTGCTTGTTTCAAAAGTGACTCCTGGAAGCAGTTTGTTAAAAACTTTTCTCACTCCTGTGGTGATCAAATATCCTGCCCCAACAGTCAGTGGAAAAAACATGGTAGCCAAAACTCCTTCCATCCTCAAAGTCGTTAAAAAACACTGTGCTGAGAGTCAAAGAACTGCTTGTAGAATACCTGATGCTTTGAGATGGAAGCATTCATAAGCTCAGATGATCGTTGATCTATGACATAGATCTATGACATAGATCTATGTCATAGAAATGATTAATCATGACGGACGTCGGAAGTTTATATTTCAGGAGGCTGGGGATTAAAACAGGGATTTTAATAGTTAAATATTAAGTTTAGATTGACAGTAGTATATTAAAACCATTAATTTAAGTAGGTTTTTATCATTCTATCAGGTTTACAATTTTGAATCATACTTAAAATTAAAAATATCTTAAAAGTAAAATTAAATGTAACTTACAGGCATTTGCTGCTGCTGCTGTTGTAAAATGTGACAAGAAACTTTGCCTGCTTGGAGAAGAGCTACAAAGAAATAATTTTGGTTTAATAATTTTACACGTTAACATAAGTAAAGAATAAAGAATGATCCCAAAGAAATGATGCTGCCGCTCCATACTTGATGGGTTGTAAACAACCCACTCCAACACATTTGTTCTGTACGCTGCGGAAATGCAAACATTAGACACAATATAATGTCTTCCTGCTTTTTCTGTGTAGTTGAGAGCTTGACACCAACAGCAGCCCACATTGCTGATAGCTGGGAAGGAGATAAATAATCCATTTCTATGCTTTCCTGTAAACTGGTTATGAGTCTGGTGGTTTTTCACTTTTCTTGTATATTAACTATTAAACAAACTGATAAACAAATGTTTATATCCGTTTTTAAAAGAAAAGTAGCTACTCTCTTATGTCTCCATCAGATGACCAGCATTAGCAGCTTTTGTTGACATTATTATTAATAATAATTCGATTGTTTTTGAATATGATGCAGGATTTAAAATGAACTGATGAAGATGGTCTATGTGTCTAGTCTGGCCTGGGAGAGATGTCTGTTCTGGACCCGTTACCCCATCAACTCGATGTGAAAGACTAGCTGGACAAATGCCTTTCCATGCAATTCAGCTTGATTCTCATCTCCCTTCAGGACTCTGTCTGAGATTTCTCCCATTGACCTCGGTTTCTCCAGTAGGATTTCAACCGAGCCAATCGGCGAACAGAAGGAGAAGTTGTGAACGATGATATCGATTTTCTGGGCTCCTTTAGTGTTATAATCTGCTTGTAGCTTCGTTCGCTGACTCCGCAGTGAACAAAGTCCTTCAGTCTGTGTTGGCCACTTCTCCTAGCATAGAGAAATTAAAGTCGGACCAAGAAGAATGTTTAAGACATTTTATTGCTGGTAAAGATGCCATTTGGCTTGGCATTTCTATTTCGGGATGGTTTGCATTTCCCGGTAAGCTTCATTGCGTAGATTCCTTCATGATGGAGCTGGCACATTTTATACGTCACGGTCAAACGCTAGCAAATGGGTATCGTAATCTAATTCTTTGAAACTTGAAGTTCACCCCTCCATTAGACAATCATTTCTCAGTAGCCCAGGGTCTAGACCCCGTACGAAGCAAAGCCTGAATCAAGGAGCTGGTTTCTTTCAGGCTAGTGGGACACAACAGATAGAAATTGATCTTAAGTATGTGCATAGATGCGTGTCTTTGACAGTGACCCTCGGGACAACCTGAGAACAACAAAAACCTTCAGCAGCCACGGTAACTGTGGCCTGTCAGACAGCAGAAACCGATGCCAGAGAACGCTGGTGTGGTTTGCTTTGAGTTTCAGCTGAAATTGTGATTTGTGGAATTTCTAACCGTATCAGAAAAATTATTAAAGCACCTATGCTTTAATAAATGTTGGTGGAACCTTTCCACAGAGGTGAGAGACCACCATTTAAACAAACTGGCTACAAACCTCCTCTAACTGTAAACAGAACAGAGGTTAATACAACCGCTCTTCCTAGTACGAAAGAGGACGATCTAACACGTTATTGCCCAGTCCACAGGAAATCGCATCCTCTAGCAAAATGCAGGGCTTTCCGGATCAAACCAATACAGGAAAGACGAAACATACTCAAAGAACACAGACGGTGTTTTCGTTATTGTTCTCCTACGCACACAATAATGGACTGTGATATGAAAGTCGGTTGTGAGGAGTGCCAAAGTGACAAACATTGCTCTGCCATGCACCCTGATGTGGTTCAACAACCCCGGCCCGAAAGCACACCTGAACCAGAGCCTCAGCTCCTAAGACAACACGCCACCTGAGGTAACGTCACGGTGCACTGAGATCTGCGGTGAAGGCTGTCCCCCACGTTCTTGCTCTAAGGTATGTCTAGTTTGAGTTTTCCCTAAAGATCAACCAGAACGCTCTGTCAAGATGTATGTGATCCTTGACGATCAGAGCAATTGCTCGCTGGCTCGTCCCGAATCCTTTGAGCTGTTTGGCATCAAGGGAAGTCATCTGACATACCACATGAGAACGTGTGCTGGTCTAACTGAAATGTGTGGCAGGAAAGCAGTCGGGTTCAAGATAGAGCCAGTAGGTGGAGGCCCATGTCTAGACCTCCCTCCTCTCATTGAATGTGACGAGATAGAGATGAAATACCTACGCCTGACGTTGCAATACAGTAGAAGTTTTTTAAACTAAATTATTAAAACATATTTCTAACTTCTAGCCTTGGGTAGAACATATAGTATATATATTTTTTTATATATGATCATATATATAGAATATAAATTTGTTTGTAGGATGTAGATCTGAAGCTAACTGCTGGCACAGACATAAGGTATAACATTCCCATGCTAGCATTAACCTGTTCGTCTCCAGCTTTCACCGTCCGTCAGACGATGCAACATCCATCACCGACTGTCTATAGATAAAGATGAATGTAAAAGTGCTTTTACAGAGTAGTGCCTTTGTTTTTACTGCTGTTTGTTGTTTTAACTGACACTAATCTTTGGGCCACGTGGGTATCCTCCCAGTGGGAATAACCTAGAAATCCTCCAAAAGGATGCTTCCAGGAGATATTTTTGATCAAATGGCCAAACTACCTCAATTGACTCCTCTAATTGTAGAAAATCAGAGGTCCAGGCGTTGGAGCTCTGTGTCTAAACCTGAGTCTTGCCAACGTATGTCCTGGATGTTCTATCGACCGTAATCTATATCTCTTAACCAAAAGCAATTTAGTGTCGTGGGGGTGGATTTTCTCCAGATGGACTTGTAGAAAACCACCATAAATTATAAACCTTTGCTTCCATTGGAAAGTTCAGAAGACACATGCTGACCTTTTTTAGGTCACAGATACCTTGGACGGGCTGCACTAAAATGAACTTTGTTGTGCTTCGGTACAATAACTACAATTGAATTACAATTAACATAAAACATCCTGATGACCCCCAAGACGTTTTGAGAAAATATTCTGTGGTCAGACGAGACTAAAGAGGAACTTTTTAGAAAGTGTATCTCATATTACACCTGACCTAAACCCAACGAGCCAAAATGGAGGTGGCCTTGTAAATTTCCAGTGTAAAAGCCGCTCTGATAATTCTTTGTTAACTTACACAATATTTTCAATCTCAAAAGAAAAGGGTGGGCCAAAATTACAGAGCCAATTTGGTTTGAAAAGTTTTCTTCCTTCTTTATTCATGGTTCATTGTGGTAGTATAGCTATTACATTACTAGCTGGACATCAGCAGTGGTCCACTGTCAGGCTGCATTAACCCATCACTCTCTCTCCGTGTGTCTGTCTCTCTCTGGGTTTTATGTTTCCACAGACGACTCGCTGGCACCGGTCGTAGGTTTCCTGTCTCCAGTTCTTGGATGAACTTTGTCATCATTCTGTCAGCCAGGACACCCTGAACCCCTCTTTTGCATAAAAACATCAGCGACATCTAGAAGATCAATTTTAATCATGAAAAAAAAAACTAAACAACAAACATATCCTTCTTTATTCTAGTCATTTGTATTTGTATTTTTTTATGCTAAAGAAGGAATCTAATGAACAATCCATCTAGCCTTTAATATCGAAGCTGAAAACTACTTTAAATAGTTTTTTGCTCCTTTTGCTGCCCTCCAGAAGAACTTTGCTATCCCCTCCTCTTACCCCCCTCCTCCTGACCCTTTCAATACACCCATGAGCACACACACACACACGTGTAAAAGTGTGTGTCAGCTCACGCATAGCAGCAAACGCCCATTGGCTAAGTCATGACTGGCAGGCACACGGTCACCTAGCAGTTTGACGGGATCGTCCTCCTGGTGGATTGGGACTTTAGTTTGTGTTGTTTAATCTGCTGGAGAAAGAGCAGGCAGGTAAGGGGCTCAGCACATGATGGGTGGTGGGGGGTTGTTTTACACGTGCATGGCTTTGATCGCTGCCCGTAGTCCAAACCCAACCAACAGGTCGGTCTCATCGTGCTATGATTTAATTGGTTGAAGCCCATTGGGTTCATGATAGAGCGTGTTATTGCATGAAGTGAATGAGTTTGCACTCAGAGAGAAGACGACAGCTGGGTTTTGGAGGGAATGGGGGGTGGTCTGCCCTGGGCTAATTTTATGTGCTGTGTCATGAGCCTATACAGCGCCCCCCACCCCCCACCCCCACCCACCAACGTCCAATCCTTATGGAGGATCTAACTTTCTAATGTCCGGATCCATGTGACTGTGGCTGCAATCAAGTATTTGGATTCTTAATGGGTGGAAATAATTCAAAACAAAGTTGTGTCATTTATAGCCTGCAGTACATACCAGTCAAATCTCACTCACAGAGCAAGTGTGTGTGTGTGTGTATGTGTGTGTGTGTTGCTGAGGGGATTCATTGCACAGCACTAGCGTGTGGTTGGTGGTCGGACCCGACCAGCTGACCCGCTCCACACTAAATTGGTCTCCCATACGAGAGCGCCTGAGAAGAGTGGGGAGCTCGTTTTTCAGCGGCTGAGGAAATGTCGCAAAGTCCTTTCACGCCTTTTGTTGAGCTTTGGAGATCATGATGCTTGCAGGTAAAAATCCAGCATGCCCTTCAGATAACTGTGTTTTTACAACACATGTTTGAAGAAGAGGTATAAAGGCATGGCACCTGACAAAAGTATCCATAGCACTTGAATTTTTCCACGTTTTGCCCCAATATAATCACAACCTTTGAAGCAGGGTGTCCAAGGTGCCCTGGATCCATTTTCAGCCATTATTCTGCAAGAATGAGACAAAACTGTCATTCGTGTGCAAATGGAGGTTTTCTTATGTTTGAATAGGACAAAATTACTCCTGACAAGTTAAAATCTTCTCAAACTGGAAAATGTCAAGGACAACACAGTCATTTTCTTTTAACAACAGCGCTTTTTGGATTTTCTTTACTTTCATACTAAGTAGGAGTACGTGTATTGCTTTAGACTTTTATTCCAAAGCAAGCCTCGGTGAACCGAAATCTACTTTTAGTTAATTTACTAAGGTCGGCTATTTATAGCAAATATTTTCAGAAAAACAGAAACCCAAATCTTGTTTTCTTTGTATGTTTTGTTTTTGTTGTTGTTTTTGAGAATAGGCCATGGTTTTCCAATAAAACCCCCCAAAATTTTCCAACCTAGGTGCCTTTCTTTGAAAAAGAAAATAAGCATGCACAGCTCAAACATTTGGATCTATGGTGGAACCCCGCCTTTTCGCAGTTCAGTATTTGCAGATTCAGATAGCTCCAAATTATTTGCAGGAGAGCATAAATATTCAACAGGGAATGCAGTTCAGTAGATACAAATAAACTGATTTTATGCCCCCAATGTTTCTCAATGATTATAATGATTGTAATGATGATAAGCTACTGTTAGCCAGCTAAGTAGTTATGTTTAGCTAAAGGTAGCTAAGTAAACATACATACAGGTATTAGCAGATATAGCTGCTAATACCTGTAGCAGCTATGTTTAGTTAGCTAGAAATAGCTAACTAAACATAGCTGCTACAGGTATTACAACCTGCTACAAATTTTAATACAGGTATTAAAATCCTTAAACGTGTTTGGTATTAAAATCCTAATACCCGCTACAGGTAAAGTTTCCATGTAACCAACTTTGTTTTCCGTTTTAATTATGGGGGAGCAAAGGAGAAAGGAAGAGAGAGACAAAAACTATGCCCAATGCTACTTGACACACTATTGGCTGTCGTTTGCAAAGCAGCCAATCCAGAAGCGCCATTTTCCCCCCCTTGACACTGATTGGTTGTATCCCGAGAGACCGGAGATAGAAATGTCTGCGATGAATGTTAGCTTTTCCTGTAGTGCTAAGACGGTTTCCATTGTTGAGGTATGTCTGGTGTGTGTGGACTATTTAAATACATATTTATAAGCGTTTTAGACGTCATCTCAAAGTATTGGCGGATTGCAGGTATTCTTGGACGGTTGTGGTTTAAACCTCCGTGAACAGCAGGGGTCCTCTGCAGTAAGAACTTGATCAGCTCTGGCATTCTGAGGGTTCTGGAAAAGTGAAAAGATAAGAAATGTATAATCTATAATCTTATCTTGAGAAGCTGAATTGTTAACCACCGTTATAAGAACCGCCATTTTTTAACCAAATAGTTAAATGGTTCTACTTCCTCATTAATTGAAAATTAGGTAGTTTTATAACAATTGTTTTTTGTGTGTGTGTGTTGCACAGAATTATAATTGCACATCTTGCAGACGTATGGTCTACTGCTGTGCTTTACCTCTACAGCTGAACCACAGCAGGAGCTAAATGTGTCCACAGCTGAGAGAAACCACGTGATGTTGTGTTCAGGGCTGACGTCACACTGGGTGGTTGCTTAAATTAAGACGGATCTCAAGTAGGTGCTGGTTTCCTCCTGTCCTCCTGAAAGCTGTTCTCAGGTTTACCGACTCGTGTGAACAGTTGTCGGATTCTGAAGCCGCAGTGGCGACAGAACGTAGAGGGTTTGTCCTGTAACCAGTGGGTTGCCTGTTGAAATCCCTGCTCTGTTTGTCTCAGTCATTCTGTCCTCGGGCAAGGCATTTCTTTTCCTCTCCAGTGTATTGTATTGCAAAGAGCTTTGGAGTCCTCAAACTTGATAAAGAGCTATAATAGTATGAGCCATTTACCATTTCCGCTCATTGATTCTCTTGGCCTGGTCAAAACATACAATGTGGGATGCTGAAGGAAAAAAGACGGAGTTAAGTTATTGCTCATACATTAAATCAAACTTAAATAACTCCATATTTTAATGCAAATCTTTCCTTTTAGGTTTAGTAGAGTAATTATGGAATCATTTAATGTTGAGGGTAAAATAATTTAATCACTGTTATGTTAGTATTTCTAGACCTTTAAATCAGCGACACCTGATTGGTTGATGGAAAACATAAACCAGACACACCAGTTCCTCTGCCTGTGTTGAATTTGTTTAATTAAAAAGTTTTAATGTATGGTTTTCTTCTATTTTTTTATTACAATGAGGTGTGGGAAACAAATGTATGATTATTAGTTTTTTCTATTTTAGAATACGAGGTTTTCTCGATTCAAATCAAAAGATTATATGATGTTATTTATTCATTTCCAAATCTGGAAATAAATACGTCAGTTTCCACATCTGTGGTCAATACAGATTATTTTATGTATTGATTAATAGTGTTTATGTTGTATTTAAAATTATTTGATGTATAATTTTCTTCATTTGATGCTTAATTGATTTCTTAATAGTTATGTATGAACAACAAATGTTTGAATTATTTTTCACATATTTCCATTAGAATATAAGGGTTTAAAACAAGGAGTCCATATATTTATTCATATAGTGAATTTATTCTAAGGCAAAAGACAAAATCTGTCAACACAGTGCAGACAGTGTGACGCTGTGATGCCCACTGCTGTAATAATTGCAATCTTTTAAGAGTTTTGTTGTTGTTTCATACTGCTTGGTACATTATCAATTGTTTTCGATAATGTTTGATTACTTGAGGAAGTCAGTCTTTAGTAATATTTTATCATTTCTAAGAAGTTTTGATTTCCTGTGGTTGTATTTCACTTCTTCTCTTGTCTCTATTCATACATTTTTCATATTTGTGTGTGTGTGTTGCACATCCCAGCAGTCTAAACCATCTGAGCATCAGTGTGTATGCTGGCGTTGCACCTGCCTGTCGTCGTTGAACTCCTTGCCCCCTCCCCCCCAACACCCTCTTGTCTTTACTGTAAGCCTCGATGGTCCTCTGACCTTCCGGGTTACAGATTGGTAAATACAGCCATAAATTGTGCGGTTATGTAACGGAGACAAGCGACACAAAGGGTTTAACAGCAGCTGCTGCTGTATCGGTAAAAGGACACACACACGCACACACAAATCCACCTGTTTGCTGTGCTTATATGAAGGGAACACAGGGTGTAATGCACGAGCTGCAGCTGTTTTTCTTCCCTTAAAGGGGCAGCATTGTGTGTGGGGGGTTTTTTCAGGCATATAGCGCCATTTTATACCACAATCAAGTAACTATGTTATGAAAGTTCCATTTTACAATTTAACGCCTTGAAGTTTGGCCTTTGTCTCTTGAAGAAACTCTTGTTTTTATGAAACAGGAAGTCATCACAACATGGCTCCTATATTAACCCTTTAACAACAGTTTTGCCAGCATTGCACGGAGAACTAGCTTCTACAACAAGCTCACCAGATGTGCAGTTCCACCAGGTTTTTGCTAATTGCTGCTGACTAGTCTCAAGGAGCTGATTGGGGGAGTCATGGCGGAGGTCTGCTCCATGAGGTGGTAGTATGGGGGAAATTTTCTGCCATAATCCAATTGGACACATTTTCAATCTGAAAGCAAGATTTCATGTCTTTTGTTCTCAAAACTCTTAATGTTTTTGCTTACATTTGTATTTTGAAATGCTTGTACTCAAAACTTCTCCTCGCGCTCAGAAATAGTCTCTGCTCAGACTCTCTGCTCGCTTGCGAAATATTTTCTGCTTGCAACGTCACCTGGTAACCTCTCAGCCAATAGAACGAAGGTTTTCCACTGGGTCCATTTGTTTCCTTCTAGTGGGTGTGCCTGTGTGGCTACTATCGATTATAGCAAACTGCACCACCCACTGGATGTAGGGAGAAACAACGGCCTCAGCTTTCTGCTCCATGTTACACTAAACATCTGCCAGCAGTGCTACTGATCGCTAACAGCTACTGATCCTAGGCAGCAGTTTGTTCACCCAACCACTCACTACATCCAGTGGGTGGTGCAGGTTGCTACAATCGATAGTAGCCACACAGGCACACCCACTAGAAGGAAACAAACACATCTACTACAACACTTTCATTCTATTGGCTGAGAGGTTGCTAGGCGACTGTGCCAAAAAGACAGTTCCATGTTTCGTAAGCGAGCAGAGCGTCTGATCAAAGACTATGAGCGCGAGGCGAAGTTTTGAGTACAAGTGTTACAATTTTTGAGAAGAAATACATGAAGTCCTGCTTTCAAAATAAAAATGTAAGCAAAAGTACTAAGAGTTTTAAGAGCTAAAGACATTAAATCCTGCTTTCAGACTGAAAATGTATACTGTTGGATTATGGCAGAAATATTCCCCCATATGGAAGCTCCAAACTTCGTCCTTGAAGGTGGTCCTAGGCCCCACCCAGGTGTTTTGCACAGCTGGATGGTTGCCATTGGAGATTAAATGATTTCATAACCTGCATGAAAAAATGCATGAAAGGAAGGTATGTTTTTGAGGAGGGAATAACATCACAACATGATGTAAAAAATCTATTTTGCATAATACTGACCCTTCGACCCATAATAGTCTCCTGTTAGCAGCTGTATCAGTGATAAAAACCAAAAGGTTTAACTTCTCCCTGTCATTTGGTTCTGGAGGCCAGGAAACCTCCTCTGTGTTCAGGAGGAGCAAGAGTTTAATTTAGCCCAGAAACATGACTCTCAGCCTCCTCTGTCAGCTCCTCCTTCCCAAGACAGAGAGAGGGTGGGAACGGGCTGTAAAACGCCGAAACACCTTCAGTTAGCAACGAAACCCTACGCTACAGCTAAATAAAGTCAGATCGTGATGGAGACACACAGTGATCTGCTGTTCAGGAAGTGATGTGCTCCTGATGGCCCTCAGAGGGTGACCATGTGCTTGAGACTGGCTGTGCACATTAATCAACACGACCGCAGTTTGTGGCAGAGGAAATGTGCAGGAATTAGCACAAAAGGTCAATTTCATCCTATCTCCTATGAGACAAGTAAGCACAAGAACAGAAAACATCTCACTATTTAAACACAACGCAGTACACATAGTTATATTAAAAGATGCAATAGCATCAACAAAAGAAAACACAAAAAATTACGGAAACGGTATAAAAACAAGATACGAGAGTGGTCACGATGACAAATTTTGCTGGACGATAAATTGTCCCAGAATTATTGCGATAAACGATAATATTGTTGATATGAGACCATTTTAACTAAGATAATAGTAATGGCAAAAATAACAATGCAAGATCACATTCAGTAAGCCTTTAATTTTAATAAACATTTAACACTGGAGCTGGAAAATAAAATAAATAATAATCAAAAACAACAAATAAAATGAATTTTGAAGACTTTGTAAGCAAAATCTTCCTTCAAAATAAGAGCTGGTTGAGACCAAAGCACAAAACTAAAGACTTTTCTCTTCAGTTTTGAAGATAAAACTGAAGAAAAAGAGATAAATGATAAATCATGCCAATGGAAATTATTGAGTTTGTTTTATCATGTGCTTAACTGGTTTACTGAATAATGTGACATGCCTATAAAAGACCCTCTGCTGTCAGCAGTGGGAAACAGTATGAATGAATATAACTGTTTTACTTTCATCCTATACTTGAGTTTCTTTTTAACAATTGCATGGTTTTCACTGTTTGATTTACAGGTTATTGTTTGTTAAACAACTAAAGGTCTAATTTGTTTTTAAGTCTTTTAAGTTGCATTTGACTGCATTTAATAAAATAAATCTTTCATAATTTGACAGCTCAGATCTAAAACGATTTAAAATTAGATCAACATATGTAGCATGTCATGTTTCTGGAAGACTCTTTCTTTCAAAGACAAAAATATGCTGCAGAGATTTTTTCTTTGTTATATTAAGACTTTATTAAGAATTGTTTTTGTTTGCTTTTTTTTTCAAAGCTAACTAAAGGAAGAGTTATCAACTATCTGACGTCTTATTGCCCAGACATTCAACATTTTGCTACTTAGAGGTTTGGTAGAGATGAGCTGGGCCAGACTTTAGAAAGGGCTTACAGAGGCAGTAGCCCAGGGCGTCAACTTTTGGAAGGGCTGCAAAAATGTTTTCCCTTTCTCTTTTCTATTTTTTATGAATGTGTGTTTTGCAAATATTTGTACTTTGTATAAAACCCATAGGCCCAAATCACGTGAGATGTTAAAGGGTTAATAGAGGAGCCATGTTGTGATGGCTTCCTGAAGGCGGGGTTTCAGAAAAAGCAGGAGCTTCTTAAAGAGACAGAGACCCAATTTCCAGCCGTTAAATTACAAAGTCAAATTTCTTTTAAATTGTGTTTGATGTCTATAAATAGAATTTTTATAACAACTGAATATTGAAAATTTATTGTGAAATAAAATGTTGCTATGTGCCTGGAAAGTAGATAATACTGCCCCCTTAATGTTTTTGCTCTGATAGAGTAACCAGTGTAAGGGGGATGTGTTTCAGTGCCTGTTTTTGTGTTTTTGTCAAATTAATTCAAAATTCAAAAAATACTGCTGATCCATTTTGTTTGCTTTTGCCGCTCTCCTATAAATGGTACGGCTAGAAAGCCGGGCAGAGAGACGTTGGAGTTATGATGCTTTGAACTTCGTCCTGCTCTCTCTGCTTTTAATTATATCTTAATAAAGATAATTCTAAATATATCATTAATAAGCAGCTTGTTATATATTTTTTTATAATTAAAGATAGTTATAGATATATAACTATCTTTATATTTTGCAGGACATCTGTCAGTGCCAGCGACATGGACTCCAACGTGACCCAGTAAGTTAGAAACACACACTCACACAAAGAGAACAGGAGAAACTTTAGAAGGTGTAATGTCTCCCACTACATCCCACCACTCAGGATGCAGAAGAAGACCAGCACCATGTCTCTGACCATTTCCTCCTCCCCCTCCTCTCGGGAGCACTCTTCTTCCTCCTCTTCCTCCTCCTCCACGTTGCTCGCTCAGAGACACTCAAGCCTGGTGCATCCGTTGTGTGTCAGCCCTCAGAGGGTAATTACATCGACCTAAAATGAATCATTTGTCCTGGTTCAGCTGATGCGTTATGGAAATGTGTCATTTAAATTGGAAAATGCAACCTTTTATTGCCTGCTATATTTGCAGACGCAACAATCCTTCATGGAAATAGATAAATATGGAAAACAGTGTTTGGTTCAGGCCTGAGCTGGTGCACAAGTATGCAGAAGTTACAGTAGCAATAAACAGAACCCTGTGTGTTTTCTGTGTGCAGATGCAGAGTCCTGTCTACAATCAGCAGTACTCAGGGAAAGGAGTGCCTCCCACATTCGTTAAGGTAACATGGATCTCTACAGAGTGTCCTTAAAGGGACAGTATCATGTAAAATTGACGTTCTTGAGCTTTACATAGTGTTATAATATTGTTTCCTCATCAAAGACATACCTGGACTGTTGCTTTGACTCTTTTGCGCATGTTTGAGAAATCCTTTAAATCTCTCATGGAAACCATTCAGCTGTGCAAAACGCCGGGGTGGACTCAGCTCCTTCAGACTAGCCTTCAGCTATTAGCAAACACCTGGTGGAGCTGTCAATCTGCTGAGCTCATTATAGAAGCTACTTCTCATGGAAATGCCCGTAAAATTTTGTTAAAGGGTTAATAATGGAGCCATGTTGTGATGACTTTCTGAAGGTGGAGTTTTAGGAAGAGGAGGAGTTTCTTAAAGAGACAGAGGCCCGATTTCAAGGTGTTAAATTATATATATATATATGCAGCATTTTTATAACAAATAAAGTTAACATAGTTACTTGATTATGCTATAAGATGGTGCTATGTGTCTGGAAAACACATAAACCAGGGTGTCCAAAGTGCAGCTTGGGGCTGTTTGTGGCCCTTGGACTGATGGAGACTTTTTACTTGTAATCAGAGTAAAGTTACCACCAACAATTTTTCTTACAATGGAAAGTATGTTAAGTATGTTACAAAGTACTTGTTTTTGCTTTTGTTCTGTTTTTTTTACAACCAAGCTCTTATTCAAAGACTTTTACTGAAAAACTGACTTTGCTTCACCCAAGTCAACTTTTATCTACTGAGTTCATCTTGGCTACATAGGCAGGTTTTTAAGAAAGTGACCCAAATCTTATTATGTTGAGAAATAAATTTGTTCAATTGAGCCTAAAAGAATTTGAAAACTGGCTGTTCTTTTTTTTTAAGTAGAAAAAAAATACAGATTTTGCCCCATGTGACAAAGTGTTTGGACACCCCGGCCTTAAACAAAGTGCAAATATCAGAACTAGCTTTGTATAAATCTCTTCTGACATCAGGCTCATCCACCTTCTCTTCCCTTGTTCTTATCTTCCTCCATTGAACCCTCCTCCTCATCATCCTCATCTACCCCAGTGCCTCCATGACATGTCCACAGTGAAAGGTCAGCTGGTGGTCCTGGAGTGCCGGCTGAGGGGGACCCCTCCGCTGCAGGTCATGTGGTACAGAGAAGACGAACAAATACAGGACTCTGATGATTTTAGGATATTGCGCAAGAGTAAGTGTGAGATGGAGTCAGACGATGTCACAAAGTTAGCATCAGAGTGAGCAACCTTTAAGCAGAGTCCATACTGTCATGTATGGCATACAGCTTTACATTTCAGCCATGTTGACACCCACCATAGCGATTTAGCATTAGCTTCACTGGCATTGAAGTCAGCATTAGCTGAAAACTTAGCACAAAGATCTTAACCTATGCAATGTTGCTCTTCAGGAGGTGATCCTTTTGAACAGACTCTTCCCTCGTGGTTTTAGTTTTATAGTTGTTGAGTGTCTCTAACTCTTTTGCTTTATCTTTATTCAACTGAAAGTTTACAAGATAGCCAAGTAAATTAACACTTACTTGGCGAACTTAGCTTAGCCAAGTTAGTGGCTAAATTAACAGTTGTTAATTTTGAAGCTAGGGAAATTTAGCCTAGCTTTGCACAGAAGCTAAGCACAGTAGGTGATTTTAAACTAAGTTAGCAAAAACGTTAGTTAACACAAGAAAGTGGTAATTTAGTAAGTGGCTAAATTACTTAGCCTAGCTTGGCACGCAATCTAAGCACAGCGAATGATTTCAAAGTTAGCAAAAACACGACGGCATTAAACGATAAATTAGCTCTGCTATTAGCCGCGTCAGTGGAAGTGTTCCCACCGCTGACATAATGATTATACTGACTGTAGAAATGACAATGTTTACACGGGTAGCCCTTTTTGTTGTAGTGAATCCAAAAAGATCTACACACATATGCAATACTGCTCAAAAAAATTGTAGCATAAATAAGATCCCTTTTATACATGATGCTGTACAGAAACTGTTGGGGCTTCCAAGGGTGTGGCTTGGTTGTAATAAGCAGCTAATTCCTCTAATGAATACATTTACCCAAACTAAAGGTTAGGTTTTGCTACATGTTTTATTTCAGAGATAATGCTGTAAAGATTCATTTATTTTCAGAAATTTTACACATTGGGTTCTAGTGAAGATGGAGTCATGGATATCTGACACATTTTATCTTGAAAATATCGATGGAGTCAAGAAGTGGTTTATAGATGAGGCCCTCAGTGGTATTAACAGATTTTAGTTCATCTTCAAGTTAAAGAAGACATTTTGAAAAATTTTTACTATGTATTTAATGGTTGCAAATACTAACCTTAAGATTTTGAGAACCGATTATAAGAAAAAAAAGTGCACAGTTCTCCACTTAGAATAAAAGTTCCTTTTGTGTTAGTTAGTTCTGTCTTTATACTTCAGCACATTATGGCATTTTTGTATTATCTGTGACAGTAAAACTAATAGAAGACCATCGACGATATAAAGCAACTTGCATTTACTGGATCTTGTTTTCAGATGTGAATTACTTTGATCAGAACCAAAAGCTAAAGTTAACTCAAACAATCTGTCCTTGTGTTTCCAGAAGGCAGCTCTGCATCGGTGCCAGGTGAGTCCAAAACACAGATTGCATGGAATAATAATAGTAGGAGGATGAAAATAGTCCATGAATACACATAAATGAGGCGCAAGATTTTATTAATCTTTCTGTTTTTTTCACTGTAAGGCTCTTTGGTTGACTTTCGCAAAGTTTAGACATAACTATTGGAGTAGTTCTTTAAAAGTAAGGTCTGATAAGAGACAATGTCGATGATTTACACGCGAAACAGAAAATGGAAGATGTGTATTCCTGTGAGAAACGCTGAAGTCACGTCTCTGCAGAGGAGCTGTGTACGCTGGTGATCACCGAGGCTTTTCCCGAAGACTCTGGCCTGTTCAAGTGTGTGGTGCTCAACTCCTATGGCACGGTTTCCTGCTCAGCCACACTGGAAGTCTACAACGGTACGGTGTCTCTGGCTGTTTTGCAAACCCACTGCATGACCCGTGAGCTCACCTGAGTCGCTGTCTCTCACCCGCACACACACACCAGACCTAGAGGAGCAGCTGGAGGTTGAGGCAATTCGCCAGCAAGAAGCACAGTCTCTCAGTCAGGAAGACAGCGAGGCGGAGCACCATCAGGAAACTACTTCCTTCGGGAGAAGCATAGAGGGTTTTCCTCCCGTGTTACCCGACTGTATGAACCTTCCCCCTCCGGAGTGGCCCGACAGCCCCTTAGAAGACAGCATCCACGGTGCAGAGTGAGTACATGAAGGCTCTCACACACTGAGACATTATATGACCTAAAGGTCGTTTTTTATTCCCCTGTAATTTAATGCTCTGTTCTAGCGTAGTGGAAAAGTTGCAAAAAAAGCCATCAAAAGTAAGGAAGCAAGTAATTGTTTTTTGTAATATTATAGAAAGAAAAAAATTATTTATTGTACCAGGTGGTCAAGTATTCCTTTAATTCTGTTACATTTAAAATTTTCACCTTCCTAATGCATTTTTTGTTCTTATTTTTTTTTACCAAAATTGTTTTTTTCTCCTGAAGTCATCTTTAAGAAAATTACGTAGGCCATTATTTGTGGTGATGATATTAAATATATGTACTGCACATGTGCTGTAGTTCACGTATTTATCCACAGGAGGTCGCTGGTGTCCATTTCCAAAATTACTTTCTTTTTCTCCTGCCGTTTCTCTACGTCAGAAATTTATTGTTGCTGTTAATTTCTATTCATTTTTTAAAATTATTTGTACCCATTTACTTCTTAAGTATGTTTTTTATTTTATTTTTTTAATCTGGGACCTGAATCCAAATTCTTGTGCCACAAACAAGCAAAAGTGGTATGATGTTAAAAAAAAATCCTTGAATCCTTAATTTCTGGAATGTTCCCAATGAGTACTGTATTTTTATTGATTTAGTTTCCGTGCACAAAATGGTTTAAGGAAAATAGTTTATTTTCCCTTAAAAACAATAATTCAAAAGTGGAAGAGGTGCTGCAACATCCCTTATTGCTGCTCTGCATAAGGGCTTTTAGTGCTGACACCATCCAGACATGCACTATTGTAAATGTTCACTACCCAGATTTTTTCTGTACGCTTCCGTGTTGTCTCTAATTTCGACTTTGAGTTGCTTCTGTATACTCCCTCATAATTCCTTAAAGACTCTTCTTTTTTTTGTTTGTTTAGCAGTTCCTTACTTTTACTGGGGAGCCAACGTGTGTTATCAGTGAGGCATATTACTGCTCTGGTGGGGATGGTGTCGTCCACACAGTAGTTTGACGTGGGTCGCGTGCTCAGTCGTGGCGTCGATGTCCTCTCCATGCGGCCGGCACAGTGCATCCCAGTCTGTAGCCTCGGAGCAACACTCCAGGACCTCTGCAGCTTTCTCTGACCACCGTCTCACACTTCTTTCATTACATCTTATAGTGGGATTTTATTTCGGGTTGAAGAAAATAAAATTGCGATCTGATTTCCCAAGACGAGGTCTTTGCTTTGGAGATGTATGTGGTTTGTGGCATGCAGGTTTGTGATGTGCATGAAACTGATCCAACACTGGCCGTGTTTTGCTTTATTAGAGTAGCTGACACAATGTTGAATTGTTATGGGAGAGAGATCAAAATCCTCAGATTTAGCCACAGTAATATGCCTCCAACATATTCAGGTGTTTTTTCTTTAAAGGTTTTGTGCTTTTATTTATATTTTTGTATTTATTTATCAAAGTTCAATTTAAATCCTCACATACATAAGAACTTACTACACCAGTTGTTAGGTTGTGACTCTTTATATCTACTTAAGAAATGATGAATTAGTTTAATACGTCAACATATGTAGGGTTAACGCTGCTATTGTCAAGATAATTTCATTTGAAGTTGACTTGCTTTGCAGGGTAACTAATAAAGTAAGATTCAGTTCAGTTTATTCACAGCAATCACCAATTTACACGAAAAGCAGTGTTTAGGAACTTTACAAAGGAAAAAAAACCAACACATTTATAAACAGAAATAAATTGTCCATTTGGTTCAATCATACAGACTCCAATTAATTTGTAATTATGAAGCAACACAGTCAGATTGAGTTTATTGAAATGTATCAAATTATGTTTTAATCAATTCTTTGAACTGAACAAGCAAGTATCAGTTGATAGTCAACTTTGCATCAATCAATCAATCAATCAATCAATCAATCAATCAATCAATCAAACCAAACGTGGAGCAACAGTGGAGAGGAAAAGAACTGTTCTTTACAGAGTGGAAACCTCCAGCACAACCTGGCTCACTTTGAGCAGCCGTATTCTTAACTGCTTAGTTTTATTGTACAAGGGTACAAAAACATAATATTACCGATACATCAGGTCTGACAATTAAGTATTGAACATAAATTTGGTTATGTGTGATATAAACACATAACCAAAGGAAAAGCATGCGCAAAGCCTTGACACCAGCTGAAATCACTCAGCAATTAGAAAGCAATCCTTCCAGTTAGAGCAAATTAATATCAGCTGTTTCGGTCCCAATTCATGGCTAAGAAGGTCCGCAATGTGTTAACAAAACCATTGATCTCTCACATGACCTTTGCAGTTTTGCGTCAAAGCGTAATTGCCTAGGTTACAGCACACACCGTGTGTTTATTTGTTGTATTGTAGGTGTGCAATACTATATAAATATATATATATATATATTTTTTTTTATTATTATTTAAATATGTTTTATGTCCATCATCTTTGTTGAAACTGAAATGGAACCAATGAAACCCGTTAAAGATGAGTAAAACGAGGCTCTATGTATCATAAAACAAGTTAGTAACCATGGTAACACGAATGAGCTCACGGGCAGTTAATGAGCTGGACCAGCGCGCGCCGTACGTGAGCGCGCCCGGTCACCTGTCGCAGCTCCGCCAGCCTCGCTGAGCTCCAGCTGAGTTTAATGGTGTCACGTCGGCGTGGAGGAGCAGCTTCCACTAGAGCTCTGTGGAGAGGAAACGTTTGTTTGTCGAGGTAAGACCAGCCTTGTAGCTGCTGAGAGCGTTTTCTCACGGTTCCGCTTTGACTCTGTTTGTGTCGGTGTGTTTGAGTGAAGGTGTCAGCTCCACGGTGCATTTTGAAGTTTAGACAGCTTAACTTTTTTTTTTTTTTTTTTACCTGAATGTTGTTGGTTTTTTTCCCCCCCAACTAAATAAATTAATGTTACGCCCTCCAAAAATGAGCTAATATATGTTTGTATGTTTCATGAAAGGGAGGGAAAAAAAATGTCTGTCCGGGGTTTTTTTTGTCGGTGTTTCAGAAAACTCTGACGGGACGATTAACTTCTCTAGGTTAATTGAAGCTGCTTCCAGTTCCGACATGTTGCTATTTCTCTTTAATCTCACATTCACACAGTGCCTTAGAAACTGTTAAAATATGAATCTCGGTATTAGAACCATGAATCCTCCCAGTGCTGGTCCTTTTCTACTCAGCTGCTCGTGACGTCACTGTGCAGGGGGACCCAAAACTTTCCCAATAGTTTTTTTTAATTTTTTTTTTACATTTGCTGTCTGTGTTTGCAACAGTGACGTTGCAGCTAAATGACCTGAGCTGGAAGCTGTGAAGTGTTAGAAGCCCCCTGACCTTGAGGCTTTAACACTTCGCAGTCGGATCACTTTCACTTCCCAAGTAAACCTGTTGTTTTCTTTTGCACAGCAGGCATTCAAACGCTTTTCCTTCAAAGACGTGAAGCCTTAGAAATAACAAAGACAAACGTTTTGCAACAGTTGAATCTCAAATTAGTTCTTAATGAAAAGTTTCCATCCTGCAGCAAGTGGAGAGTAATTCATTTAACCTCTGAGAGGGGTATAAATAAATGCTTTCCTTGCCCTTCTTATTGGACGCAGTTCAGTTGGTGTGTCTCTAACTTGACCTGATACGTTGGTTCATGTTCAGCTCCAGGGAGGGCTTCACGGTGTGAAGTATGCTGGTCAGAGAGTGTGCTGTCCAGAACTATGATCTCACATGTAATCTGAAGAGCAGACATGGCGGCGGCGTCCTTCAGAAACCAGCCACGGTCTTCTCTCGTGCTTTACACGACTGCGTTTCAGAAAACTGGTGCCAGAATGATTGGATAATTCGTTCTTCTTAGATAAATGAATTATTTCCATTTCATTTTCCCCCCCCCCAACAGCTGGGGAAACAACTATTACATCACCATCCTGTCAGGGATCAAATTAGTGCACAACCTAATATCCTTGAGTGCGTCAACCTTATAGGAAAGTATGAAGTCTGTGTCTGCAGTGCTAGTTCTAGATTACAAAGTGCTATCAACATCTTTGTCTCTGTGATGTCATTGGCCGTACGACTTGCGTTGGGCCAACCCACAATGCCGTGCGGCTCTTGTGTCCATCTTGCTGGTATGCTTTATAGCTGCTCTGTCACCGCTTTAGTGTTTGCACCTGCCAGCTGATGTCCGAATACCAAGACGAATATAGCTTAGGCAACTTTATCACACAAATGCACAGACTGTCGCACACATGAGTAACGTAGGGACGCTTTCTGTTGATGTGTTGGGTTTTTTTTACCCACAAAAGTTTGGAGTGTATTCAATTAACAAGTAGTCGAAATTCAAAGAGTTTGTGGATCTGTAGGAAATGAAGTACAAGATTAACACGTTTAACAATATTCTCACAAGTAGTCGTCCCTGAAAGTTGACTATAAAAGCCCAATATTTTCTTTTTAGACTGTTGGGCTCAGTTGTTGAGCCCAACAGTCTAAAAAGAAAATATTGGGCTTTTATAGAGCCAGTTGCTTTTCTTTTGGTTAAAGTGGTCATGTTTTCTTAAAATCAGGGTTTTGCTACTGATTTTTAATATCAGACTTCTGTACAGCGATGTCTGTATTGATTTTAGTTGATTCAAACTTTTCATTCAGAGCTCAATAAATTCATCAGTTTTTTTTATAGCATTATTGCTATAAAAATGTATTTTAAGAAAGGTTTTTATGTTTGTCTTAATTAGTTTTTACATTATTTTATATATTCGTTGTGAATGCTGCATTATGGTCTGGTTAATGACGGACATTGACAGTTTACTGTTTTTGAGAGAGCGGTAATATTATAAATCAAAGACAAAGTAATGAAGCGAGGCATTTTAAACAGTCTTCTGACTCTTTATATAGGTTTGTTTACTGTAAGCACAGTCTCTCTTTATGTTTATTGTAAACGTAGACCCTTATTTTACCTCTGAGCTGTCCAAAAGACCAGGAACATTTCCATGCATGCTCCATAATAAACAGGCGCTGGAGGCACATTCAACATAATGTTCCTGTTCTTTCTTTAAGCAGCAGCCTGACTGAACAGCTGGCAGGCCTCTGTTTTAATGGACGCGTCCATCTACATGCTTCTCCTGACTTCCTTTAACAGATGCTGAGAACTGCCAACTATGAGTTGTTTTTTATCAGTTGTGATTTCCAAAAAAAAAAGTGACTATCATAGTCACAATAAGAATTTCATGTTTAGTTACGGGATTAAAGTTATAATACTGTGAGAATAAACTCAAAATAGAGAATAAATATGTAATTTTATGACGATTTTCATTCAATCACTTATACAATACCATATTAAAAATGCATAAAAGTAAATAAATCAGTAAATTTTCAAGTAATAAAATGAAGATTGTAATGCCTAAAATGCTAATTATCAGCAGCAGGATCTTGAAACACTGAAAGTGATCATTTTAAAGAAGAATGTAAAAGCTGATCATGTATTGATAACTCTATCCAAGCTTTTTTTTCCTCATTAAAACATACTTTTCCTTGTAATTTTACATAATTTTTTCCAGATATGTTTTTATTCTGCTAATGTTTGACATCTAATAATATTATGACACGGTGAAAGTTTTCATCTTCAAACTGGTGATCGTTTTAATCCCAAATTAACAATACAGCACTACATTTTGCACTCATTCTTTAAGCTTTTTATAGCTAAAGAAAATATTGGGGGGAAAATACATTTCAAAATTGTGCTTTTTTTTCATTTTTTTTTCAAAGAACAGCTTGTTCTGATTTTTCTGGTATTGTTTTGACCCCTGAATGCATAACAACACTGTGAGACAATATTTTAGTTATGTAACCATTGGACTATAATAATTTCATGATTTGTCCAGATCAGTTTGTTGTTGGTGTGTGATTTATACAGTCGAGTTGTGAATCTGCAGTATCAAAATGTGACTGAACCCGTTCAGAGTCTGGGGCGGCTCATGCTGGCAGGGCAAACCTTGTTTTATGCCCTTGGGAGACGGGACCCAGCTCTAAACCACAGCATGAGAGAGAGAACGACTGCTATTGTCATTATTCCGCTGCGCAGGGCGACTACGTGGCAGTCATGGCAACGGCATTCTTTCTATCCCAGTAGAAAAGTAGAGGGGCAGACATGCTGGTATTAGAGAAGGAAACCGGGTGACTGGGCTGAAACGGGAGCAGAACCTCCTCTATCTGCTACTCTCATCAGTCAGCACTGTAAAACGTTTAATGTGCCTTTAATTTCAACAACACTATTAACTCTGATTGTTTACTTTTGCTGATCCAAACTTTTTTTTAAAAATTTTTTTTAATAAGTGGCTCTCTGGTTTTTCTTTGTTAAATATGAAATCATTACATTGTTCAACTTTGACCCAACATTTTATTTTATTTTTTTTTACTGAAGCTTCTTTTATTTTTCTTTCAAACTAAAGGTGGGCGATCTGAACTTCAACATTTCATAATATCATGTTAATGATGAAAATGATGAGAACTAATTATTCCATCTTTTGCAGTCAAAGTGTTGCCACTTTGTCACAGCATTCACTTTCCCACAAACACAAATGATGCTCGTGAATAACTTTCCCATCTGTAATGCACTTCTCACGTGAAGAAGTGTGGTTTGCATCACAAAGCTGCACTTCTTCAGTAACTGCTTTCAGATTTATTGGTGATTTTATTAAACAATGGAGAAAATAGTTCAACTATGAATCCTGACAATAATACATGTTGGGTGGTTTTAAACATCATTAATTGGTATTTATTATGATGACTGTAAACCAGATAAGACGTTGCTCACGATAAATGATACAATAAATACTCAGCAGCTCCATTTCAGACCTTTAGTCTACATTTCCCTCCTTGCGGTTCTTTCTAACTCCTGTCTGTCTCTCGTTTAGTCTCCCTGACCCTGAACCCGCCAGCCTCTCCATCGAGGAGCCTTTAGGTCGCAGTGAGGAGGAAAGTGCTCTGAGCTCAGAGGGTCAAAGGTCACCAGACGTTTCTGTCAGGGTCTGCACGCCGAGCCCCCCTCCTCTGCCCTCACCGCCAGCACAAGTTAAGGAGAAATCCCAAACGCCCAAGCTGTTCACGCCAAGCAAGCTGAGCTTCACGGTAAATTTGAGTCTCCGATAATCTGCTGTTTAATCTGTCATCCTGTGAGATTAAACGTCCCGTTTTGTCCCAGTCCTCCCAGTCAGGAGGGAACAACATGAATCTGTCGGACCTGCCCTCCTTCACCCCCGGCGCCTTCCCTCCCAGCGCCTTCAACTATGAGCGGCCGAGGCACTTCATCCAGTCGCAGGCGGCCTTCCAGGCGCCCAGCTATGAGAGCGTGCTGAGGGAAGCCCAGGAGAACCAGAACAACCAGCAGAACCTCAGCAGCACCCAGAGCAGCGCAAACGTCGCAGAGGGCCAGATGAAGGCCAGTCACACTCAGTCGTTTTCTCAAGCTCAGTCCGTGTCCAAGTCTGTGTCCCAGACTCAGTCCCAGTTCCAGTCGTTAAGCCTGAGTCAGAACCAGACGAGGTCAGTGGCCCCCGGTCAGATCCAGACGCAGGCCAACGGAACCGCCAAGTCCTCCCCCTCCTCATCCAGCCTCAACTCTGCTACCACTCCAGCCTCCTCTGCTGCGCCTCCTTTTTCTTCCAGCACCTCCCTGCTCCCTCCCTCTACCTCCTCCTCCTCGCTGCCCCGCGCCACCATGCGCTCCACCATCACCCTCACCCCCAGGGTCCCCAGCGCATCAGGCCTCGGCAGTGCCAGCCTGCCCGCCAACCAGGACACCCTGTCTGCTTCTGCTGCCTACCTCTGCTCTGTCCTGCCCTCCCCGTCCTCCTCGTTCTCCTCCAAACTGTCTCCCAGCTCCAGCCTCCCCCACGCCTCCACCTCCCCTTCCTGCTCCCCGCTGGCGCCCACCAGTCCCCTCCTCCCTATGAGTACCTCTGCTTCCACATCCTCCCTTCCTCTGCAGCCCCTCCCAGTGTCTCCCTCCCTCCCTCGCTGTCCTTCCTCATCTTCCCTCCCCCAGATGAACAATCAGAGCAGGGTTCAGCCCACCGTGGTCTCCCTACCTGCCGACTACAAGGGGACGCCAAACACGTGAGTTTAAATGCACTTTCCCGTTTAGAGGCGTGATGTTTATAAAATGCACTCCTAGGCAAAAGTATTCTCAGCCCTTAAAAACTACAGCTTGTGTAGCATTACTTTGAAAGTATCTTTAAAAAATTCAGGGACGCATTATGAGCAAACTTAGCACACACTGCAAGCCAAATCCTTATAAGAATAGTTTAATTCTTTACTCTCTTTCATTAAACTCCAGATTTGTAGGTCACATAAATCCAACAACCAGCAGAATCCACATTCTTCCACATGAGCAGTAGATCCCTGCAGCTCCTCCAGAGTTACCATGGAGCTCTCTTCTCTGACTTATGCTTTGTGTATTTATGGAGGGACTTCTTGGGGTGTAGTAAATAACACACCCACTGTATTTGTTTTAGGTTGTCACAGTTGTTGAAAACCTTTGTCTGAGCTGACCAGGACACGGTTTGAAACCATTACTCAGAACCTCTTTTCCTGACCTATGACCTCATTGGTTTTTATAAGCAGCTGATTGCACCACCAGTGTGACGGTGGCTCAGGAAGTAGTTCATCCTGTAAGCTGTGGATTGCCTGCCGGTTTGAAGCCCTGTTCCACCCGTCTGCTGCTGTCTTTGGGCAGGACACCTCACCCACCTTCCTTTTTATTTTTTGAACTGAACTTGATAAAGTGCTACACAAGAACAGGCTTATTCTGGGTTCATCTATGGCCTAAAATCCTAGTAAGGGACACAAAAGTTTGTCTGACAAAATATGACCAAAAAGGGGTAGGAATACTTATGTAAAGTGAGATTTTATTTTAATTTTCCGTCTCTAAACATTTCTTCTAAACATTGCCATCTGTTATCTCCTTTCAGCCTACCTAAGCCCATCTTGAAGAAATCCGTAGCTCCTCGGCCGTCGTCCTCCCGCTCCACAGACGAAGACATCCAGGGCTCTAAGGATGCCTTGATTCAGGATCTGGAGAAGAAGCTTCGCTCCAAGGAAGCCAGGAGGCGACACAGCCAGGTGTGACTGATGGACTACAGGAACAAGCGCTCCATAAAAACAAAAAAAAACCTCCTATTGTAAAATAAACACAAACTAAACTATAGACATAATTACATCCATGAAACTGCTTGTCGAACAAAGCATCTAAAAGCGTTTTGCTTGCCTTGCTAAGGGTGTATTTTCTTTCTTTTTGTTTTATTTGTAAACAAATTGATTCAGTCATAAAAAAATCTGTACGAGTTTCATTTTATTCTGTGGAAAATGAACTGAAGTTTTCTCACCAACGTTGCATTACTGATTGCTTTCTACTCAACTCCAACCCACTTTTGAAGGCTCTTCTGCTGCCTTGCTTGGTTTGGAGAAACTACTTTAAACTCATGTTTGAACAACTCTTCTCACACTTTGTTTCCTCTAATAAGAATGCTTTTCTTTCCTGCCAGAAACTGTCGTATGAGGAGCGAATGGCTCGCAGGCTGCTGGGTCCAGACAATGCTACGTATATGTTGGACCAAGACAATTTCTCTGACTTGCAGCTTGACCAGGTACTACAGTTTTCAGTTTAGTAAGGAAAGCATCAAATGCAGTGTATCGGAAGAACCCATAATATTACTGATGTACAAACAGTTTACACCCCTTTGAACTTGTCCACAGTTCATCACTAGCATGTAATAGACCAACACAAATGAGTTTGTTGTTAGGATGGGATAGGACAGCTATAAGTTAGAAGTACATTAAAAAAAATCTAGAGTGTGATGTGCATCTTTAAATCAACACCTGTAAATAAAATCCAGTGCAGTCCATTACTTTCAGAAGTTAGTAAGTGTAATCAATCTTTGTGTCAGAGGGTCCAGAGGTTTGGACACTAGGCTGGAGGTTGACCTTCCAGCAGATTATCCACACTAATCCTACAGTCAGAGCTGCAATCATGTTGGTCTAGCTTAAGTTCAAACCTAAATCCTTGAACATGTGTATCCAAAGTTTAGGAAACTTTGCTGCATCCAAGGAATGGGCAAACACTTTAGCTTTTAGATGTGGGAAGCTGGTAAAGACAAACCCTTAAAGACAAACTGTTAAGTTCTTAAGCGTGCCATCTTTATGTGTCTGGGGAAATTTAGACATTTTCTTGTAAATTTGTTTAATTTTGCAATATTTGACCTAAAATCATCTTAGTGCTGCCCTCTTTAGGTTGCATTTCCTGTTGGTTACAGTGCTACAGGTTGGTTGACATCCACAACACCTGGAGTTTTGGTAGAAAACCTCTCATGTAACCCTACGGCGAGTCAGGAATGACTGAACTCCTGACTCGTCTGGGTTGTGCTTCAGGATTTTCCCCAGAAAATTTGCCAAGCCCAGCAGCCTACCACATTGAGTTGGAGCAAGTTTAAAGCTGTTATTAGAAGACATTAAAAATACCTAAACACCAACTATAAAGTCCCCAAAAAACAATTAAAATGAATATATTTTGTACTTCAGTTGTTTCATTCTAATTAAAGTTGTTGGCATGTGATCATTAAAGACAGGAAGTGGTTGCGTTGTTCAGGTGAATTAAAAAATGGCCCCTGACCTCAGACCAACATACATGGTCGCAACCATGTATGTTGGCATTGTGCTTTAACCAATTCAACAAGAGACTCTTTAACCCGTCTTTGCAATCCCTGTTACTGGTGTCTAAAAAAAACCCCACTATAATAAATTTTAAAAAGCAATATTTATGCTGGCAGGGGGCAAGTAAAGCCTGGTGGCCTGCCAGGCTTATAATACGCCGAGTGCTGGTTTTGTTTTAGTTTACAGACATGCAACTCTAACTTAGGAAAATATGTTTCTACAAAATATTTACCCTTTGAACAAGATTAAATATACTTTTTAGATGCTACTTCTTAAATGAAAATAAAATGAATATTTGCTAAAGGCTATGAAAACCTTCATAGCCTTCATCCACTTCAATCCATTTGTTCCTGTTGGTTTTGGGAGAGTCAACACTAATGTAGCCATCATGGTATGAAGGGCTGCATGGGAAGCCCGTTTACCCCTCAGGGCCTCTAAACAAGCTGAAGGAGCCAGTGAGCTGCTGTCATTTTAACCACACCAAACCTCCTTGATCTCTGGGCTTTTTTACCATCCTTTCTCTCTCGTCATAAGCACACACACACAATACGAATGCACACACTCTCAAATGCACATCCTTCACGTCCAGCTAGGTTAGTCAGAAGTTTATTTTGGTCCAGCCTTCTGAGAACGGGTCCCCTCCACTGGTGACGCAGCCCTATTGTGTCCAATCATCCACACACTCTGAGCTCCTCTCCTGGCATTTGTCCTGCTCTGCACTGTGATGAGTTTTCAAAGCTGTAATTCCTCCCCTTTACACACCAACCCTGTTGTCTGTTGCAGTCAGAGTCTCCAGAAGGAAGACGAACAGGTGGACTGTGGTAACTATGATTCACACATCAATATTCTGCTTTTATTCTGCTTTCACATTGGGAGTTTGAATGCGGGAGCAGGCCAGTGTTTACTGTGTGCAGCTGTAAAAGTTAGTCTTGTGGAAAACATGCAGATGAAACATAAAGATCACTTTGTAATGTTAATAATTAAGCTGAGATGCTTCTGTTTAATGCAACACATTGCTTCATGTGCTCAGGAAATGTCTTAGAAGAAAGATTCAGCTGGAATTTTAAGATTTCTCCAACCATATGGGACATTTGTCCTCATTTCAAATAATATTCCAAAAGAGAGACAAATGTCTCCATTACAAATTTGCTCAGATCTTTGTCAATATTCTGCTAATGTCAAAAACACAATTTCAGAATTGCAGTGTTTTTTTGTTGTTAAATAAACACAATTAAAATCACACCTGAATTAGTTTGTTCATGCGATAAGCCATTAAAATCATGGCAGTGACAGATGTAAACAGTTACCTGACATTATATTCATAACTCAGCTATGACTCTAGCAATCATCTGTCAGCCAATCAGAGGAGATGTTGGCATATTGTTCAGTAGCAACAAGCCACGCCTCCTTGTGAGCGACCATGTATGCAGCGTTTTGGGGAAAAAGGCGGCCATTTTATAGAAGAGCCATAGATTCACACGCTGAATGACGCTCAACTTTATAAACTGTGCGATGGTGTGTGAGCTCTGATGGCGCCAGCTGCACACCGTCCAAAACTAAATGAATCATGCTCCTCCTACTTCCTGTCATCGTTGTCCATCATTTTTGCCAGTAGTAACATCCAGTTGTTGATCACGTGACTCGTGATGAGATTAAAGTGTTTCCGTTGCAGTTTTGCAAAGTTCATTTATTTCAATTCAACTGAAAAACTGACTCGTGCCAAAACATTTGATTGAAAAACTTTTTTCAAAATCGACGTGTTTCCATTCAGTGAATTCATTTTCAGAATTTCAAGTTGTGCAGTTTTATGGTTAATGGAAACACGGCTACGGGCTCATCCTCCATGTATAAATAAATCAGAAATATTCTGCTTTCGGGTGTGTGTGTGTGTGTGTGTGTGTGTGTGTGTGTGTGTGTGTGTGTGTGTGTGCGTGCAGTTGATTAAGACTAACATGGAGTCATTGAAAGTGAAATGATAAAGTCTGATCCCTGTCAGGGCGAGGCACCACTCCGGGACAGATGAGAGGTCTAACGAGGGATCAGCGATCCAGGAGAAATGTTTCGCTCCTCGCTTCCTTCAGATCCCCCCAGACCTCACAGTTGAAGAGGGACGCTTCTGCAGGATCGACTTCAAGGTGATCCACTCGCACCTTTTGTTTAATTGTCCAGATTTCTCAGGAAGCCGCCGCAGAGTGAGAAATGTCGCCTTCTTCCGTATGGATGCAGGTCAGCGGGCTCCCGGCCCCAGACATCTCCTGGTACCTGGACGACAAGGCTATCCGCCCAGACGATTACCATAAGATGCTGGTGTGTGAGAAAGGGATGCATTCGTTCATCATAGAGATCGTCACGGTGCATCATGCCGGTGTGTACGAGTGTGTGGCCAAGAACCGAGCTGGAGAGGGCAGGTTTACCATGAGGTTGGACGTCATAGGTATAAATCCGACGGCATGTGTTGAAAATGTGAAATAAAAAGACATAGGTGTTGGGTTGACTGGAATTAGAAGTAAGAAATGTTTGATTTGCAGCTCAGGAAGCCCTCCGCCCTCCCACCTTCATCCAAAAGATGTTGAACACCAGAGCTCTGGAAGGAGACACCGTTCGGTTAGAATGTAAAGTTGATGCTTCTCCACCTCCACAGCTTTTCTGGAAGAAGGACAAAGACATGCTGCGCGTCGACCCCAACAGAATGAGGTGAAACGCTAACCACTCATTTTACACCTTCCGGTGAAAATAAACTCTTCACAGCTTTCACAACAACGATGGATGAAAGTTGACCTCAGACTGAGAGCTGAACATTATTCAGCAGTTTTTGAGTCGTAGCTGCTAGCAGGACCTTCATGTGTTAATGCTGGTTTGTTTCTCTCAGTCTGTACCAGGACGGCTCGGGTCGCCAGTGCCTGCTGATTGATCGAGTCACTAAGTCCGACTCTGGCTGGTACACGCTGTCGGCCATTAACGAAGCCGGCATGTCTACATGCAACGCCAGGCTGGACGTTGGCAGTAAGTGTGTTCACCTTTCTATGCAAATGTTCCTGAAAGACTCCCATCAGAGCCATCTGTTGCATGAGATACTGCTGCAGGTTACCATAGAGGCAAAGCTGTAAAATCAAACAGAGCTGGATTCATTGCACACATTCTCCATCTGCTGTCCTCCAGGACTCTGTTATGTGATCGAGCAGAAACTCTGAACTCGTGAGGCAGCGAGCTGTTCAGTTTACATCCGAACGCATCACTGCAGTGGACAATGAGGAAGGCTCACTGGATGAAAGTGCAGCTTCGCTATTGGGTTTCTGCTCTATCAAATAACAGCATCTGTTCAGTGGAGCTCTCCATCTTCCCACAAACACAACGGCTCACCAGCACAAGTAGAAAGTGAGTTTGACAGGCCGGTGGCTCATTGGGTTTAGTTACACACATGTAACTAACACAGGGAAGGCTACATCATTTTTTTGTATAAAATGACGGATGATTCTGAGCAACTGGCTATGAGAATCTCAGAAATCGCATTTTCTTCTGTCCATAGAATGCACCATACCTTGGCACCACAGAATATTAAGACGGCGAGATTTATTAGGCCCGAGCAACAAAGCGCCGCGAAGGCCTATTGTTTTGTATCTTTTAATCATTAGAATAGTCATATTGTAGAGGAGGAAGTCATAACGTTACCAGAATAAAGATGCAATATTACAAGACAATGAGTCGTGAAATTGAGCTGAAGTTGTTTTAAAGGCAAATCGTTTGTTCAAAGCTCTTTTTCTGAACTTTTTTCTCGTGTTACAAACTTTTCCTCATTAACTTTTTTCTTGTACATTACAAATTCTTTTTGACTCATACACTACAAACATTTTATAAGATTGCTTTTTACTTCATGTAAATTGATATTTTTTTTCTGTACTTTTCCTTCTTTCCAAAATTGTTCTCATTTTACAACTTTATTCATGTGATTTAAAAAAATCACATGAATACTAAAGTGTACTGTTTTATCGGCTCTGGCTTTAACTGTGGTGTGGAAGTTCTTGCTGAGTGAAGAAAACCGTTAGCTATTCAAAGCAGCAATGGTTTTAACCTGACGCTAAAGAGAAAAGCGAAACTTTAGCTTTTCTGTGTCAACATGCGTTAAATCTAGTTTCAACTGGGAATCCTAAAAGTGACCCAGAGCCATTGTTCCTGTGTGGATGTGCTGTTATCTGGCAGTGAGCCACGCCTGCCGCTCTGCACTGGGCAGGAGTTATTTTTAGATACGTGGCATGAGAAGAATCTTCAGCCCGTGTCCAGTCACCATGAAGACCTGTTGCTCCCCGGGTTGGATCTGCTGCACTTACACTTTTCATGTGAAATAATTCAGCAATGTTTGCTGCAATAAATTAATTTCTTCTATCTGAGTTTCCATCAGTCGTGCTTTTTCTCTTCCAGCTCGCACAACCCCAGCCTTCAAAACAGCTCCTCCCGCCTCCAAGACCCTGAAGCTGCTGTCGTCTCTGAGCCACGTTCCTGCCCTGACGGCGGAGAGCCCCGCTCAGCACACGGCTCCGCTGTACGAGAGCGAAGAGCTGTAGAGCCAAACGCCTTCAGTCACACCTGCACAACCTCTGGAGCCAGACCAGCATCACGAGACTGACCATTTTTGTTTTTTTTTTAATTTCTGAACTTCTCCACACATCAGAGGTTTCATGATGCCCACAGCTGCTTTCTTATTGTTGGATTTGCCTGATATTTCAGACTCCATCAAAACAACTTTGAGGAAAAAGTTGCTTGAATTCAGCTCTGATAATCAGCTGCTGTTTGTCACTGAACAGCTTTCAGTTTTTCTGTCCTGTCTGCTCTCAGCAGAATGCAGCTTCTGGGTCGGTATTATTAGAACTCTGCAGGGTTGGCATGCAGGTCCGGCCCTGCAGCCCAGCCTCGGCACTGCTTTCCTGAGCGCTGCCATGGCGACGTGCTTTACAGAGCACATGTGCAGTTTGCTTCTAAAAACTTAGAATATAGAAACAGGATTGTTCTGTGTAAAGGTGTATTTTAAAGGCAGGTGGAGTCCAACCAGTACCAGAACATAGAGCAGTGCCTTGGAGCGAGAGTTACATAGCAAAAGGTTCAACCACTCTTTCTGCAACGCTGCACTTTAAACCACAAACGTTTTAGTCCCAGAAATCAAAGTTCAGCTGCTTTTAAGATGTTTAGGGAAAAAACTTTTGTCTCGTACTGAATTTATTTCTGTATATTTTTTGTTTGTGGCTTTTTTATTGAAATTTGAGAAATATTGTCTTGGATAACAGATGGCTGAATTGTTTTTTTGGGGGGGGGGGTTTAAAGGCTGCTATTCTGGTACCCAACATGCACTTAGAGCAAAGGTCATGACCTCTATGTTTACATTTGATCATCTGCAGTACAGAGAAGCTGTTTTAAGCTCGATTACAGAAGAGAACACGTTTCCCTCTTGCATTGATGTGTCTTTGGTTTTGATAAATGGGTTTCTGTATACCAGCCACCAGAGGGAGTCTGCTTATTTAAACTTGCGTTCTTATATTGATTTGCTTGCTGCCAGCCAGGAGCTTGTTGCATTTTATTTTTGACTGAAGATGCATGCAGAAGATCACACAACTAACTTTTTTTTTAAAATCTCCACAGAAAGCTGAAATCAGAGCCTTAAGGAATAAATCTGCATTTTATGGTTTACGTCTGGCCTACACTGTTTTGCTAAATATACACAAGTAGCTGTTTAGTACTTGCTGTGTTCATCGAATTGCAGCGGTGTCTTGCTCAGAAAGCGACCTGTTACATTTTAAAATATTTTGTGTGTTTGTAGGTACTGATTGTGATATTACATGAGAAATTAGCAATAAAGTTGAACTCTGAGTTTGTCTTTTCACGTGTTTTGTCGCCATCTAGTGGTGGGTGAACCTATTGCCTTGCAGACACAAGCACAGATTCAGTTTTTATTAATAAAACCAAACTATCAAAACTCACATGGGTGGATTTCAGACTGCAGGAGGGACATGATGCAAAGTTTTTCCTTTGAACTCAAAGCTGGCTATAATTTCTCATGTGAACATTTCCATCTTATTTCATTCAGTTTACACATTTTTGTAAAAAGTGGCAACGTCAAACAGAAGGTCTAGAAAGGCAGAACGGTTGCTGACTGGACTGGCGCCGGTCCAGCAGCGTAAATGTTGGTTGGTTGTGAACTTTGGCTTCTGAAATGCAGGAGTCTGATAGAAAACTACAAACTTTTATCACTATTACAGAGACAAAATGAAACAGGAAAAATGTCAAAGTCCATAAAAACTTCTTCCAATGACGAAGGAAAAGTTGAACGGGCCATATTTCAGCTCGGTCCAAATTGCTTCTAGCCTCAGATCTCGACGTCGCTTTCTTTGTCGTTGTCTTGGTCACCGTCGTAGAACTCATTCGCGGCTTCAGGCCTGCAGAAGTCATAAAAATCGAGATGTTTACAAAACTCCTCACATGAAAGCGCCTGCTTGACTCGCTGCTACAGCTACAAACCCACCGGGTGTAGTTTTCCTCGGCTCCCCTCTCGTCGGGGTCGGGCTCGTCGTTGCGCTCGTAGCTCAGTATGTCGGAGGGAACGTCGTGGATCTGGACGCTCGGCGCGTGGTTCAGCATCTTCAGGTTCTCGAACACGGTTTGACGGATCTGCTCCAGGTACTGCAGCGACACGGAAACGGTGAAGACGGCCCCAACGTCGCATCTTCAAATATTCCTTTTTCTCGTACAATTACAAACACTTGATCTGATCCGGTTTTACTCAACAATAAAGGTAAAACTCCCAAAACTCGGTCAGCAGAGTTGCAGCCAAAAACAGTGAATTCCAGTCAAATCCATCCAATTCCTTCTTTTTCATACCAAAACCTTCTTTGTGCTAATGAGGTAAAACCTCAAGCTCATTTTGTCAGGATTGCAGTTTTGTCTCAGTCTTGCTCAATTATTGCAACACCAAATTTCTCATTAGGATTGCAAGATTTAGAACAGATTTAAGTTGAAAATCACATTAGAAATTGACTTTGGCAATAAATGTTTAAATTAATGGATTAGTACATTAAATAAAAACTTTTGACCACTCTGCTGCCAGCTGGTTCAAGATAAAAACATCACTACTATTGACGAGGTCTGATTTTATAATTAAAATCTCAGATTTTGATTTTTCTTTAAAAAATTCTCACTTTTTTTGTCTCCTAAAAAAGAAATGAAAGAAAAATCTTTCCAAAATTATAATTGACAAAATGAATTTCTATCAACACAGAGTGTTGATAATAAACAATGATACTGATTATCAACACCAAAACTACTTGCAGCAGCAGTTTCTTTGTTATTTTAAAGAAGAAATTAGTTTATTGAATTAACTTGAGATTTTTTTATTATTATTCAGAAGAAATAGGGGGGAAAAGCCCAGAAACAAAAAGACTTACAAATTTGCATTCAGAGTTAGACAAGGCTAAAATAGTCCATAATTTCAGCTGTGTAGAGACTGTTTGATTTTTTTAATATCTATAATTTGATATCTTACTGTAAATTCAATTAAGAAAGAAAAACAAACAGTGAAAACTGGGACAACGTTTCACCTGTCTGGAGTTCTGGTTTTCTATCCTGGTGCTGACATCAGGATGCAGCGTGAAGTCAGGAGCAAAGTACTCAAAATACTCTGCAGGAGCCAAAAGGAAAATTAGAAACAAAAAATTCAATGAGGTCACTTTGTCAGATTAAAAGAACTTTTGAAAATAACCTTTAAACATACTTCTCATTAAGCTCATGTCTCTGTATTAAATATTCTTTCTTTATTGGTCTGACGTAATATTCCAACTCTAAATGTCATATTTCTATTACCTGTAAGTGGGAAATTGTGTGGAATGAATTTATTTCCTGCGTTTCTCTTGAACAAATGGGCTTTCCGATCATATTCTAATTCGGTGATCGGCCAACAGGTGGCGCGACAGACTAAAGATCAGAAAGTGAATTCTGCACAAGCTCACCGCTATAAGGCAGCTCATCACTGATGGATTCCTCCAGCAACAGAGACGTTTCAAAAGTCCTACATGACAGAAACCGTTTTCGTCACCCAAGACGGACTTTTCCAAACAATATGAGGATTTCTGTCTCTCTGTTGTTCTCCACTCACCAGCAGCGAGCCACGTTCCTCACCGTGTATCCTCCTCCTCCGAGAACCAGCAGAGGGATCTTGAAACTTTTCACAAACTCCACACACTCGCTGAAAGACACAGGTAAACCCTCCTCAGTGAGTTGAACGGCGGCGACTGACTTGCCGCCGCCGTTCGACTCGGCCGACTCACCCGTGTCCCCGTATGCTGAGGTTGAAGCAGCCCAGCCTGTCGCAGCCCAGAGAATCTGCTCCACACTGCAAACACAAACTACCCTCGCTTTAACAAACCCCCACACACACGCGCCCACACACACACACACAGATCCACCTCAACAACAAACTGACCTGCAGGACGATGCAGGTGGGCTGGTAATAATCCACCACCTGCTTGATAACCGGCTGGAACAGCTGCCTGTAGCCTGAAACACACACACATAAATAAAACACACCACCTTAAGGACGATGTTTGTCACTGCTGGTTGTTCGGACTCACTCTGGTCGTCGATGCCGTCTCTGAGGGGGACGTTGAGGCAGTAGTAGCGGCCGCTCTCTGCTCCCACCTCGTACATGTCGCCTACAATACAAAAAAAAACAAAACACGTGGCGTCGACGCGCGTGTGACAAACCAAAGTTAGACGGGAACTTTAAGCGGCCGCTTACCCGTGCCGGGGAAGAAGTAGTTGCCGTATTTGTGGAAGGACACGGTCATGACGCGGTCCGTCAGGTAAAAGGCCTCCTGGACGCCGTCGCCGTGGTGAATGTCGATGTCAATGTACAGAACCCTGGGGTGGTACCTGAAAGACAACGGCGAATTACAAAGGCGGATGGCGATGCGCGTGCGGCACGGCGGACGGATAAGAAGCGGGATCGTACTTGAGAAGCTCCAGTATGCTGATGACGATGTCATTTACGTAGCAGAACCCTGAAGCCTACAAACACAGCGGAGACGTATCAGGGGTCTGACTCGCATGGACCCGGATCAAAAGGGGACGCGACAGTTTGTCCTCACCTCAAACTTTTTGGCATGATGCAAACCTCCTGCCCAGTTGATGGCGATGTCACAAATCTGGAAAAAGTCAAAAGAATTAGCCTTGAATTCATGTCATGGTCAAAGCAGACCAGTACAGTGGGGCACTAGGTCCATACTCAGAAATAAAAAAAACTAAATGGCAAAGAATATAGTCATAGTATTGCAAGAATAAACTGGCATGAGAATAAAGTCGAAATAAAGACATTATTACTAGAGAGTAATGACTTAAAGCTCATCTAGTGCAGACACAACAGCAGTGTACATGCTACAATTAGCTGAAGCATTTTTAGCTAATGTTCCAAAGGATTTGGCTCATTAGATACCATGTTCATAACATTATATTACTCTAGTGTGGGAACAGCAGTGAATAAATTAAAATTAGCAAGAACGCTAATGCTAGTTAAAATCCTAGCAAGTTGACAAAGATTAATTTACTCGACCTAGAACGGAAACAACAGTTTATAAGCTACAAAATGCTAATGTCAGCAGGGTAACTTTAGTTTTTATGTCAAAAATGATTAAAATACTTAAATGCTTAAATGGTAACAGTAGCATAATGGCCTACACTAGCATGTTAACTCAATCCATTCAGCAAGGCAACTATTTTTACGTTAAAATTAGCTAAGAAGCTAATGCTAGCTTAAATGCTAACACTAGCATGTTGGGAAACTTAGTCCATTCAGTTAGGTAACTTTAGTTTTTAAGTCTAGATTAGTTCAAAAGTAAAATTAGCTTCATTGCTACCACTATGTTGGCTAACACTTGCCTTACAGCAGTCATGCAAAAAAGATAAACGCTAGCAATTAAGCATCAACGAAAAGAGGAAGTGGAAGATTTGCTGACATCTAGTGGTGACATTACAGATTTCACCACAATTACAGATTGTTCTTTTTTGGCAAAATAAAGGACAGTTTATTGGACCAATGAAATGAGAGTTTTGATTTGGTTACTAACAAAACAAGCAGCGTCTCTTCAGATATATATAGTGTGCATGCGCGTGGGTGTGTGTGTGTGTGTGTGTGTGTGTGTTACCTTGTGGTTGAGCTGCGTTGCTCCCTGTAAAGACGCTCCTGTGTATCTGGAGCAGAACTCAAACAGACCTGGAAACACGGGACTGAAACACACGGGCCAGAGCCAATCAGGCGACAGGAGCAGCGGCACAGAGAGGAGGCAGAGAGGCGCCGCACCCACCAGTCGTCTCCCACGTTGAACGTGTTGAGGCTCTTGGTGAAGCCCTGCATGTTGTTGGGGCTGACCTTCTGCAGGAAGTCGATGTAGTCCTCGGAGTGGAAGCGGCACATGTCGTGCTGCGAGGCTTTGTACGGCTTGAAGACCTGACCGGAGGTGTGAGACTGGAAACGTTAGGCGACGCTACAAACGTTCCCGGGTGGAGCTCGACGGCCGCTTACCATCATCTTCTTGTAGAGGCCGTAGTGCAACACCAGGCTGTGAGTCAGGGACAGACGGTGAGGCTTCATGGGGTGGCCCGCACCTGGCCAAGGCACAGGGAAGGAAACTCAGACGGCAAAAAACTGAATAAATCTGCAAGAGGTTCATTTCAAAGTTCACAAGAGAGGCACTCAAATGATATTACCTCTCAAAATCTTTTGACACGTGTAAAAAGTGTAATATTTCTTGCCAGGCATCGGAGAAAGTTGAACTCATATTATATGCAGGATTTGTAAACTTTTCCCACAGTAAAATTCAAGATTTCAAACATTTCCTGAACCAAATAAAAACAGTACAGCTTAACTATGAAAAAGACTCTTTCAATTCAATATTATACAACTTATTACTGTTATTTAAAATGTTGAATAGTTCTATAGCAGGAACAAAGTAAACTGAAATATAACATCTTTTGTTTTGAAATGTCTCACACACATCTGACTGGTCTGAGAACAACAAAAAAATCCTCCTCCAGTCTCAATGACTTTGTTTTACATATGAAATTAAGTAGAAATTATATATATATATATATATATATATATATATATATATATATATATATATATTATATATATAAACAAACAATAAGCACCTGTCTATCTCTGAACACCTTTCCCTTTTTGCTGCTAATTTCAGGTATTAATAAATTACAAAGTTGTGTTTTCCTGGTCTAATTGAAGCATTTTTTGGTTTTCACTGTTTAGTGTCGTAAACAAAATGCATAACCCAAGTCTTAATCAGCAGACGACAATAAAAAGCTATTAGACATACTACAGAATGTTTACTTTTTTTGTTGTTGCCCCTAAAGTGTGTGTGAGGAGTTATGGAAGATATATTACTGTTTATTCTATCTAAATAAAAATAAAAAATCTATATTTTTCCATTGGGAATGTTTTCAGAAATAGGAAAGTAACGCTATTAGGCTAATCATAAGAGTTCAATTCTATGGTTGCGTTAACAGCTACATGTATACGCACAAAAGCCTTTTAATGCACAGTAAACACAGCTATTCTCAGACTTTACACTCAATAAATAAAGACGCTACAAAACAAGCTAATACTGGAGGTGTTAGCATGGAGCTAGCTAGCAGCATCAGCCCCATCCCGGTTCCAGGACGCAGCGACTGACTGACCGTAGTGAAAGTTGCCCACATCCGGGTCATAAAAATAAGATGTCCTGTTGGTCATGATGAAGGCGGTGAGTTCTGTGTTGATGTGAAGTATTACTCCTGCCTCCGCAGCTTTGACTGCCGCATCTTTCTAGCAGGTAGCAGCTAGCCGTAAACAGGATTGCGCAGGCGCAAACCCGAAAGAGTATGCGTCATCACTAGGGGACGGTGAGGACCGGAGATGGGGGGAGTTGAGGATGAGGCTTGGTGAGGTAAAGAAAACACTCTGGGACATTTTTAAAGAACTGCCAGAAACTTGGAAAAACTTATTCTTTAACAGTACCTCAGAACTAAACAAAAAAAGCTACACATGTAGCTTTTAATGTATTTTTGTATTTTTAATGTATTTCACTTTTTTTGTACTTTATTTTGTAGATTGCAACACTATTACCAGTAATGCTATTATTATTATTATTATTATTATTATTATTATTATTATTATTATTATTATTAATTGCTATTACCAGTAATGTAAATTGTGGTTATTTAATTTTTTTTCACATACCATTATTCCTCTATTATTGTTTTTATTCAGTGTAATCTGCAGGTATTACTTTATGTTGCGTTCTAGATATTTTGTAATGCTCTTAATTCAAAATAAAGTTTGTTTTGTCGGGGAATAAAAGGTTTGGCAACACTTATTGATTGAGAGAAGATACACAAATGTTGAGCTAAGGTTAAATCGTTGTTGTTACAGAATTAAAGATACAAAATATTTTACTTACAAACAAAATGCATATTGTCATATTGTACGTTATCAGTTTCTGGGACAAACATCCACCTAAAACCTCAAGGGAAGCTTTAAATCAGCTGTGATTTTGTGGTTGAACCACCTGCTGTGCCTTTGGGGAAAAGAAAGCAGCAGAACATTTCAGAACCTGTGATAATGGAAACCAGGCAGTGCACATGTGAAGTCAAGCAGACATGTTTGTGTTTTTGTGGTAGAGGTAATGGATAAAACAGCAACATGTGCTCCAAAAGGCACAAAGTTTAATGTGTTTCAAACGTATTACAACTGAATGTGCCTCATCGTTTCCCACCTTCCCTCTGGGTTTCTCAGGACCACCACCTTCATTGTAAACAACAATATGGGTGTGTGTGTGTGTGTGTTTTTGTGTAACATTTAAAGGCCTATTTTTCCAACAAATTCTACGTTTTGAGGATCCACAAAGCGTAGGCCGTCTTTTGAACTGAATTTAGGTTAAGGTTTTGGGGTCAGACACGTACTGGTAGTGGTTAGGTTTAGGATGAGGGCCAGGCTGGAGAAATGAATGAAAAATCTCCTGGTGAAGACAGAAAAACATTATATGTGAGACTATAAGACAGTCTAGTATTTCTGTCTCCACAGACAAAAATTCCAACACAAACAACTACAAATATCGTCGCCTTCCTAAAACATTGGCGCAAGTAATTTTTTTTGTCCAATTAGTCATTTTGGCAAAAGAAAACGGGGGGGAAAAACACCACCTTTTTTTTCTTCCAAAAGGTGTTTTACGCAGGGGAAAAAAATCACTATTGATAAAAAAAATAGTGATTTCTTACCAAAAAAATTTTTTTATTTGTTTTTGTACAAATAAAAAAATGATGTAGGCCATTATTTTTGACAGGTGCCAACTCTGCAAATCTTACCAGAGCTTATACATATTTTTGATTATTACACATTTTTAAAACTGTGTTTTTTGTGTTTTTGTTTAAAAGAAAACCCAAAACAACATATTTTCTGTCCTGTGCGCACAGCTCCAAATTGCCCAGCCATTCAAAGAACATTTCTGATACCATATTCAAAGACGTGGGAGGTGGAAATGGAAAAAGTGCAAACTTCACAACAAAAAAAACAAAAACGCTTTAAGCTTCAAAGTCTGCTGTTGTCTTGTTTTTTTGTGTTGTCTTGTCAATAAAAACACAAAGTGGGAAAACTCAAAAAGAAAAAGCATTTTGAAAAAGAAAAAAAGGTTTGGAGTTTTACAAAATTATTTAATGTGAGATAACAGCACTGGAAAAACAAACGGTACATTAGTATTATGCCCGTCATATTTTTTCTACCAGAAAATGAAAATAAACGTCGCTGGCAATTGAAAATGTCATGTTAAAATTTTGAAAAGAGTTAACAGTACTGTATATCAATTCGTAACTGTTGATGACATTCATGAGCAAAGATGTCGGGGCGACAGACGCCCAGAACAGGACGTGTGCTGACTTGCCGACTGCCTGCCTGACGCTGGAATGTCTCGTTAAACTTTTCGACTTGCTTCCTCTCCAGCCGTCCATCTCCCCGCTCCATGATGTTTCTCCACCTGCGGCTAGACAGCAAGGCTTCTCTGGATTCCAGCCTTTATGTATTATTTATCATAGCCCTTATAGGTGACAGTAAGTTCAACACAGGCAAGCATTGCACACAACCTGTGGGTTTTGCACGCACCTTTCATAACTAACTTGTACGTTTCCCTGTGACGGATTCAGCCAGGATCGGTCAGCTCTGGTCCATGTCGTCATCAGCATGTAGGTCAAGAGAAGCTTTCTGTTTTGGTTGCTGTCACATAAAGGCAGGTGAGGAGTTCTTCTTGAAGCCTGTCAGGTTTTTTAATTATTATTATTATCATCATCATCATTTGCATGGCAATTATTCTATGAATGTGTGTGTGTGGGAGCTTCATCCCTTGCTGGCTTGTTTTGGCCTCAGGGTTTAATTTTTCCCGATAAACTTCTGTCTCTGTCAGCTTGTTGAAACACACACACACACACACACATGTTTCCGTGGCTATCTTTGTGGGGACTTTCCATTGACTTCCATTCATTTCTAAAGCCTTACCCTAACCCTTACCTTTACCCTAACCCTAACCAAAACTCAATTCACACCTTAGTCCTTAATCTAGCTCCTGACCCAAAAACATTGTTTCCTCTTGTGGGGACCGAAGCCTGGTCCCCACAGTGGGGAAGCCAGTGGGTCCTCATAACGTAGTATGTGTCAGGAAAATGGTTCCTACAAGGTATTACAAACAAACACACGCACACACACACACAAAGTTGTGGTCAAAGGTTTTGGAAGTGACAAACTTTGCAACAGAATTTGTGTTATCCTAAATGCATCACAATATTGCATAGTAAGGTCTATTTGATATTTGAACTATTAGAATAGGCCACTGTAAGAGTATTTAGAGGGGGTTTCAAGTTTTCACGGCGGTCCCCAACCCCCAAAATACTGAGGGACCACTGCAGCTCGAGTTTCTTCCACATCTTTTTCAGCTATCTGAAATCACAGGAAGTGGAAAGGGCCAAGTTTTTCATTTTTTATAAGACAGGTCTTGCTATTATTTCATAATAATGGCACCAATATAAAAGATTCTGGAAAGGAAATAATGAAAATAATAATAATAATAATAATATCTCAGCACTACCAACACATTCTCATAAAAAACGAGGGCAGATGGGTTGGCCTTCCTTATTTCAAACTGATACAAGTTGGAACAAATTTTATTTGTAAAATTACTTAATGATTCATGTGAATGTTTCTGGTTACAGCTAGTGCACTGTAAGACAATGGAAGGTGGTTTAACTTGAAATTGGAGGTTCACCTACTGAAAATGCAAGTAAAGTCAACAAGAAATTTTTTGGGGTTTTAACACAGAATTTGAATTTGATCAAGTGGATTTAACAAGAGAAAGGTTGCACAAACATTATTTGTTTAAGTTCCCACATCTCATTAGCCTTGAATTGCAAGTTGTTTTAAACTTAGTATTGAAATTTAAACCAAATAATTTCTTCAGAATGTGCAAAAAAACTGCCGTCGCCTATAGAGGCGACATTTCCCCTCACTTTATCAAGTTAAAAATGACTACGAATTTTAATTTAGTAATTCTGGATTCAACTTGCATGAACAAAATATCTGATAAATATTAATTATGCTCAGTGTAAAGCTCTTCTTAAATGCGCAGGTCTGACTGCAGGGCTTAGTGTTAACCACTCTATAAAATCAGAAATAGGTACGGCATGGAGTCATGATTGGGTGGATAATTGATGCAACTGATGCAAAGAACTTTGTTTATATTGCCATTTATTGCAGTGGAAATAGTAATGATAATAATAATGACAATAATAATAATAATAATACTAACAGCAAAAACTAAACAAAGAGAAATTGTTCAAAAGAAACAAGGACGGGGGAAAAAGAACAAACCAAAAATGAAATAATCAATAATACTTCAAAACCAAATGTAGTTCAAAAGTCCAAGAGCAACGGGAGAATTGTTCTTTTCCTTTAGATACTCCCTTAGAGTTTATTTTGTTTCCTGTATGGAAAGTGTTGTTTGGTTTTCCTGTGTGGAGAGTGTCTTTCTTTTTCCTACCACCAGGTGGTGTGTGGGTAGCTCGCCATCCTCCGTCAGCAAGCGAGTCGATGAAGGGGGAGAAAAAAAAAACCTGACCGTCGAGTAACGGATTGTCTGAGGAAGTGGATGTTACTTGTTCTCATCAGAAGGTAAACCAGGCATCAACAAAGCCCAACCGCAGATCCTTGAGTTTTAGAGATGAATTCGTTTAGCGATGAGTCGAGTTGGAGATTTGAGATTGTTTTATTAACAACCAACGCCACAACTAACAGTGAGCAGCAGCACAGTGGAAACCCGGAAATACACATGAGGGTCCCAGCTGTTAAAGGGACGGCTTAAAGGGAAGGTGGTTGGGGCGTGGCGGTCACATCAGAGACAAAGTTTCAATGGAACCTAAGCAAATTGTGGATGAAATATGCAATTGCAACAACGTTTGCAAATTCACAACTGATCTAAATTGAATATTTGCCTTAAAAACCCACAAGACGCAGGTCAAAGTAACTTCCATCTCCCTCACGGTGCAATACGAGACACAAAAACCTGCTGCTGCTGAGTACCCTGGCAAATAGTCCCCACTCCTGTGTTTTTCTTCTTCCAACTTTTTTAAGTGTTAACTTAAAACCCCAGTGTACTCATCTCTTGAAGATGTGGTCAAATTATTAAACGCAACTTGCTACTTTAAGTTTACCTTTGACAAACGCATTCTGTTGTCTCGTAGACAGTTTTATTTACTCATTAAAAAAGACAGAAAGTGTTTGTTTTTATTGTCAAACCATTGGTTGTTTTATTCTGGTTAAATGAGGAAAATTCTCCCCTTTTCCGTGGCTTATGCTCCAGGTGGAACCACTGTTATTTCTAGTAGGTCTCTACTACAGCTTGCCTTATTGTGGGCGAGGCAGGCTTTAGTTAAACCGAGAGGAGCAGCAGTCCACACACATCTAATCCAACAGGCATGTGGAGTGGAACCTCCAGATTTACTAAGACTATAGAAAATAATCAGGACTTCTTTTCAAAGTGGGACCGCGGGATCCGTTTCTCAGCCCACGAGGTTTGAATGTGAGGTAAAGAAACAGAGGAGGTGGATTACAGCTGGACAGACCAAACACGAAGAGAAAGTTTAATATAAAGAATTCAAGGGTTAGTGAGATTGGCGCACCAAGAACAAAGGGCGAAGCGGCGCTCGGGTTAAGACAGAACAACACGACTGAACCCTGACCCTTCAGATGAGCGTCAGGTAAACATGGGGAGTGTGTGAAAACCTGCACAAAGACAAATATTCACAGAAGAAGAATACCATCGTTACTTTATCGTCTTTATGAGTTTGAAAGCCGTCGCTTTAAGAGTTCAGTCCCTTATTGTGGGCGAAGCAGGCTTACGTTAAACCGAGAGGAGCTGCATTCCACACAAATCTAATCCAATAGGTATGTGGAGTGGAACAGCACAACTGTTTTTGGTAGAAATTATATTTACAAATGGAAAAATCATAAATTATATGTAGCAGTGTTATAGAAATTGGTCACTGGTGGCAAATAATGTCCATATTGTTCATCACTCTCTGAAGAGCTAAGTACAGTGGGCCGTTCCAGACAGACAAACTTTGACGTTGATTGAAGAAGTGCAGAAAATTATAGATTTAAATGCTCTAAAATCCAAATAGACATCGACAGAAGTGAAAAACTACCATTCAGATAGTAAAAAGGACAAAGACTCGACCAATAATCAGCTCCAGAGTGATCTAAGAACGCAGTGTCAGAAAAACAGTTTTAGTCTCAATGTTTCTAATAAAGTTTGACTTCTTGTCAAGAATGCTTTGGAGCAGTGATAAACTTGAGTTGTGTCGGTATGACGATGGCACTGTTGACATTCAGATCCACTTTCTGTCATATGAAATTTAGAGGAAATACATTGAAGTTTGTGGTTCAAATGGGAGAAGATATGTGGGGAAAAAAATCTCAGAGATATGAATACATTTCCAGGGTTAGAGCCATTTTGTTACATAGAAGATATGTGATTTTAGTCACTAGACAGGAATGAAAGATTTTTAACATCAAACTCCTGAGTCCTCGAAGTGAAAGAAATTTTAAAAATATGCACATCTGCCTGCTATTGCCCTTTCTTTTTGCAAGCAAGAGCTTGTGAATCGACCATCAGTGGCCCCCTCTCATTCTTTAGAAGGAGAAGTCAACAAAATTAAACTGCGAGGCGTGGCGGACTAAATGCTCCTGTAACAAAAAGCCTTTTGCTCTGGGCTCGTTTCAAAGTTTGACTCTGGCTAAAGAAGAGCAGGTGAGTAACTAGAGTGTTTCAAAACCATGAGAACAAACTCAAACCTAAAAAACAAGTCAAGAGTGGACAATGTGTGTATTCACCCCAATACCTGAAGTGTATATTCCCCTCCTGTGTCCACATCTCCTCTGTATGGTACGGCACTGTTTCAACTTTTAAGGCTTAAGGTCCGATTGTACGGTCAAAGCCGCCTACCCCTCCTGCTTTATTCACAGCAACATTTACCCAGACAGATCAAATGAATTATTCTGACAGTCTGCCAAAGGCTGCGGCGTGCGCTCGTATGCGTGTAGCCGCAGGCTCCAGCTTCAGACCTATAGATGAATTATGATAATTGACTGATCTGCATTCACCTAGTGTAACGTAACCTCTGGAGGGAGAAAAGGGGAACTGCGTGGGAGGGTTGGAAAGGTGGAAAGCATGTAAAGAGAAAACTAAGTAGGGAGGGAAAGGAAAGGAAAGATCTCACACAGAAAGAAGAGGTTTACAAAAACAAGGCGGACGGTGTGGTTCTAAAGAAAGGAAACAATAAAAAGAAAAAGAGAGTGATTATATTTCCGCCGGGACAGTCTGGGAGGTGAAAGAAGAAGAGGGGCGAGATCAACGAGGGAGGCGAATGAAAGGGCGCAGGAGAGGATGGAGAGGCATTCCTGGCTGCTGGCATAAAAGCGGCGAGGAAGAGGAAAAGCAGCTAATCTGAAATCCAGATGCCTTGGGGACCAGCAGAGGGTCAAGCCAATCCGCGCAAACAGATCGCTCCATCCCCTCCATCCACTCTCTCCTCGCAGATCAACAGGACGAGGACAATCAGCTGGATACTTGTTAATGTTGGTGTCTCTAGTAAAACTTTGTCCGTCTCAAGGAGTTTGTTGTTTTCTCTCCTGAGTTTGTTTTCCATCTCCTGGAGGAATTCCCAGGTGAGTCCAATGTGAACTTTAGAATGAGACCCTTTAAAGGCTCCCAGATGTAGGGGCCAGCTTTAAAGATGTTGTTTTCTGGCACTCTTCCTTGCATTTGCCATCTAAATTTCTATATAATTTACAATAGGGACCTCAGTTATATACTGTAGATTCAGAATAATGTCTGTTATCATTTAGCTGCATTAAAGAGCTTTTACTGACTGAAAGTAAAGTATTTGCAAAAGTGATGTATATCACTTTCTAACAATGCAAAAATACAAAATCTTACCAAGTATTTTAGTCTAGTTTCTAGTACAAATATCTTAGCACACATGAAATACAACATAACTAACTTGCAAACAACTTTTCTGCAAGATTTTGCTTGCTTTACTAAAATCCTTCTTAATATTTATTTGAAAAATTCTGCTAGATTTTTTTTCACCCATAACATGGAGAAAATTTATTTGTATAAGTGAAGAAATTTGCCAGTGCAACTAAAAAAAAAAAAAAAAATCAATATTAGGGGATTATTTACAAGTTCCTATATCTTGCTGAAAACTTACTTGCGAATAAGTTTGGTCTTATTCCAAGTGCGCTAAGATATTTGCAGTTGAAACTAGACCAAATATAAGATGATGTGTTTTTGCAGTGTACTCAATCAATCATGCTGTCTTTCATCTATTAACATAATCAGACAGCAGTAGCATTAGAGTGCGACCATTAAACTAGTTGAAAAACATGCCGACAAACCATTGCATGCCATCTAAAATCTCATTTCTACTAAGACAAAGCAGGAAAAACATAAAGCTGTGAGGCTCTGTACTCTGACCCAGACTGTTTCAGGAGGTTCTTCCAGTCATGTTGTTGCCTGTGAACACTACGGGCAAAAAAAGACGCTCTGCATAAATACAGCATTTAAAATTTAATAGACACTCTGCTATGTTTTAATGACTTTTAAAGAGGGCCAACCTTTCCTAATAACAAGCAGCAGGTAGTGGATGCTTACAAAGAATGGTTGAATTTGTGCTCTAATGAATGGGGATAATTGCAAATGAAGCTAAAGCACAAACAGTTGAAAGTTAGCTTGATAGTTTGTTGGCTTTTTGAGGTATTTACAACTAATGCCTGGAAGGAAAATTCAAAAGCAATCCAATCCTTTAAAGAAATGAACTACAAAAAGTTCCTTATTCTGTGTGCCAAGTGCCAATCTATAAAGCCACTTGGAAAAGAGAAACAATGGAAATGCATGTGCAGCATATGATATTGTCAAGTTTCATGGAAAACATGTGGATTTCATACTGCGGTCCTCTTAAGACATGTGTTATCTTGAGAAGAGCAGCTTGGATTTGGCTGACCGTCAGCCAAATCCATCTTTATTTAAAGATGTGCTGGCTTTTTTCCAACATTCTTTAACGAATCCAGCGGGTTTTCAGATCCATTCTGGTTTTTTTATCAACTGAAACTAGAAGATCATTGGCTGGAGCTCGACGTTAAGCAAGCTAGTAGACCCTTCTAAGCAACCATTTTGTTCCCACAAACAAGCTTTGGGTACGTTTCTAGTTGGATAGTCTCATCAGAGTTGGTAGAATTTATTCAAATCGAATGTTTCCGGTGAGGAACTCAACTTTCAGATCAACAGGATTGAGGTATTAGCCGTCCTACAAGTTTAATGTCAATCTGCTTCATCAATTTCAAAAATACTTTCGATGTGTGATTGAGATTATTGTCCTGTTGGAACACCAGCTGTGAATAAGTTTTAGCCATCCAGTTGTTGAAGTTAAATAATTTGTAGACAGGCCTTTATTTTCAGTACTCCATCCATTTGAGCAAGTGGCAGCAAAAACCGATTGTCAGATTATGCTACCACCACCATGCCTTTAAATTGGTACAGTGGTCTTAAGTTTCTTGAGTTGGAAGACTTCACCATGACTCCTTTAAGCAGACCTCTTGTCATTGTGCCCAAACATTTCTCCAGAAGGGGGTGCTCTTCTGGGCTTGTCCATGTGGGAGGAAACATTTTTCAGACAAGTTTGAAGGTTTTTATTTTGAATCATGGAGGTTTCTCTTGGTCAGCACCTCTCAATGCATGGCAATGTAAAATTTGCTTCTCTGTGGACTGATGTCAGTCGATCATTCACTTGAGCCTTTCGTTTAATTGTATAATATTGCTAAAACTATGACATCACTGAACACGTCTCTGAACCCTGATTTGGCAGACTGACAGATTCCAGGCCATGATCAGATTAAAATAACATATTTCACCAATAATACCATCTTTCCATTGTTTGTGATTCTAATACCACTGTAACATTTTATAAACCATGATCAAATCAAAATAAAACACCCTGCTGATAAATCATGTTTTTTTTTTTGAGTCATATAACTGCATGTCTTTCTGGTAGTAGTTCCTTCTACAGTCATTAGCTGTCAGAGTGGGTGAGAAATCATAACCTGACTGATATAAAAGCAACATATTTTTCATGCAAAATGACAAAAGGCAGGCAACCAGTAGCACAAAAGTATACAATAGAAATGTGGCCAAATAGGTCACTATTTGGCAAAAAAAAAAAAAGGTAGAAAAAGTGCAACTTTACAAATGGAAAGATAAATTATAATGGGTGTACAGATAAAGAGTTCTGCTTCAATCAACGCTCAAGCTGTGAATCAAACTATTCATGGTCAATTTATGAACATACAGTATATGCTATAGTCAGCCTTATACTGTATTTCTAAAGATGATCCACTGAAAAGCACCCTATAGAAAGATGTAAAGAAAAAAAATGACTTATTACAGCTGTACTGACAGTAACACACTGTGCCAGACAGACAGCATATGATTTTGATACACAGGATGTCAGGCTGGTTTGTGCTCCTCCCCTATAAGGAGTACACCACTTTCATCTCTGCCAGACACATGTGATTTTTATGGTTCAACAAGTCTTATTCCTATTTCCTTGGATCTCTTCTCCTGTTTTCATTTGTCCTTGTCTTTTTCCATTGTTTTCTCCTTTCTTCTACCCAGATTTCTATCTTTACATCTTCTTGTTTCCTCCTTTTTGGGGTGCAATCCTCCTTATTTATCTGCTTATTTCCAAAATATGAAAAATTTACCCCATACTGGCTTTTCTTAAAAAATGTTTCAAGATGAGAAAGACATTAGTTGCTGTAGGGAACAGAGATGAGAGGAATTCACTTTTTGTACTTGACCTCTGCCCCCTGACTTCATGTGAATGATACGTTCCTCACAGATAGAACCCCAGTTCTCTTCCATCGTGTGACGGTGTGATATTGTGTGTTTCAGTGGAAAAGCAACATGGCTAATGACACAAATTGAAAACACAGATCTCAACCCTACTCTCTTGCTCCATCTGGGATATGCATCAGCCAGATCTCATGTAAAATACCAAAACAGGACAAAGATGCTGGCTGAGATATAGATTTGACAAAGTTGAATAATAAAATCACAATTTTAACTACCTGCTTATTTTGCTTAAAAGTTTTGACAACAAATTTTGATAAAGAAATTTGTAAGTCCAATTTGCTAAAGTCAGTAATCACAAATTGGGTCAATTCTTCCTGTGGTCAATTTGTACTTTAATTTCATACTGAACCATTGACTTCTTGTATGCATGGTTGTTCCCACAGTCAGTAAACACGCTGAACTATTCATAAAGCTGAGAGTGTGTGTGTAGTGCTGTAACGTGACTGTGTTAGCTTGTGATGGACTGTCCACCTGTAGCTACATCCACTTCCCACTCCAGAAAAAGCAGATAGAGATCATGGATGGGATATAGCAGCAAGCATCGCTGACCTACACATGGCTTAATGCGTTTATCAGGTCAGGAAACCCGAGTGGCATGTGGCTTCGTGATGGAGAGAGACAAGAGCGCGGAAGTCAAATCCAAAGAGGAGGATTATCAATCTGCTGTCGGAATGATAATAACATGACAATCCGACCCTTTCACACACTTTACTGTTTCTTTCTCTCTCTCTAATATGCACAAAAACACACACAGCTGCTAGGTGAATTATCCTCCCTGTGTGGATGGAACACAGACTGAAGTGGAAACCAGAAACCCCCAAACTGGCCTCTAATGACTTGAGAAATGCGTTTGTAACTTGTTAACATTTCTCTTCCTGCCTCTTCAGCAGATCAGTGTGAGAAAGAATTTGTGTGGGTGTGTGAGAGTTGCTGTATGTAAATAGTACGTTATTCACCCCTCAAATCACATTACTGATATTATTTCAGTAAACGTTTTGCTGTCTCTAAACTTGATGTCCCATTCATACATGTTTCATTAGTTTTGTGGTGTTTACCTTGCTTTAGATTTAGAGGCAGTAGTTCAAAAGTTCAGATTTCTTTTTCTTTCTTTTTTTTTTTACTCTTTGTCAAGTCAACAAATAAATATTGATCTTAAAATCGAAACTCAAGATGGTCCAGAGATAAAAAGAGAAGAAAAATAATGGAATAATCTTACCAGGATCCCACACTTAATTAACATCAGGATCCAAACAAATTCACCAGTGAATCTGGTAACTCCATGTCAAGTCTTCATCGACTGTTTGGGTGTAAAAGGCCGACAGCTCCATTCCAGCTATGCACTGCCAGCACTTTTATAACAGCGTCCCCAGTGGCTGGATGAATGAACAGGTTATAGGTTTGGAAAAGTTGGCTAAATTTTTCTTGCTTATTTTCTTTCCTTGTGTCTGAAGAGTCTCTGAACTGGTCAAGATTAGAAATTGAGAATTTAATCCAGAGTAGAGACAGTTGATGGGCTGATTGTGTGCTGACAGAAAAAGATGTATTGCTGCTCTTTAATATGATTATGTTGGACAAACAGAAGATTAGTTCTTTGTCATCCCCCAATGAGAAAACGCGTACCCAATGACAGGCAGACACGTATTCGACGCTTTCTGAGCGGCTCTGTCAGCCTGGAGGGAAAAGAGTTTGATAATGTAATCCCAAGCTTGGGGATTTTTCTCACAACTCTCATATTTTTCCTCAGACTCGCTAATGTCCCGTCTCTCTTCCCCCCATCTCTTTCATTTCCAAATCTAATCTCCAGCAAAGGGAAACGTTTATGAATGCGTGGAGGTTTGCATCACATTAGGATAATTTCTCTCTTTCATCGGGAGGAATCAAAGCTAAAAATGACAACTGAATCCAAGACGAGGAACGTGTTCATCCTCATCCTGAAACCTCTGTGAGAAGATCAAAGACTTAATATGACTGTAAGCGGCACACAAAAACTGTACGGCCAATTTATTCAGGTAGAGATGTACAGCAGCGCCTGGCAAAGGCAAGGACGGACATTTTTGACGTTCAGTCACGTCATGAACTCAAAGGTTTAAATATTTTGTGTTGTGTGTTTCTGCATTTTGCTTCGAGTCTGTTGGGTTAGTTCTCTGCAAATCTGAAGGTTTTGCTAATTCAGATTGGACAGAGTGCATATGTGAACATCAGTTTTCAAGCCTTACCACGGGTTTTCAATTGGATTTAGTTTTGGACTTTGACTGGGCCATTCTAACAATAAAAAAAACTTAGTCTGTATCTTAAGGATATCAAGTCTCATGCAGCCTATCTTGTCCTACATTTGGCTCCTTTTGCCTCCGACCAACTTCCCCGTCTCTGCTTAAGAAAAGCATCCCGCAGTATGATTCTACTGCTACCATGTTATATTGTGTGATGTTTAGTTTTTGAGCACATTTGGCATTTTGCATGCAGGACGGTGAGAGTGATAGAGATGATTTATATTATGGAAGTGGAGATGGACGTACGGAACCACATTATGGATATGGGAGTGGAAGGAAAGGGTCCTGTCGAGGACGACACCCAGAATTTAGGGGAGGTAAGCATGGAGATAAATGGGAGGAGAAAAACCATCGGAAAGGATGTTTTAGTGCCAACAAGAACGAGATTTTTTTTTTCTCCAATAAGCTGAAGAAAATGATTAGAAAACCAGTGATTGAGCTCATGGAGACAATCGGAGAGGGTGGAGTTGTGGCGTCGGGTTTGGTGGACAGGGGGACCTGGGGGTCATCCAGAAATGGATTTACAAACGACATGACCCAACGGGAGGGAGGTAGATAGTAAAACGTAGAGCCCCAAGGACTGAGCCGTGGGGAACACCAGCTCTAACGAAGGATGACGGACTGAAAAGATGTTGAATGAACTGAAATATTGAATGTATTGCTTCTCCTCTGCTTTCCCCACCATTACAACCGGTGTTCCCCAAGGATCAGTCCTCGGGCCCTTATGTTTAGAGGTACTTTCTGATGAAGAGTCTTCTTAGGATTACAAAGCATTAACATGTTTACTATTGACATTTCTTAAAGTATCAATTATTCCCAATAGACACTGGTTTATAATTGTTGCGCCCAGATTAAATGCATGAACGCATTTTTGTCGACATTAGTCTGTGTAATCACCGCTCTTTGCAGGTATGTTGACATTGGGAGGACTCTGACAGACCTCCAGTCATGGGGCTTCTTTTCTGCACCAAATCACTCTGCAGGCTGGCTGCAGCGTGGTTCCCCCTGTTCTTCTCATCACTCCTACTGCATACGGTAAATCATTATTGCAGACGCTGTTGATTTATTGTGGATGGGAGCAGTTAAAGTTACAATGTCAGGAGAGGTGAATAACCACTAGCTTTCTTATAAAGAGCAATGCAGGTGGTTTTACTTTCCGGCAATTGTGGAAAAGTTTAACATTTTCTACTGAAATATTAAATCTGAGGTGGATAGTTTAAATAATTTCTCTAAAAACATGTCCTCTCTTAATTTTTTCCTCTTTCTTTTAACCTTCATTGTCCTTCACGTGTCCCGTAGCTGGTCCACGGTGTTCCATCCTGCCCGCGGAGCTGCAGCTGCCCAGGCACTAAGGAGGTCCACTGCACCTTCAGACACCTCGCCACCATTCCCAAGGCCTTCCCTAAAACCACAGAGAGGCTCAACCTGGGGTAAGACTCAGCCAGGAGTTCGTTCAAAACTGGAGGCATCTAGTCACTATGGGGGATGGAAACTCTCCCCCTCATCAGGATGCTACAAGGAACAGAGTGGAATTAAAATGTTTTCGTTAGACAACAAACAATCAAGCACTTACGGAAACAGTTCTGTTTTTGAGACATTTTATCTTTGTCTTGGAACGCTGGAGACAAGTCCTTTGTGGTCCAAAGTGGAATCTGAGGAAGGATTCACTCAACTAGCAACAGCTATAGTGACAAAAAGCACCAAGAGATTAACTGGGGAGGAAATCAGCTGGAGCCTTATTAGTGTACATAGTTAGATAAAATCTGATTTCAGATTGAAGCATTAGGACTTAACAGAGTGGCTTGCAAAAGTATTAATTCAGAAATTTTTCTGCATTTTGTTGCATCGAAACCATAAACAGAGTAATTTGGGGGGTAATTTAATGTGACAGACCAACACAAGATACAGCGGACCCAGGTACTTGTTGGGGGTTAGGAACCCAAAATACATTTTCTAGTAATTGAGACCTCCTCTAAAAATGTTTTACGACTACCTAGTTTAATATTTTAAGACATCAAGTATACCTTAATATACATTAACACACAGTGGAAACCATCTTGGCTGAGGAATCAGCCAATCAGCAACAAGAAAAATAAATGGCGCTTCTGAAAAAGGAACCAATAGTGTCAAGTATCACTGCACCTAGAAATCTCCAATTTCCTCCAATTTTCTTTCGAGTATTTGACCTGTGCCCTGCAGCAGAGTCAGCGATTATGCTAATTCTTTCCTGGATAATTTGGACTTACGTTTGATGTGGAAAAATTACAATTACGTCACACCTGCTAGTTGTATTGCTATATGTTTATTCTAAGTTCCTGTATATTCCCACCAAGTTAAAATGATTTGGGTTACATGCACAAGGTTGGACGTTGTTTTTCACAGTTGCATGGGAACCAGTCTGTTTCCCATGCTTTGGATCCCTTATCCCTTTTGTGTAAAAACTCAGGTGTTGTCTCTGCCTGGCAGAGCTTTCCGTTCAGACTTCCTTCATTATCGACTGTCCTGTGAGCTCACTGAATTGTGCAAAACTCAGTTTTTTCCACGACACGTTCAACAACAACAAAAATCTAAATACTAAACCCCAAATTGGGATGAAAAACAATTACTACTTTTGTACAACTGATGTTAAAATCTTTGTTGCTCTGACTTCATAATTTCTGTGCTTGAATAACTTTTGGCGCCAGTGGTGATATTGTGCTAATAAATGCTAATGCCAACATTTCGGCATATGTTGAGCCAGTTCATCCCAGCAAGAACTAGTTCTTAACTCAGATCAGCCGGGTTAAAAGGAACTGATTTGTGTTTGCAGTTGACCACTTGAATATTCTGAATTAGGTCTGCAGCTCCAGCTTGAACTGGTTCTCGTTCATTTATCATAATGTGTCTAAAGTGAAAATGAAAGGTTTGATGAAAATGAATAGGCTATGATGCCATTCAATAACAAGCGAATGGATTCAGGGGTGGAAATTAAAAATTTTCTCCATCAGCCACAGTGGCTGGTAGAGGAATATTTTTTACCGGCCACTCAGACATTTCACCAGCCACTGTTTTTTTCTTTCGATTACAAACCCCACAAGTACAAGCAAATTATAGAAAATGTATGATTTATTCTTGACTCTATGAAAACCAATTTACTGACAATAAGTTCACCATACAGATGTACAGAATAATAAAACATAAAGCATGGACACCTTCCCAGGGTTGTAGTGCAATAAGTTAATTTGAAGTAATTACTAACGTCAAACTTTAACTACACAATCCTAACATTCTTACAATCACATGTTGAACATTTCCACATTTTGGCAACAACTCTCCCTGATAGGATTTATTAAACATGTGTCTAGTCATTTTTAAATTGTATCAATAGCTGTTTTCTAACTGTTTTATTTGTTTTCCCTTACTTATTACGTTTTCTATTGAAATGAACAATTATCACTAAAATATCTCAGAACGTGTTCATTATTAATTCCACTTGCCATCATCATCATCATCATTCTTGTGTTACTCCAGAGTTTTTCTGACTACCTGGAGCTCAGCTTCCCCCTCACACACATCTGCCTTCCTGCCTGCACGAAACTTTTTCCTCATGAACATTTTCACGCAGCAGCAGCTAACCTGAACTCTTCCTCAATCTGTCCCTGGTCACGTCTCTCTCATCATCCGCTAATTCTCTCTCCTTGTCCGCTACTGAATCTCCTCCAACGGTCAAAGTTAGTGTGGTAATTAACATATCGGTTAGCTTGACACATTTTTATGAACGGGGTTATGCGCTTTTTAGCTTTTGTCGTAGTCTTTCTGACTCGCCCGTCTCGTATCCGCTCATTTTCTCGGACTCCGGTTAGCAGCGACCGTTAGCTGAAATGGCGCTATTTATAACCTTAGAGGGGAGGGGCGGGCCAAGGAGGACTGAGGGATTTCATTGGATAAGCTCAATGTCCGTCAATAAAATCAACCAATGGGCGGTCGATAAAAATTTGATTTAATCTAATTTTTTTTGTTAAATTATGACAGCGTAGGGCCGCCAGATATGGACAGTAAATGCATCAGTCTGGACTCCAGACGGTCAGTCCTCCCCTGGACAGAAGTTCAAACTGCATGCAGCTTCTTTTTTTTTTCTGTTCAAATTGTCAACTAGTGGTAGGTACGTTGCTCCAATTTCCACGCCACTTCATACTTTTACCCAGTGGCAGGTGCTACTGCACAAGTCCCCCCACAGTTTGTTAAAACAGCTGTTCAGTCAGACGTGTTGGAATGGACCACAAAATTCTACAAAACAGATTTAGGAAAATAAATACACTTAATAGAAATATGCCAATTTTGGAGGGGGGAAATTCTGTTTAATTTTTTTTTTTATAAAATGTTTTTGCACTAGGAGGAGCTGTTTTTCCAGCTGGTTTGAAATGAGTGTACTTCGTAAAACTGCAATAAAGTTTCACGCCAGTTTGTATAAAGCAGCAAAGTGTTTATTTGTAGGCACTGGCCTCCATGGGCAATACGCAGCCGCTCTCAACGTTCCTCAGATTGTCATTCTAACCTGTTGAATCCAAAGCTCTTCTGTAAAATTGCCGACTACAATTTCCCCCAAACACCGCAAATGTAGCCGCTCCAAAGTAGGCGGGGCTTGTTGCAATAAGACTCAGACATCTCCTTTGATTGGCTGAAAGATGATGACCGCTAGCACCATGGCTGAACTATGAATATACTGTATGTCAACAGTTTACAACTGACCACCATGATTTTTAATGACTTATTGCATGAACGAGCTTATTTCAATTACATTTCTTATTAAATTTGAATGGAAACGCCAAAATTACGTATTTTCAGCACTGCAAAAGTTTTGCGCACATTTGTAATAGAAACACAGCTAGTGACACTAGGTGTTAGACTGCAGCTCTTTGTGATAAACACAAGAAACAGAGCTTATGGTAAGTAAAATAAACACTCAGGTCAGTTGGGCCTCCTAGCTGACTTAGAAACAACGAGCTGTAGGTGAGTGCACAACTTGAATCCTTCCTCATATAGTATCTTCCGCAGAGTGAAGGAGTGCATCTGCTTTTGTTAACAGAAAAGCACTAAACCTGCCAGGGTTTGAAGCTGAGCCCCCGACGGGGAAACCTACACTAAAGTGTGTGGATTCATGGTAGTGTGAGACACTGGGGTAGAAAGTGAGATCCGCATGATATATCGCCCGCTGGCTGGTTTTAATGAATGGTGGGCAGGACAGGGGGGGGGAGCAAATTCTGGGAACTTCCATGTGTGTTTGGATGCGTAGGGGTAATTGCAGCTTCCTGGTGGATAACTCTGACAAGCCGTGCCATAAATCCATCCAGATCCCGCTGACACTTAGATTTGTTGCTGTAAATCACATTTTGTTCTCCAATCTTCTGAATTTTGTGTGAAAGTGTAATCTGTTCTAAACGGGATAATTATGGTTAGTACAAAAATAAGAAACCTCTTATCTGAGAAAGTTTGTCTAAATGATAGCCCTTAAAGCTACATGCTACATACTGTCTCCACTCTAAAGCTACATGGTTTAGTGATGGAGAAAATCACTGTAGGTCAAAGGTTGACCAAATTCTCTCTGCTACTCTTCCATCCACTCTGTCATCCCCTCCGGTGTTTTTCTTAACTTTCCTTTCGATGAGCTCGTTCCCCAGACAAACACTGGCTAGCAAACAGCTAGTAACATACATCTCGATCCTCACCTTCAATAGCAGACCACCCGACTGATCCTAAAGGTTCCCTTTTATTGCAGACACTGTTTATGTTCTTTCTCTTACAGTTACAACAGCCTGACAGAAGTGGAGGGATCAGAGTTCAGGTCGTTGCGGCAACTGGAAATGCTCATGTTGCACGGAAACGACATTAGCAGAGTCCAGCCTGGGGCTTTCTACACCCTGCGGTCACTGCAGGTACTTTCTTTTACTGTTAGCGCATGCATGTGTTTGCACGTTCTTGTGACGGGAAGCAACATTAACGTTTTAAAGGTTCTTGAAAGGGAATCTGTAGTGGGAGCTAAAGATTGCGGTGAAGGACAGGGAGGTCTTCCAGCGTCAGTGAAATTCCAGTTGCAACTTTCTAAAATCTGGTTAGCAATCATGAGAAAGGTTTATGCTTGACGCATCTACAGACGCGCAGAATCAAGCCAACAACTTTTACAGCATTTATAGCTACTTTGTGTGGCTCATTCTCATATTGTTCTAAACTCTAGGTGGCAGCGCTGGGTGCTTATGGCAGCTGTAGCATGTTTAGAAGTAAAAAAAAGAATAAAAAAATTATAGTAGCAAGATGGCGACACAAGTGAGTGTGTTGGTGGTAGCTTCGTCTTTACTCGCTGAGTCACTAAGATATCTGTATTCACGAACTTCCAGCAGGAGGAGCTCTTTTTCTGCACAGAACTGTCTGCATATTACAAAGTTTTTAAAAATTTGGTCCGTTCCCTGAAACGACGTAATTTGACAATTGACAATTATCAGGAAGTATTAACTGGACCAATATTGGAACTAATTCTTTGGTTTTATTTTGTTTTTAATCAGTTTTAGCATATCACAGTCTGAGTACCAATGTAACCAAAGGAAACGTTTGATCAAAACTAATGTATATCTTACAGAACTTTCTGCATATGTTGTTTTCACATCTGTCTGCAGATCATTTTTCCGGGTCTAAAAGTCCTCCCAAAACCCCCCCCAAAAAACAACAACAGTTAAGTTATAAGTGGACATGAAAACCCACACACAGGTTTCCCCTGGCATGTTACTCCTCAGATGACTTTTCTTTTTTAAATGTTACTGTAATTTTCTTCAGGGCTGGAACATCACAAAGAAAAATTGCTGTAATGAGACCGGCAAAAGCTAGTGCATGGATTGTACCGAACAAACAAAGTGATGGTAATTCTTTCCTACATAATCCCTACTTTGGACAGTAACTAGCTGCACTTTGATTGCTTCCCTGTTGCCAGGTCCATATGGCTGCAATTACGGACTGAATCTGATCTCAAGCAAAACAAAAGTCAATGCCAATGAAATAGATGAGAAACAACGTACCCAATACATTGGGCCAATTGGAAAGTACACTGGGAAACAAAAACAGGACACTGGACCTTATGTGACTTAATATTACTTGACCAGACCGAGACAGAACAACATCTGTTTGGTTAATTCTCAGGAACAGAGAAGTTCCTGTCTATAAGCTGCAGTTGCTATTGGAGGTCAGCTGTTTCATTGTGTGAAATAGCTAATAGCAAGTGTACTTTCTTATTTTATTTCAAATAGATCCTGAAGCTGAGTTACAACAAGCTCACATCAGTGAGTTCTGGTCTCTTCGAGGGCCTGGTCACTCTGATCCGGCTCCACCTGGATCACAACCTTATAGATTTTATAGAGCCCTACTCCTTTTCTGGTCTGACCTCTCTGAAACTCCTACAACTGGAAGGGAACCAGCTGAACCAGATCCATCCTCACACCTTCATAACGGTCTCGGTACTAGGAAGCTTTTGGACCTCTGGACTCAAGTAAGAAACCAAACAGCCGGTGGAGCTTTGTGTCAGTTATACATTTCTTAAATTTTAGGCCAAGAATGTTACTTAAGGCATGTAGAATATGTACGCAGTACACAATTAATGACAAAAAACATGTTTTTTTCTTAGACACTTACATCTAGCAGATAACCTGCTGGAGGAGCTTCCTCCTGCGGCTTTAAAAACGGCTCCCAGGCTGGAGCTCCTCACGATCCACGGTAATCCCTGGAACTGTGACTGCCAGCTTCACTGGTTTGTGGAATGGAGCACTACTCACGAAGGTAAATTAATAAACATTTATGAAAGATATATTTATAAGTTCATCTTTGTTGTGGGCTGGAGAGGGACTCATGCTTCTTTTTTTAAGTATAGAAATTAAGAAGGTAAATAGCAAAAGCTTCTTTTATGACGCACCTTCCATGGACCCTTCAAAAGCCCTGGCTAAATTTAATAAGTTATTACTTAATTGATTAGTTGGGTCTTGGGTCCTGGTTTTCATTTGTTTTGGGTTAGTGTTTTTTTGCTTTTTTAGTTAAAAGCTTATGTTAATTTAAGAAAAAGTTTTGAAAATTGCTTTAAGAAAAGGATTAGTGTGTCTCCCTGTCGCGTTACTAATGAATAAAGACCACTGGTGCCACGAAAAACCTTGAATAAAAAAATCTGTCCCAAAACAGAACCAGGAGGAACCCCACGTCCAAAGAGATGACAATAAAGAAACCATGAAAATGAAAACAGATAAAAATCCTTACAGAGTGCTTCATGAAAGCTTTTTCAAGCATCAGACCAGATCTTGTGTTATGAATATATACAAAAATCATGACAAAGCACTATTAACACTGAGATTATTGTTTTTGCATGGAAGTAGAACCCAAAAGAAAATATTGCTTTTGTCCCGTTCATCAGACTAGTGGCTAATTTGCTTTCTCTCCCCCTTTCACTGCCTCTTGGGTAAAATAATTACAGTTTTGTCATTCGTTTGTTACATTTTTAAACATATTTGATCAGGTCCATATGCTTTCTGTTTGGATAAGCAGCGACAGTTGACAATATATTTTCATGCTTATATCAGAAAATGTTTTTCCTGTTTTATACCTTCTAACCTTTTCTTTTTATTTACTCTTTTCCAGGAGTAGTGAAATGTAAGAAGGAGCGCGGCTCTGCTGAGACGTGCCCTCTGTGCTCACATCCTCAACTCCTGAACCAGACCCAGCTCCTGGAGTTGTCTGTAGGCAAGCTCGTCTGTGAACGCCCAGTTCTTCGATCCCCCCTCAAACAATGGGACAATCCTCTTTGGGCGGAGTCTGAAGCTGACCCTGACCTCCCATACACTCGGGACTTAGAAAAACCTTTGGGTGAACTGACCATCGTTCTCTCAGATAGCCATGGAAACCGTGCTTTTGTTTCATGTGACGTGCGCCATCCGGGCGATAGTTCACCCATTGCATGGGCTTCAAATTCGCAGTCACCCATGGAGATATCTGTGAATGTGTCACTGGTGACCATCCTGGAGTGCGAGATCGATCGAGAAACTCTGCAAAATCTTTGGCAACTGGTTGCTTATTACTATGAAACCCCAGCAATTTTAGAGAGAGGTCAACAGAGGGTTAATACTAGCAAAGTTACGTATCAGTATTCCCAGGCTGTCAATGAGAACTCACCCTATTTCACAGAATTAAAAGGATATTTAGAAGCGGAACCGGCATGGCTGCTTCAGCCTAGAGTCACAGTAAAGCTAAATAGGCAACTGACAACAACAAGGAAACTTGTTATGGATTTCACCACTTTAATCACAAAAAACATCAACAGCCATGAGAGGCAAAAGGATGACAATGATGTTACTTCCTCCTGGGCATTAATCCGCAGAGGAACAACTGGACGGGTTCAAACTGCTCCGGAGGGTACACAGGTCCATTTAGAGTGCAGTGTTGTTACCTCTGACCCAGAAGTAAAAGTAGAATGGATGCTTCCTGATTTATCCACAGTAGAGGAAGCGATAGATAAGGTAGAAATATCTGAAAGAGGCCGGCTTGTAATTTCAAATGCCTCTGTCTCTGACTCAGGTCTCTACCACTGCATAGTTCGAAGCAAAGCCTCTGTGGACTTGATGCCACTTAGGCTTACAGTCAAAGAGCGGTCACTTGGTCCAACAGCTTTAAATGGACAGAAAATTATGCTTGAGGCGGGGAACTCTCTGTCTCTTCCTTGTGAGGTGACCTCAGCTCAGCCAAGTCAAACCTTGTGGTACCTCCCCAAAAACCAAGTTCTCCTGCCAATGCAAAAGACGAGAAGAGCAGAAGTGATGGAGAATGGCACTTTGGTGGTTAGGAAGATGACACAGGAGGATGCAGGGGAATATAGCTGCTTGGCCTCTAATCTGTACGGTGTTGACATGCTTTCTCACATGGTGGAAGTAACAGGAGAAAAGGATGTAGAAAAGACCAAAGTACAGACTGACAGAGAACCACTTATTTTGCCACTAGAAACGGATGAAGGGGAGGGCTCAGGCGGTGACTTTCAAGAGATTATACGGCCTTTTGCTACAAAGCTCCCAGAAAAGGCAGGACGACCAAACAATGGCTTGTTTAAGAGAACACGTATGAAAAATTTAAAGAGAAAGCCCAATAAATCTGTCAAGGAATTGGATCCAAATCGCTGGGCGGAGATACTGGCCAAAGCTAAAGCTAAACCGAATGTTCCTCTGCCTACTGAGCAGTCACTAGAAGAGCCCAGTACAGTAACAATCCAAGCTGGCACTGTCAACACCTCAACTTCTAGTGTGAGCACAACTGCAGGGACTTTATTGTACTTTACAAACCCTCATTATACAACGCAAAAAAAGTTTCCCTTTCAACGAAAAGTCAAGCCTGAATCCCATTCAAGAAATGGCAAAATGGAGCATGTCTACAAAGTGCCCAAAATACAGCAAAATCAGCTGCTGGATGTAGACCCTGCTGTCCTTGGAAGTACAGTACCATCTTTACAGCATGTTCATCACACCCCAAAAACAGTACAAAGTTTCACAACTCCACCTAATCTTCTTGCCAAACAACCAGAAACCAAACAAATTGACGAGGGAAGAAGAAAGTTTGTTCCTGATTGGCCTAACGGGAGAAGACCCTTTCAAAGACGTAGAAAGCCCCCAATGAGAAAACTCAAACCACACAAAAACCCCTTCTACCAAACATCTAACAACCCCCAAGGAACTGTTCCTCAAAAAACAATTACCACACCAACAACAACTACAACCACCACTACTACAACTACTACCATAACAACCACTACTACTACAACAACCACCCCTGCTCCAACTACAGTGGAGTACAGTGAACCCTTACCTACTGAGTATGAGATAGAAGACAACAGTGAGAAATACTATGAGGATTATGACTACAAGAGTGGCGAAAGCCTGGAAGCTACAGACGATGTAATCAGTGAAATCTCTCCTGACACCCATCTCCATGATAGCATTACCCCTTCTCCACCGGACAGAGAAAAAATTCATCATCTGAATCAACAAGAATTACCTAATCCGAATACCATTCCCACTCCAAAGTTGGAGACTCAAATTTTAAGGAGAACTGAAGATGCAGTAGACTTTGAGAAAAGCCCGGTAGAGAGAGAATGGATCAAAGAACAAACAGAAGGAACTGACAGCAGCAATGAAAGTAATGAGAAAATCCTTGCAAGAGTAAACGAAAGTGAGAATATGAATACACCTGTGGTGCAAGAAAAATTTACAAAGGGAGGTGAGAGACACAAGGAAAAATCAAAAGCGGAGATAGTTACTCAGAGCTACAATTCACAAGATGAATTTTTGTTAGCATCCCGTAACAGACAAAGAATTACCACACGACCTTCACCTGATCAAAACCTGCCTGCACAGTCAAAGACAGCAAAACCAACTAAAAAGACTGAAAACCACCGCCCACAAGTTATGGAACCACTTCATCCTTGGCTGCATCAGAACAGCCATGAAAGAGGACAAACCAGCAGTTCCAGGACTGCACACCCAGATCAGGACAGAAATACAGTAAGACATGGTCAAGTAAATCCCAGCAGGCATTCCTGGCCCCCTAAAGTTCCTCCGACCTCCCGCTGGTCCACACACCATCATCAACATCAATGGTCTGGTCAAAGGCCATTCCCTCACCCAAGGCAAGGTAAATACAGCTCACACTAAGATATAAAGAACCTTCAGTATTTTTTGTTTACTCAAACAACCTTTGTTGTAGATTTTTCTTGCTTAGAGTTATGAGAGCAGTCACTCAAAGGTACAACACGTGGTCTGTTTATAGGGCTGACACCCACTCATCGACCCTGGCCTTTCCTTCACCCGTGGAGTCATGGCTCGTTTATCACCAACCGACCAGAAATGACAGCTGACACTGTAAAACCAACACCCACTATCTCAGGAATAGACCCTTCCAAATCTCTACCACCCAATTACCATCATCGTAATCATCAAAATCACCACGTTGACAGCAAGACCCAAACAAGAGATCATCTGTTTCTTTCGAGGCTCAGAAACCGATACAGACAGGTAAAAGGAGGGCTGTGTTTTTGAAATATGTGATGGAACAAGATTTCTCATTGCCCTGTTTCAGGAATTACAATTTGTGTTTCATTTATGTTAAAAACCAAATTTTTTAAGCTCCTGGTAGTGCTATACATACTTTTTGGATGATCTACAATTAGCCACATTTGAGATTGTGAATTAGATTGGGACAGTGAAATTTTAGAGTTCTTATTGTACACCTGGTAATGTCTGTACTCAAATTTATCAACAATTCTCATTTTTTATACATTTAAAACATGAAAAAATATAACTTTCATTTTCTTGGACCATCATCACAAGTGAATATTGTCTTTGCTAAATGACAGACATTCCTACAATTTGTTATAAATTAAGATAATTATTACATGTGATTACTTTTTGCACAATTTTGAACTGTGAATTTGAAGTTTGTGAAATATCTCAATATACCGACCACACTGTAAAAGTCCCTAGGAAGTGTCCAAAGTGGCTTTTTGGGTACAGTATTTGCAGCCCTTTGAATAGTTTTAAGTGGTCTTTAGTACAAACTCGATTCACCAGCAAAAACACTGGAAATTTTCAAGGACAGAATATAATATTATGTATAAAATCTTTTAAAATAGCAACTTTTAGGTACAACTTGCAAAACATAGACACATATGTAGATACAAAAAAAAATCAGTATGTGTAAGAGTAGATCAGAATGCCCAGCTCTGGTTTTGATTTTTTCAGGCCCAGCTTGATCGGATTGCTCAGCTCGGAAGGATAGCCACACCCAAACCCCGGATTGGCTACAAACCTCCTCCTCCAGTCACACCTAAAAGAGACTCTCCATCCCTGCATAGACCTTTAACTCTGAAACAACCAGCAGCCACTGCTTCATACTTTCACTCCCATGAGCACTTAAAGGCTGCTAAACCGTCATATTCATCATTCCTGGAACTCCCCCTAACCCCTCCTGGAAACCCACCAACGTCTCCTGCTCTGCATGGAGGTAGGTGGCCTATTCAGGGAAGTAAGTCTTAAAAAGAGCTGACATATATTTCTAAATCTATTTTGCACCATTTATAGTTTGCTATGTCAAATTTCTTTTCAGGACAAATTAACCCCCCAAATCCAACAGCTGCTGCTCCTTTCCCATGGTTGTTTGGAGTTAATGGGATGAAACCTCGTATAACCACAGTTAGTACAGCAAGTGTGTCAGTGCTGGCCGAGGATGATGTGTTCCTGCCCTGCAAAGCATCCGGGAACCCTGAACCCAACATCGCTTGGACCAAAGTTTCTACAGGTGAAATATTGAAAGAAAAATAATGGAAGAAAAGAAGAAGAAGAGACATAAAGTAAAGTCAAGACGATACTGGTGAATTTTTATCTTATTTGTTATCTGTTCTGCCACTAGGTGCCACTATCCCAGCCAACACTAAACACGGGTCACGTTTTGAAGTCTTCAGGAATGGAACTTTCCTCATTAAAAATGTGCAGCTTCAGGATCGAGGACAGTACCTCTGCACAGCGCACAACAGGTTTGGATCGGATCGTATGGTGATCACCCTAGCAGTCCAGACAGAGGCTCCCAGAATCCAGCCGCCCAAGACCACAGAACTATCAATCTACTTAGGGAAAACTGTGGCATTCCACTGCCTCGCTTCTGGGAAACCACCTGCCCAGATTTCCTGGATTCTCCCAGACAGGACGTTTGTGCGAGACCCCGGAACCATTCACACTGTCCTTTCTCCGATGTCTCTGCTTCAGAACGGGACGCTCAGAATTCACTCAGCCAATTTCTCCAGCAAAGGAGACTACAAATGTATAGCAAGCAACGCAGCTGGTGCCGACACAGTCACTTATCAACTCCACGTGGCAGCTTTGCCTCCGAGCATAAGTGAAGGAGTACAGGATACAGTGATCATTCAACCAGGTGAGACATGGCAAACAAATCTACTGCAATTACATCCTGTTGAGAACTTGTCTTGTTTGTGGCTTACAGTAGTTCATTTACCCAGACAGGAGCATGTATGCCCATTGCTCTGCAAAGGGCGAGCCAGTGCCTGCTCTGAAATGGACACTTCCGTCGGGCGTCCATGTTAAAGCATCACAGTTTCTGGGACGCAGAGTATTCGCCTTCCCAAACGGGACACTGTTCGTAAAGAATGTTATGCCATCTGATGGTGGGAGGTATGAACTGTAAATTGGCTTAACTTAATGAATAAAATTAATATCTAATTGAATTTAAGCATATCACGAGCAGTACTTTGGATTTTTTTAAGCAACTGTGTTCTGCCTGTAGGGGCGATGATGTGAATATCAAAGTAGACACAAAGAACATTATGACCTTAGCTAATGATGCTTCCAGAATAGTGGTAGCTCAGTTTTTCCTATTTGTTAGTATTTCTTCTCAGACATTAAACCTTTAACCTAATTGTCCTGATTAATAATCAGTTCATCTTTCACTAATCAACCATTCAAACCAACCTCAAACTGCAACAAAACGTTTTTACAAGTTCACAAGTAAAGCTAAGAGCTAAGTACCAGCTAGCTAGTGACAACAACCTTGTGTCTTGGACTGCCTTCCTAAACATTTTAGGAACTCAAATCTGTGAGTACCTCCCTTGGACACTCAGAGACAATTAATCAGCAGATTAATTGTTTAATTGATTGATTTAATTGATTAATTAACTTCATGTCCTCCCTTTATGTCACAGTATCTAATGATAAAGAAAGAATAGGATCCCAAACAGGAGGGTTAATTGTAATCAATGTCATTATCTCAGTTTTCAGCAGTATTGGAATTAGATGCTTACCTGAAATTGGACATTCCTAATTGTCAGAAATGCTTAGGTGATATGTGTTTTATATATAATGTATATGAAATGACAACATTGTGTTTTGAATGTTGTCCAATCAGAATTTAATAGAAAACTACTTCTCCTCTCTTTATACAAAAATACAAAATATTCAACTGACATTACTGTTAATACCATTTTCATCTCAGAAACGTCCTCAAATGTGGCTAATGTAATAAACTCCATAACTGGAAAGCAGAAAATCAGAGAGTTGACTAATATTAGAACTTGACTAGGTTAACTTAGAATTAAAGGACAGTTGCATTCAAGTACACTGGAACCTCTCTGATAAAGGTTCCAAGCTTGTAAACTTTTTCATATTTCATAACCAAATGCAAAATGAGCTCAAGGTCGGAAGGAGTTTGACAAACCAAATTCCCATCTACCGGTACAGGTATGAGTGTTTGGCCAGCAACGCAGTGGGTATTGCCAAGCGAACAGTTCTGCTGGAGGTGAGAGAAGATTCCTCCTCTTTATTTCGCCAAGGTTCTCCTCCTCCTCCTCTTCCCATCCCGCCAACCCAGAGTCATGGTTCTCCATCCCGTCAACATGTTGTGTCAGCTTTGTATGGTTCTGCTGTCTACCTCCACTGTCCAGAGTCTACTGGATCCTCAAGAGGGACTTTCTGGCAGCTGCCCTCTACGATCATCCTGGAGCATCAATACAGGCACCTGAAATATCCTTTGACTTTGTAAATACAACCGCTACATTGAACTGCATTATTGTAATCCATGTTTTTCTGCCATTAGCCCAGAGAGACCAATTAAAGTTTTTCGTAATGGGACCCTGAGGATACTTGAGCTAACAGAGCTGGATGGTGGAAATTATCAGTGCATCTTTCAGAGGCCTAATGGGGAGGACATGGAGCTTTTCCAGGTAAGACCAGAAAACATAATAGCTTGAAGTTCAGTTTGCAGCATAATCTTTCCAGTGGGTCTCTTTTTCTATCATTTGTCTCAGCTAACTTTTTCCATTATGCATTCTTTATCCTTTAGAAGGTAAATTTAAATTGTACATCTACATTGTACAGTTAACAGTAATGTCTTTCTTGACCCCTGACAGTTCTATTATATCAACCCTTACAAAGGATGTTTTCACCAAGCTGTAATTCTCCAAAATTTATTCCAAAATTAGCTTACTGGTGTGTTTTGGAATTACACCAGATATACATCTTTCTAGTTCCAGGTAGGAAGAACCAATCCAAAGATGGGTACATTGTGGCAGACAACATGGACAACACTAATGTTGTACGTGGCGTTTAAATAATGCTCAGCTGGTAGTAAGAGGCCAAAAGTCTGCCAAGAGAATATTTTCTATAGTTTAATACCACCAGTGGCAGTTTGAACCGTTGATTCTTGCACTTTGATTGGTCTTCTGGTGACTTCTTTAAGGTCTAATGTGTCCTGCATGGTTTGGTTTAAATGAGTGGGGTATCTATCGTCTTGAACCATTATGCCAATTTTCTTCTGACCTCGGACATCAACAAAGCAGTTTCACACACACACTACTGCCACTCACTTTATTTTTTTAATATATCATTCAATGCAAAATAAGAGCAATGGTTGTAAACGAAAATCACAGTAGATCAATAGTTTCTGAAATACTTAGACGACAAGGTCTGACTGACACCAACAACCATGCCATGTTCAAAATCACTTAAATCCCTTTTTCTCCTCCAGCCTGATGTGGGGTTTGGACCTAGAAAGTCATGTCTGCACTGCGTTGCTGCCATGGTGAATGCTACTAATGCTAACAAGCTAGTGTATTACCCACTTTATACAGCCAAAAGACCACTTTAATAGTCTTCCAGTGCTAACCACATTACATCTCTAAGTTTAACAACAACAACATAAAACACTATTGTACAGATTGTGACCCAAATATTTTCAAGATATCAAAGTTCTTGCCAGGAATTGTGAAAACAATGTTTCTTGGCAACTGTCAATGCTTACTGAATACTGTACATGTGATTAGAAAATGACTATTTTTGTGTGAAACATTAAATATGTATTTACCTCAACAGGTAGAAGTGCTGATGACTCCCCCTCGAATTGAACATGTAAGGACCGCACAGACCAGAGTGACTTTCGGAGAGAATTTCCAGGTAATTGCTAAAAATTAAGCAGAATTTTAATGATATTATTCTCATTCTCAGGTCACAGGTATCAGTTTAAATTTTACTTCTATAATTTCCATTGTAAACCGAACAACGGAAAATTCTGGATTTCTGTTTTTTATTTATTTCATCAAGACTGTACTATATCACAAAATAAACCATCGGAATCATCCTTTCTTCTTCTTTTGCTGTTTTTGGTCCAAGGTGGATTGTGTTGCAACTGGCTTACCCAACCCAGACGTCTCCTGGAGTCTTCCAGATGGAACATTAGTTAACAATGGCCTTCAGTCTGACGACAGCGGCCTTCGCAATCGACGTTACGTGATGTACGGGAATGGAACTTTACTTCTTCAACAGATGGGCAGAAAAGACGAAGGCGACTACACTTGCCACGCAACAAACAAACTAGGCAAAGATGAAAGAAAACTCAGTGTCAAACTGGCATCAAATGCTCCACAAATTGGATTAAATTCACAATCACTAGTGAAAGTGAAACTGGGAGAGGCGGTAAAACTGAGCTGTCAGGCAACAGGCGAGCCTAAACCCAGAATCACATGGATCTCACCACATACGGATGTGATACCACCACTGTCAGACAAATACAGGGTTGTAGATGATGGAACATTAATTTTGAAGAAAGTGACACTGGCCGATGAAGGGAAATATGCCTGTGTGGCACGAAATTCTGCTGGCGATGATATTAAAAACATGATAGTTGAAGCTGAACTCCAGGAACCCTACATCAACAGTGTGAGAGGGAAGACCTCGGCAAAGCTTTTGGCTGTTTCCTACCAAACAGCGCTTCTGGATTGCAGAGTGGAAGGAAAACCTGAACCCAAGGTCTGGTGGCTCACTCCATATGGCCACTCACTAACACCACCCTACCTTGGCGGTCGCTTCCAAGTCCACCAGAATGGAAGCTTAGAGCTGAGGGGTGTCAGGAAGATGGATGCAGGCAGGTACAAGTGTTTTGCTAAAAATCACCTGGGTGAAGCCTCCCTTTCAGTTGAGATGGAAGTGGCGTCGCTAGCTGAGAAACCCAGCTTTGCCAGTCCTAACATTGAGATCTTACCAATTAAGCAAGATGGTGGTGAACTGATTCTGGAGTGCCCTGCTCGCGGCACGCCAATCCCAGAGATTTCTTGGGTGCTGCCCAACGGGACTATGTTATCACCCGGACGGAGACTTCAGCGTATTACTCACCATTTTGGAAATGGGACTCTGTGGATCTCTCAGCCAACGCCAAGTGATAAAGGAATTTACCGGTGCCTAGCAAGAAACATAGCAGGACAAGCAGAGAAACGTTATTCCCTGGAGGCTGGCTGGAAACCTGTGATCAGAGGAACAACAGGTAGGCTATCGCTTCTCAACCCCATCACACGTAGTTATCATTTTAATTTCATGATAACTAAATTAAAACTAGGAACATTCTGGACCATATTTGTTATGATGTCCAGAAGAAAAAAACTTGTTATCCCTAAAATAAAGATAGTGCACTTAAATCGGAATTATTGCATCCAAAAGGTGTTTGGCTTATCTGAAATTTCTGTTGATTAATCACATCAACTGAGCTCCTACCTCAAACACGGGTCTTTAGCTCCAAGTTTGGCAACTTTTAGACAGATCTCTGTTCCAATAAATCTGAATAAAATGAAAAGCTCCTGAGGCGGTAATTCAACCATTTAATTCGAGTTTGTTGTAGCAGGGATGCCTCTAAAAGTTGCAGGAGAGTTGCTCTTGAGGACTTGAGTTGAAGACCCCTCTGCTGGAGTATGCTTTGTATTTGCTCCAGAAATTAGTTATAATTTGGAGTCACAACAGCAGCACAAAATTATGGTCAAAATTTGCTATACCAAGGTTAAACCTATGGGCTATGATTTAACCTAGTTTTGTTTGCTGTCTTTGCTCATTTCTAATCTAATTCTTATGATTTTATCCAATCAGGTGGAATGAAGATCACTTATGGACTCAGTCTGAACCTACCTTGCACTGTTGATAGCTGGCCACAGGCACTGATTACATGGACCCTACCCAATGGAGTAGTTTTGGACAAACCACAGAACGTTGGTCGAATATCATTCCTCACCAATGGAACCCTACACGTGAGGCAGATTGCCCCCTTTGATAAGGGAACATATATTTGTAGAGCCTCAAACTCTTTTGGATCCTCAACTCTGTCTTACCCCGTTATCGTGATGGTTTTCCCTCCCCGGATCACAAGCACAATGGCCTCCATCACAAGAGTGATTCGAGGCACCCCAGTCATGCTACGGTGTGCGGCGACAGGCATTCCAAAGCCAGATATTTCATGGACTTTACCTGGGCGCACCACGCTGTTACCTCACAACCACTACACAGTGCAGGGAGGGGTTCATATGACAGACGGGGGTAGTCTGGTCATACAGAATCCTGTCCTGACAAACTCTGGAATTTACAAATGCAATGCTAAAAATGCCCTTGGAACAGATTTCAAATCAACATACCTACAAGTCATTTGAGGGACCAGACGACTCTCATAGCAGACTATGATTGAGTGAAAATTCTTTGTTGAGGACTGACTAATCATGATTAAGATGTTCTGCTGGCAGATATAAAACAGCTTGACCTGTGGCTTTGAAGCTTGAGATACCATGGATAAGATTTTTTTGTAACTACAGTACTTGTTTTGCATTTCAAGTTTTGTTCAACTCTGCAGATTCACACTGAAATATATTTTTATGAAGAATATTTTTCTATAGGAAGCTTTGGTTTCTTGACTTTCCACCCTTACAGGCATTCCAGAAGTCTTATGTGGCATTGTTGTCGATCTTCTGTGTTTGAATATTCTAGGCGCTTAATATGGCTGGGTGTAATCTGGTGCTTATATCTAGACATACAGTAGCTATCTATGTTATAGAGATAGCTATGTCTCTATGACAGACACAGCTATATTTCTGCCATGCTTATGGCAGAAATATAATTTACAGTGTTTTCAACTGTGTCTATAGGAATTTAGCGTTTCATGAAACAGTATAGTTCATCACAAAATGTTATCCTGAATGAGTCACCATCAAATATAAACTGGACACACACCTATTTGCAATTTTTTTTCTGTGGATTGTAACAAAATCATTTGTGGAAAATTTGCTCATTTGGAGATTTTTGAGTTGAATATATCAAAAAATGTCCTAAAGGAAATGCAGCTTCGGAGGCTGAATACCTCTGCGCAATGCTACTTGACATGTTATTGGCCGGTGTTTACAAAGCAGCCAATCCAGGTGCACCATTCATTTTCCTTGGTGCTGATTTGCTGTACCCCCAAGAGCAGAAATAAAGTAGACCATGGATGTTAGTTGGGCTCAGATAGTTTATATTGTGTGTATTATTGCATATTATGGTATATTTGAACTATTAAAATAGGCAGTTATAAACATTTTTAGAGAAGGTCTAAAGTATTTATGGACTTCAGCTATTTTTGGGTGGCTGTGGTCTCTAACTCCCCACTACCAGGGGTTAACTGTACTTGTATTCTTAGCAAACAACTGCATGGTGATAAGTGCCACATATTGGGAAACTTGGGGGCATTTTCCATATGAAGATCTAATTGCTCTCAGATCGTGCTACATTGAAACATGTACATTGCATAATGTACTGTAAGTATAATTATCGTGTCTATTCTCACATTTCTGGCATTACAGGCACCTTGTGACAACATGAAAACATGTTTGCATAATTTATGAGTCAACAAAATAAACAGGTGTTGATGTTTTTATCGACTGCCTCAGCACTCACTTTCTGAAGTTAGCAAGGCTTTATGAAATATTCTATGAAAAACTCAAAAAGCAACACCTCATGCCCTGATCTGAAGAAATGTAAGATTAGTTGAGAACAGTGTTGTATAAAGTACTGAAATCTCAGAGTCAAGTAAAAGTACAAGTACCTCTCCAAAATATGACTTTGGTAAAAGTCGAAGTCACTGACTGAAATGTTACTTGAGTTAAAGTCTTAAAGTATCTGAAACTTCTTGTACTTAAGTATGGAAATTACTGTAAAAATGGATGTACTCAAGTAATGTAATGAAAAGTACAAGTAAAAAGTAAAACAAAGCAAATGAAGTTTGAATGACATTTTTTATATTTTGGTAAACTTGTCAAATACACTTAAAATAATGTACCCAACCAAGTGCAGGCAAAATTAAACCTGCTAATAGATATACCTGCAGGCATCATTTAGTTAAGAAAATTAGGTGCTTTACCTATAGCACCAGGTTAACTTAACCTGCTTTACAACTGAACCAGCTTCTTAGTAAACCCTCCAGGACAGAAAATACAAAGTTTTTGTAAGCCTTAAGTTTTCCCTTCAAGTAAGGTCAGTGCTGAAAATGAGAAAAATAAATAGCACAGAAAATGCGGCCAACATGAAGAAAAAGAGCTGTTACGATTACTCTACTTCACAAATCAGTGAATCAGTCAATCCTACAGTCAGTAGGTGGTGCACACAACTGGTCATTATGCAAAAGAAAAAAAGAATTGGGAGGGAAATGCAGCTTATTGGCATCTGTAAACCTGGTTCTGAACTTGCATGCCTTTCCTATATTTGTTAAATTTAGTCTAAATTGCTATCGCTATGGCTTCTGTCCCCCCTTGAACAGAGGAGTCTAGGTAGCCTGCTACAGTCAACATTAAGCCTAAGCTAAATACACCACGTATGGAACTGAAACAATGCCAAACAAAGTTCATTTATGGTCAACGTTTCACAATACAGTAGTGTCTAGTGACCAAGCTATAGTTACTGAAACAGGAGGATTATAACCATTTCATAAGACGTTACCTCGATGTGTTTCTTCAAGTTGGACGGGGAGTTTTTGTAAGATAGAATTTCCACATCTTCGGGCAGGAATAACATAAACTGCATGCGGTACGACGAATCTTTAACACCCACGAAAGAGTGTATTGTGTTTAAATAAGGCCATGGGCTCTCATCACCAGCTGGTGGTTCCCCTGGAGCCGTGTCCGACGTAGTTGCAGTCGTTGTGGTCTCCGTCTCCTCCTCTATGTGGCTGCTGCTGATTGCGAGACTTGCTTTGTGTTTAATGGGAGAAGCGAAGCAGGTGTATCCTATTGGTGGTGATGAACAAGCCCAGGCAAGCAGGCTACGGACTTTGTTCGGTAGCCTACTTGCTAATTGCTAATCAGTAGGTGGGGTCAAAACACTTGCGTTTCTCTCTCTCGCGCTTTTTGTAACGAGTAACTAAACCACACATTGAAAATGTATCGGAGTAAAAGTACGCAATTAAGTTCGGAAATATAGTGAAGTAAAAGTGAAAGTCATCAAAAAGTTTCATACTCGAGGAAAGTATGAAGTACTCCAAAATATACTTAAGTAAAGTAGTGAAGTGTTTTTACTTCGTTACTATACAACACTGGTTGAGAAAGTGTATTATAAGCCTGGCGGGCCACCAGGCCTTACTTGACCACCCACCAAGCTAACTGTCATTTATTTAATTTAAGTAAAGCTTTTATAAAAGTGAAGACAGATGAAGCTAGGTTTATAGTTGGTACATTGAACTGGGCCTCACACAAATTGTGATGCCTGCACCTCTGAATTTTTATAACTTTAAAAAAAATTTTAACACAAAAACACGTTGGGCCGCTGTTTGACTGCCCTAGTCGCCGAGCTTTGCATGGTTTTGTGGGGGAAATCCTGAAAGCAGAACAACTGCCTTTATGCAATTACAGCAGCTGTTCAACTGGGGCGCTGTCACAGGAAGCTCTCCAGCATGTTGCAGGCGGTCCAGAAAGGATGAGCCGAAAAAAAGCAAACTGTCTTGAGAAAAATAAACTCTGGTCTGTCTCAAGCAGAATAAACAGTTTGCAGTCTGGAAAATGGAAAATAATTTTCTTCAAAATTAAAGATTTGATGCAAGTGTGACAAAAACAATATGCCAGACAAAAATCTGCAAGGGTTACAAATGAACTTTCACATCGCTGTTTGCGTTGAACGACGGGAAATCAGCGCCGAGAGATTTGAAAACAGAACATCGGGGAGTGCGTGTGATTTATGCATCAAAATATCTACATATTATGCAAATCATTTCGGTCTTTCGCTGCTGGTTTGTGTTCTTCAGGACGTGAATGTCCCACTGAGCATCGTTTCCCAGACAAACGGCCCTTTTACCGAGGATGAAGGGGAGCTTTGTGAGACAGAAGCCTTGGGATTGTTTAACGCTGCCAGTGTGTGCTCACTGTGGGTCTGTATGAGAAACACATTATGTGGGTGTCTGAGAGGGAGACATCGAGCGGCACGCCTGTGTTTGTGCTTGTGAAAGAAAGAAATCGGAACAAGTGTTTTGTCATTCCGTCCACATTTCAGTCTGCTGTCTGCAGACAGCTATGCCGAGTCAACAGAGGTGGGCGGGCAGGTGTCTCGTAGGTGATGCTACTGCAGGGTTGAGTTCAAATGAAAGCTGAGCATCTCAAACACTCTGCCGCTGCTTTGTGAGGTACAAATGAAAAAGGTAAGTGAAACTTTTTTTCCTCTCTTGTTCTTTGCCTAAATGCAAGAACAGTCTGGATGCGGTTTTCAAAAAAAAACGAAAATGACTCTACGGTGAAGACAGTGTTGATGTCTCAATAAAATTGGTTACACATTTATCTAGTAAAGTAACACACTACATTCCAGCAGTATTACAGGTCTATTAGATAGATTAGAATATTAGTGGAAATATGGAAAGCCCTTTTATTTTGGGAAATTTATCAGCAAGTGAAATTATGCCTCAAAACAATCCCTAAGTTCAATTTATAACCACTTTGCAATTGTCTTCAACTTTGCAGCAAAGCCGTCTAACCAAGCATGTAGCGATGATGGAGAGCAAACACTTCCTCTAACCTGAAAGAAACTTCCCACAGAAGCTGGCTCAGTGTGAGCAGCCATCCACCATGACCAACTGGGGGTTTACGCAGATACACTGAAAAAGAAGCACTAACATAGGGGTAGTTTCTGTATTAAAAACAGCAAAAAGTTAATACCAGAAGAAAGAGAACATTAAGTTGTTGGAAGCATTATCCCAGTTGACAGCCCCCTCCCCTGATCAAGTATAAGAGAAAAAAAAAAAAAACACAAAAGTGAAAACAAATCTTGCTGCCCTTAAGATAAAAAATATATATAAAGAAAACAGAAAGTTAAAAGTGGAAATAACAGCAAAATAATGCACATTTTAGAGAAGGAGGAGTTAAGTTCTACGGAGTCCTCTAAGGGACATGGGGGAAACTTTTCTTTTGCATTCCCTCGCAATAAGCTTGCTGCAATATGTGCGGGTCTATTTTGTATACAGTCACAAATGTCAATTTAAAATTTCTAATGTATACATATTTAAAGAATCTCCGTGTTTATTCTTAACTCTTTGGCGCAAATAACTGATTGTGAATCGATTTATTCACTGCATGTTAATGTCTGTTTGTGTAAGTTTGAGATGGAACTGCACATGAAAACATCCCTTTAAAACCAGCCAGGCTATCAACACAAAAGAGACACAATCAAAACTGTCAGATGACTTTATTACCCCGCAATAATAACTCAGAAATAGTCCAAATAGTTTGGATGTACTTTTTATTTCTTTCCTTCTTATGGGAAGTTTCTGTTTATATCATAAGTTTGTTGTGCATTTCTATTCTAAAGAAAAAGATATAAAACTTCAGATATTTCACAACGAGGTATTAACATACATGGAAAAACCTCATGAAAGCCTTATATTATAGCAGAAAGTACAAAGGCCACCATAAGAAAGGCTTACAGTATTTAATGACGCCACATGAACTGATTAGTACATTATTGCGAGAAAATGCAGAAGTTTTGCAAAGTAACGCAAGAGAAAAAAAAATCCCATAAAGTTCTCATGTGGTCCAGATGCAAATAATAATAATAATAATAATAATAATATGTGCTGAAATCAACCTTTATTGAAGTGTCACAAATCAGATAAAGGTTTCACAAATCACAAACTTGGTTTTAAATATTCTGCTATTAGTTGAAATTAATCTAGTCTGGGGTTAAAGAGTCCACTTGCTGTAGTTTTTTGACTGGTGTAAGTGAAAGATGCTGAAGGTGGTGAAAAATGAGGTGGAGTCGCCCTTTAGCCATTTCCCTAATCAGAAGCTTGTTTGTTTGTAATACGAGAAAAAAAAAAGTTGTATAAAAAAAAAAGGTCGTTCGAGAAGAGCAAGCAACTTGTGTACTTTTAGTTGGCATCAGTTTTACAATAGGGGAATATTTAACCTTTTAACACATGAGCATGAAATTATTATCTGCCCAGGACTTTGAAAGGATTGTTTAAACTATTCAACATGTCAAAGAAAGAGCCACGGACTTGCTGGACTGGTCATGTCGGAACCTGATAACTTTACCGAGGCGTTTTTCTCATTCAAATGACATTTTTAGTCAGTATTGCGTCTTTATTCTTCCAGTGGCATAATTCTTGTAATTCTTCTTGTGTTGTATTAAAAAAAAATAGTCTGACCTAATACTCCGTCATACTTTATTTACTAACCTCCTCCGCCGTTTTTCTTTCCACCGTCACAAACTTCTCCATCTCTCCTCTGTGGAGTTTAAAACCTTCGCGCTTGTGTCCTCTCCGTAACTCACTGTCAGCTCTGGCTGGTTTGAACAGGCAAGTCTGTTGCTTAATGTGAACAGTGCTGCCACCTAGTGACCGGAGGCTTGTTTGTCAGTTAAGCGTCAATGAAGAAAAAGTCCAAATTGAATTTAAAAAAATAAATAAATAATCTATTCTCGCTCCATGGAGAATAGAAGGGCTTTTTAAAATGTCATACATTTGAACTACTGGTGTTTCAGCTGCTCTCTCTACTATCTGGGCAGGAAGCCGGAGCGGCCTCATTTTCACCATTTATCACTTTGAAGAGAGGGAAAAATGTATTGTTCGACAAAACAGATTTATTAAATCAACAAAATATTATGTGATCATATGTGATACAGTTTTGTGCCATTAGAAAAATAGACAACTCAAGGTAAAAAATAAAAAATAAATCAATTTTTACAGAATAAACCGCTGCTTGTTAACCTGTTAATACCCTAGCTCACCTTTTGGACTCAGAAATAAGTTAAATTCTGTTATTAGATGTTCTGACTGTGAGACAATAAAGTCCACTTTATTTTGTTCTGACTCAGCATAAAACCCTGTAGCTCTCATCATTTAGTTACACAATAGAGTTTACATTTTAATATGACTGCACCTAGTATTGATTTAATACGGCATCTTCACGTTATGTTAAAGACGACTGGAATCCAGGTTTGCCACAATCCTCAGCATTTTAACAACCGGGTTATTTTGTGGAATGTGACAATGTGAACTGGCTGATCAGATCATGTGGCAAGACTGTGTGAGAAAAATCAGTCGCCATGACATTGTACCTAAAAGGAAAAAAAAAACAACAACAACTTCCTATTTAGAAATTTTTGATTCTGTGATTCATAAACATGTGCTGGTTATTTTTCTGAAGAAAAAAAAAAAAGAGTTGAAAATATTTATCATGCACATAATAAAGTGAGGATAGGAAATGTTCAGTCCTGTGTAATCAGAAAAATAAATCTGTATTTTATTTGATAATTGAGAAATAATCATCCGTGAGATAATGCTTCTTTTTTTTGTATTGATTCAATACCAAGTAAATACAGGGCCTGTATCACCAATACTGATACTTTTAAGACATTCATGGGTATTTGTTGTTCCTTTTATTTATTTTGTTCAAACCTGTGACATAATTTAGACAAAGTTTAAAGGTGTCTACAAAACGCCTTTATGAAATACTTTCATGACATATTAACATGACAACTAGTAGAAACAAGTAGAAAAGCAAAACACATTTGTGTGCTTTTTTCCCCCCCTAAGCAAACAGAGCGCAGAAAATTATCATTTGAGAGAAAATCCGAACCCAAATCTGTTCTCAGGTAGAATTTCTAAACCACAATATAGAAACAAAACAAAATTGTCAAGAGGTAATCTGAAACTAAAAGCATCGATCTGATCACGCGAGTAATAATGTGATACTGACACCAACTTAGTATCGATATTAGTGAACCACGAACATCTACAACCAGTTCTTATCTTTCAAGATGAAGTCCAGAGTGGGGGGAAAAAATGATTCAGGTAAATTACTTTTTAAAAATTAGAAATGCATTCATGCTGCTGTGATTTAGGCTTAAAGAGGTCATTGTTTTGTTAAATTGATAATGATTCTTCTCCCTTTAAGGCTTCCGTCACTTGCTGAAAGACAGCATCGTGGTCATTGTTGCATCTCTGGTCTCCTCCTCCCTTTCTCCTCCCTTCATTCTCCTCTCAATCCGTCCAACCCCCCACTTCTCTCTACTCACGCACTCCGACTTGCGCATCGCCTCCTCCGGCAATAATGACCAAGGATTCCCCGGAGGAGGAGACCCGAGCTCCGGGCGGTGTCGGCGTCGGAGGAGGAGAAGGAGGAGGAGGAGGAGGAGGGGGCGCGGGGAGAGGAGCATCCAGAAGGAACCGAGCGGACGACAATGTCACCATCCTGACATCCTCCATGGATTTCTACCCAGCCGGCCGGAGTCGAGCCAGCAGCAGCAGCGACGCCGCCCCGAGCCTCACCTCCTCCCTGGACACGAGCATCCAGACGCGGATCTTTAAGATCATCGTCATCGGGGACTCCAACGTGGGGAAGACGTGCCTCACCTTCCGCTTCACGGGGGGCAGCTTCCCCGACAAGACCGAGGCCACGATCGGCGTGGACTTCAGGGAGAAGGCGGTGGAGATCGAAGGGGAGACCATCAAGGTAAAGGCAGCGGCGGAGCTGGATGCGGACGAGAGGAGCGGCGTTTCGCCCTCCACCCCTCCCCCTTCCCCGGGCTTCAGCTCAGAGGATGACTCGGGCCTGCTCTCTTATTAATCTCCCAGGCTGTGAAAGCGCAGTTCTCCTCCTCAGCTTTATTGATTATCCATAGGCAGGGGCGCTGATATGTACTTTCTGAGGTACGTATTACAGCAGCCTACTCACCTGTAACTACGGCACACATTGCAAAACAACAGTGACCTGTCATTTTACGACAAGTAACTTGAGTTAACCTGGATCTTTGCAAGCCTCGTCCTCTGGATAGATTGAATTCATCCTTGTAACATCTTTATCCTCGTCCTTCTTCCATTTTTTTTCCTGCCTCTCTATTATCATCAGTCGACAATATCACGACGGCCTATTGGGATTATTGTAGGTAGAAAAAAAAAAGGAGAAATAAAAAAGGACAACCCGAAATTTTGAGATTAATCTTAGACTATTAATAAAAATAAAAATAAAAACAAGGACATTTCTGAGCCGAAAAAGTCAAAAATCTGCAAGAGGATAGAACAAACAGAAATTCTGAGACTAATGTCAGGATTTATTTTTGGAAACATCCCAGTTTGAGAAGTCAAAGGTTTTGGATTTTTGGAAATTTTCTGAGTTTCGAAAGTCAAAGATTTATTTTTTATTTTTACTCCGAAATTTCCAAGTATTTTCTAGAACATTTCTGAGTTTATTCTCAAAGTTTCAGATTTTATTTTTATTTATTTATTTTTAAGAATGTTTACTCCTTTCTCTGTATCTACACTGGCCCCAAAACGATTCAAAAGAGAGAAAAAAAATCGCACCTCAATACAGAATAATTTTTCTGCCCTTGATTTGGCGCCCCCTAGCGCGGCGCCCCTTTGCGTCGCATGTAGTGCATAGCCACTTTTTGCGCCATTCTACCATGTATTTTATATTTAAGAAATGGACGCAGAAATTCACAGTAACTTGAAAGGTTTGTCGCCCTTTGTTATTGAAAACAAAGCAAGACAATATATGTGCTACCTGGCTAATGTAGACTTGTAGAATATTCTTAATCTGAAACAAAAACAGGAGGAGATTTGAATAAATTAGTAGTTGTAGCATCCTCAACAACACAGAATGATCATCTTTTTCAAGTTTTCTGCTTTCCTTCTGTTGTCACGGTAACCAGGACCACATCTGTTCTTTGACTCAAAAGTTCACCTTGGTGCAGTTAGATCTGCTTTTAATTGCTGTACTAAAACTTGACTACATACAGCAAGTTTTTTTTTTTTCTCAAATGAAGACTGACCTAGATCCCGTTTTTATCTGAGAACAGACAAAATATTTTTGCAGTTTTCTTCAATGGAGCCCAAGATATTAAGCAATCTGGAGGCTTTTCATTTAATAAGGAAAAATAATATATAATAATTATATATATATATATATATATATATATATATATATATATATATATATATATATCAGATTATTTGTTTAATTAAAGTAGTTCAAGCTTATTGTTGAGTAGGTAAAAAAGAAAATCACAACATTTTTGGTGATTTTAGTTTTATTAATTATTTTCGTTTTGGCCCATGTAACAAAATGTTTGGACACCCCTGGCTTAGATCAAACCTTATGTGTTAAAATGTTCCATGTCTAAACTTAATTGAGAATAAATGGCAGGACTTGAACACTACAAAGTAACTGAGATGCACAGAATGTAACTGCACAAGTATTGAATGAGCGGGGCTAATTACAAATGCACAGCTCACTTTTTTGTTTTGTCTTTGGGGGGAAAAAAGTAACAAAACAAAAGCACATTTTTATCACAGCTATGCACTAATATAAGTTGATCTGTCACCCAAGATCTCTAAATTACATTGAAGTTTGTGATTATGAGTACCCAGCCTCATTCTAATGGTTGATCTGTGTCTATAAGGAACAAAATGCCTGCAACTTTAGATCCCCCCAGCACATGCACACACACACACACACACACACACAGTCGGGTTTTCATCACTTCTGGGAAATTCACATTGACTTCCATTAATTTCTACAGTCTAACCCTTACCATAATCCTAACCATCGCAGACCTAACCATCCATCCATCCATCCATTGTCTGTTCACCCTTGTCCCTAATGGGGTCGGGAGGGTTGCTGGTGCCCATCTCCAGCTACGTTCCAGGCGGGAGGCGGGGTACACCCTGGACAGGTCGCCAGCAGGGCAACACAAAGACATACAGGACAAACAACCATTCACACACACACACACACCTAGGGAGAATTTAGATAGACCAATTAACCTAACAGTCATGTTTTTGGACTGTGGGAGGAAGCCGGAGTACCCGGAGAGAACCCACGCATGCACAGGGAGAACATGCAAACTCCATGCAGAAAGACCCCGGCCGGGAATCGAACCCAGGACCTTCTTGCTGCAAGGCAACAGTACTACCAACTGCGCCACTGTGCAGCCCAGACCTAACCACTAACCCACAAACAACAATTTCTCTTATGGGGACCAAGAAAATGTCCCCACATGGAGCAATGGTCCCCATAATCCCACATTGTAGACAGGAATAGGTTCCCATAAGGATATAAAAACCTGGTACACATACACACACACCCACACACAATGCTGAGTCAAAAACACACACAAAATGCTGTCCACATTACCCCTGAGGCCTGCGTGTCTAAACCACTGAACCTCCTGTACAAACATTTTCCACTTTCAGGCTGGTGTGTGTCAGGATCAACCCCATGTAATCAAACCGCCTCGCGATAAATGCAATATTAATCTCTGCATGTATATTTGCGGCACTAGTTATTCAGTGTGAAGAATCATGTTTTTGTTTTACCGTCTCGTCCTCCCCTTCTCATTCTGTCATTGCATCCCGGTGTCACCGCAGCAACCAAGCACCGACTCGGCAACAGACCAGTCAGATGTTATCAAATCCACGACAAATACTGACTGTAATTTGCATTAATGATCACATAGATAATTCCACTGAGCTAGAGAACAGCGCTCTCCTAAAGCTGTAAGAACATCTTGGTAAAATGCCTGGAGTTGTAATGCTGATGCATTAGCCGCAGCGGTTCATAAGCTGCTTGTCCTTTGAAGAACAGAACGAAAAGAAGCTGGACTTTTCCATGTTCAGTTTCTTTTTTCTTAGTTAAATCTAATTTCAGTTGTTCCAACACGTGGAACAGATTCTTCTCTTGTTATCAGATGAAGCCAAAATGAAATACAGCCTTGCTGACAACTGTAGACACAACTAACTAGCAAAGCTAGGTGTTGTTTGGTGAACAGTTAAAAGGCTGCAATAAAACCTGCAAGTGCGGATTTTGTTGTTCTTGTTTGGTTCTGATGCAACCTCATCTATCAAACTAAGAATGAGAAAAGAAAGGCCACATGCATTAATGAAGAAAATATTCTCTGTCTGTCTGTCTCTACAGGTGCAGGTGTGGGACACGGCAGGTCAGGAGCGCTTTCGCAAATCCATGGTGGAACACTATTACCGCAACGTCCACGCCGTGGTGTTTGTTTATGACGTAACCAAAATGGCTTCCTTCCGCAACCTACAGACATGGATAGAGGTAAGCAGAAGCTGAAAAGAACAATTTCCTATTAGTCTTTTGTATTAGGGTCTGCAAATGTTTTTTATTCAAGGTTTATGGTTATTATAAAATGACTCTATATTATGGGTGATTCTTTTTCTCTCACTATTTTGACTTCCCTGATAGTGACTGCGGAGTAAAATTAGATGTAAACCTATAATGGCATTCAGGGCCATCGTAGATATAAAAAAAACAAGAGGAGTAAATATCTGCGCCTCCCCCCACCCAAAAAAACAACAGTTTCTTGAAAAACTTGAAAATTCCTGAGTTTCAAAAGTCATAAATGTTCAACTTTTGAAACTCTGAAATTTCCAAGTTGAGATTAATCTCAAAATTTCTGTTTTTCTAGCAAATATTTGACTTTCCAAACTCATAAATGTCCTTGATTTTTCTATAAAATTTCTGAGTTTGATCTTAAATTTCTGAATTTTCTGACGGAGATTTACTCCCTTTTTTCAGCCTACAATAGCCCTGATATGCCGTCACATAAGCAAAAAGAACATAGTGAGTCAATGCGAGTTTTGCAGTTTCACTGATTTGCTAACACGTGCGCACAAACCTGGCCGATACAGCTGAATCCACATCTGATTCTTGTGTCTCAATTTGTTGCAGGAGTGCAATGGCCATCGGGTGTCGGCGTCAGTGCCTCGAGTTCTGGTGGGAAATAAATGCGACCTGGTGGATCAAATCCAGGTTGGCTAACACAAGGAAATGTTGACACATTTGTTTTCATTCACATTCAGCGCCAAGCTTTCTCTGAACGTCGCCGTTTTCCACAGGTTCCCTCTAACATGGCATTGAAGTTCGCGGACTCCCACAACATGCTGCTGTTCGAGACATCGGCGAAGGACCCAAAGGAGAGTCAGAACGTCGACTCCATCTTCATGTCGCTGGCCTGCCGCCTGAAGGCCCAGAAGTCCCTGCTCTACAGGGACGTGGAGCGGGAAGACGGGAGAGTGAGACTCACACAGGAGACAGAAGCAAAGACTAACTGTCCGTGTTGAGAAAGAAGAGGACAGGGAGGCATTTCTGGGGAGGAGAAGAGAGGAGTTACTTATATAAAGGAGGAGGAATGGGATATGGCAGTCTGAAAGGGAAATTTTCTGGTTTAAGATGACAGGGAAGGTTTATGCTGACACTAGTAGTGATGTGCTTTCAGCGGACGACAGAAAGACATGCTAGGACTGAGATTTCGACGGAGTTCTTGTTCTTGAACAGAAGCGATGAATTGGGGAGTGGCATACAATAACGATGCTGCCTTTTAGACTACAATAGTGTGAAAACTCTTCCACTGACTTTCCTAATAATGCTGTATTGTCTCGTTCTTATCGTTGACCATATGTTAGCTCTTATTCCAATTGGAAACAGGACTTCCCAGACTTTTTCCTACTGCCTTAACAACTAAAACGCTGCCTGACCCATAACCTTCACAGACCATTTAGAGGAATAGGGGTAGCACAGGAGGCAACGCCTAAACTACCAGACATCCCGTTTCAGTGGCTTCTTTGTTGGAGGATTTGATCTTGCTCACCTGTAACATCTAAGACATAGCAAATATAAATAAAACGGAGGAAAATACTCAAGGTGAGCCTGACTGGAAGCACCTTGACGAGGTTTTCAAAAACAGACCCTTAATGGGTTGCCCTGTAGCACGCCACCTATTGATTTCAGAGCTCCTCTTACCAATAGCGCTCTCTCATGCAGAGGGAAAGTGAGCGTCCTCTTTCTCCTCTACTCCCGATGTAAACATATCCCCTCCACGTTTTTACCTCTGAGGAAAAGGCCTGGTCGGCTCTCCCTTTGTGTGCAAATCCAGAAAGATCCGCTCTCAGTCTTACGGGACTTCGGCGGATCAAGTCGGCTCTCTTCCGTTCTCTTTTGTGGCTGTCTGTGGTATTCATCCTCCTTCAACATTTACTCACTTTGCCATGCTACGACCACAGACTTTTACATGTTTTTCCGAGATTTCACGTGATAATCCAACACAAAGCGGTGTGCAATTGTGAAGTGGAAGGAAAATGATACGTGGCTTTCAAAAACATATACTCGTAAAAAAGCCTGTCTTGCATGTGCACTTGATCTCCTTTGCATTGATAGTGCTAAATATAATCAAGTGCAATCAGTTGTATTCAGAAGCCATGTTGCTAATAAATACAGTTTGTCATTGAATATCAACACACCAGGAGAATGTTAATCAGGGCAACAGTCAAGATTTAGAAGCTGACTGATTTAAGGATGGTATGTTGGACCAGAGACGCATCTAAAAGTTGCCAGACTACAGTTCTTCACCCCTGGTTTAGGTCAAAGTGTAATCATAATGTAAAAACGGGTTTGGATACTTTCACAAGGCTTCCCTAGAAAACGCGTTGTCTCCCCGTCAGCATCCCCGCCGTCAGGGTCGGAAAGAACTGCAAAAAAAACAACAAACTGTGACCGCCCTCATAGCACAAGGTAAGCCCAGTGTAAATGAATCTATCCAGGAGGATCAGACTGCATGAAGATATCCACTAAGCTATATTGATTATTTACTGTGCACAGAAAGACAGTTTGCTTTATACTCAGAAAGCTTCTTACTGGGCTGCAGGCGGAGGAACACAATGTACATAACTCAGCTACAAAGCCCTTAGTGTAGCAGAGCATCAAACACTCCGACAATGAAATTTATGGCTCTTTGTATTGTATCACTGTGGCCTACTTTTCACCAAGCACTAACAATACATCCAGATGTAGATTAGTGAGCATTTTAGGAGGGGTCTTTAGCTCATTTGCTAAAGGGACTGATGAATTTAATGGACTGATCAGTGCCGTCATCAGGAATGACATTTTTCCTGTCAGCTAAACGCAGTAACCTAAGGCTGTCCTAAAGGGTCACCAAAACCGGAAAATAACAGATTAGGACTTCATGGTTTGCCCAATGAGTCTCGGTTTCAAACTGAGATACTAGAGTAGGAATTTCCTGGGATCAACAATGACGCATATCTTCTTTCTTATTAATAGGCCATTGGTAGTGGTGGTGTAATGGTGTGGGGTATTTTTCTTTGAACACACAAGAGCCCTTTGTAGCAACTGACCATTAGTTAAGCACCAAACCTAAGTATCTTCTGATTGGCTGCTACTGGTTTCCTTTACATGAGAGTGGGTTCGCTGTACTCCAGTGGTCAGAAAGATCTCAAACCAAGGAGGCAGCTTGGTGGAACAGGAGATTTGCAGCATGGATGTACCAGAAAAAGTAGAACTGATGAGCTCTAAGTTATGAGAAGCCAAATGCTTTGCTGGCCAACCCCCGTCTTCAGAGCACACCACGTCCACACCTGGTCACGATAGCAGTAAGCCATGCCACTCCTCCACCCTAGCAAGACATCTGTCCTCCTCCAAACATTACCGAAGACCATCTTTATTGCCACTGAAATCCAAAAAAACCCTTCATAGTAGCTCACAGAGCCAATATTAAACAATTTCCCAGGGAATAGGAGCGGCTGCTGTGAAGGTGCATGTAGCCATATTGGATGTGGATCTGAGTCTATACCTGGATCCCACCAAACACTGTGCAAATCCAGAGGTCAAGTGCTCTGTCCACGTTTCAACATTTTTCCATTCTTTAAGTTCATGTTTCGAGAAACCTTCTACGTGAGTTGCATGAGATTGGTGTATGATATCAGGCACAACTTCAATGCGTCCAGCGTTACCACCTGGAGCCGAGCCTCAGTGGGAATTGCAAAGGTCTGTAGGAATATTGGACCATGTAAAATAATATTTCTTATCACGTTTGGTGATGAGGCTGGCAGGAAGATTTGGGAGAATGTACTCCACAGTTCTTAGATACTAGATCAGCCATTGTAATGCATTTGACTAAGTTCTTTATACACAGGTGAGTAACATAATTAGCATACTTGCCTTTCTTTATCGCTTTTCTAGCTAGTTTTACAAGTTAGTGCAGTTGATTTATGTTGGGTTCTTTTATTTATGTGTCATGTTTGTTCTTAAGTGGATGGATGTCAAGACGTTTTGAAAAATGTAGTCTAATATATCTACTAAAGTTGTATGTAAGAGTAAATCATATCATATTAACATTGCAGAATACATGTGAACGGTAACAAGACGGTGTTATTAAGCTAAACGGACTGTTTGAGTGCCATAGGGTAGATGGAAGTGCACTTTTTTACATAACTTGTTTCCATAATTCTTTAAATAATAATAATAAAGAAGCAAGGGGTGTTACTTGTAAGAGGGAGCTCATTGGACATTTCAGTGTTCCTTCATCCAAATGTTTCCCTGGATTCAACTCCGAATGTTTTTCTTTTGTATCTAAGGAAGCCCGGTTTGACTACTTTGTCACAGATGTTCAAATCATTTCACACCATGTATCCCAATAGAAATATTAAAAAGCATCCACATGGGAGCTGATTGGTAACAGGTTTTGTCTTTTGTATAGCTTAGATGTTAGATGTCACCTAACATGTTGGTTTCTGATTGAGATTTGTAACGTTATTCTGCAAGTGCTGTAACATAGCAGTTTACTGTTCTTTCAACAAAAGCCTTCACAGTTCTTTTAAGATGTCTTTTTTTCAGACTCGTAAACCTGAGGAGACAATGTCGCTGCTTGTAGCTTTTCGTGTTTTTGAGATCACATCCACCTTCTCTTCTTTATATGTACCTCCTTCTGTAATACTGTTACAATCTCACAACGTGACTTCAGATAAAAATGCTGAAGAAACTATTTGATTCGGTTTCCTTCTTTGAGTTCAGGTAGTCCAAATAAGCTCCTCCCAGTGTGAAGAGTAGGGGTGGGCATTTATCATTTATTATTTATCGTGATAAATTTCATATGATGAGAATTTTGATTTATCGTTGTCTCAATAAATTTCAGTTAATTATGTTAGAACAAACTGAGCATTATCAGATATGTCTTTTGTTTTCACCATTTTCTCCACCGTTTGTTTCACGAGAACATCAGTAAATAGGATGAAATGCAATCACCATGTGCAGTATAAATCAAATTTCTTTAAGTTAGTGGGATCCCGAAGAAGCTCATTTAACGATAAGCATTTGTGTTTGTGGCGCTCATACAGTCATACAGTTACCTAAAAACTAAGTAATAAATGTTATACTGCATGTCATGGCGGATCATTATCATCGTTCATGTTGCCCACCCCTACTCAGGAGTAGTGCAAATTGTACCAAAAAACACAGGTAACAGCTGAGTCATGTCAATCAGTCTCTTCAAACAAAATATTATTGTCAAATCGATCAAAAATTTGTTGGTACAAAGAGTACACTCTGCTTTTCAGGAAGCTTAAATTAGATACTCCTATACTGGATAGCCACAAGCAAAAATACATTCTGCTATTCCTTCAAAATCATGTTTGTCTTTTTTTTCTTCTCTAGAGAACAGATTTGTGTTAAAAATATCACTGTCTGAAGCCAGCAAATTACTTCAAGGTCTCACATGAGCTGAGCTGTTCACTACCAGTGGTGAACTCAAGAAGACTGCGTGATAAATATAAATAAAAAGGTGCCAAGACAAAGTTTTAATGTGAAGGTGTGCATACAAGTGCAAGCAGTTTAGTGCAGCTATTTTTTATAGTTGGCACATTTTTTTCTCTTGCCACATGTTTTTTTCCTTTCACTTCAATTGAACAAATTAAAGGTGGAAAAGATTTTGATATGATTCATAATGTTCTTATGTCCTTAGGTAACAAAAAAATATTTTAGCAAATCTTTAAAATATCCAGCTATTTAAATCAAAAATCAACATGGTTGGAGCATATTTGTAATTGTTTGGGTTTGTTATTAGAACAATTGACCAGCTTGAGCCAAAATATCAATACTACGTATTGGATCGACACTGATAAGATCAATGCTTTAATTTCAGATTCAAATTTTATCTTATTTTTATAGTGTAGTTTCTCAATGCTACCTCAGAAAAGATTTTGCTTTGATTTGCTCTCAAATTATGTATTTTTTGCACTTTATTTGTTTAGGGGAAAAAATGCACACATTTGTTCGGTTTTTCTATGTTTTCTGTTTGTCATGTTCTGAAAGTATTTTGTAGACACCTATAAACTTTGTCTAAATTCTATAGGTTTTAACAAAAGGATACAAAGAAAAAAACAGCCAAAGGCCAGAAATTTGATAATATATCAAACCTAGAAAATAAAAAGTATCGGTATCGGTAGCAGTATCGACATCGGTGATACAGGCCCTGTATTTACTTCACCTCAACTTATTAGTTCTACTGTAATCTACATATTATTGATCTTGCTAATGTCTGATACAAAAAGGTATCATGTCCCACAAAATACAAAGTATCACCAGAGGTACTTTGCATCAAATTTTGAAAACTATAGCAGTAAAATACACCGATACATTAAATATATGTTGGAATATTATCCACATTACATCAGGAGAAAGCTGGTGGTAAAAAAAAAACAACTGAAATTTTGCTATTTTTTTATATGTAAACAAACATTTTAAATTAATTCATTTGGGATTATATTGGATGTATTCCTCCTTCTTACCCGCGGGCAGCAGTAAGAGGCATGTTTTAGTGAGAGCAGCTTCGGTTGGCAGCCGAGGAAGAAAGGGAAGACGTCACATGATGGAGAGATGCAGCCAGCCAGCAGTAGCTGCCTCCCGACTAATCACACAGCATTAACATAAACCAGCTAACTCCACGGGCTAACTTGGACAGCCATCTGCCTTTCATTTTCTTATTCGCTCCGAATTAAAAAGCCGCGAAGAGCAGACAGAGAATTGACGGACGGTGCGAAACGAAGAACAACGTCACCGTCGCGCACGGTTACCTTAGTCCCTTCTTGCATCCAGCTGAAAGCGTCATTTGACAAAGCAGGGAAGCCCACGGTTGGAAACTCTACCTTGGCTAGCAGCGGGCTAGCCAGCTTGCTAGCTGCTAACATTGCTAACTGTAGTTAGCTAGCTAGCGAGCTGTGATAAGTTGCGTCATGGAGGAGCTTGTAGTGGAAGTGAGAGGCACAAGTGGAGCCTTTTATAAGGTAAGTTACATAAATTACACCTCGCTTATGCTACAGTTGCCATAGTTTGTTCAAATATAAACAATGAAGAACAAAAAAATTAAAAATAACAGCGCCGAGCTAGCTCTCCGATGCCTGTTGGTGGATGTGGGCCTCTTCTCTGTGGCCAGCCTCCACCTAGATCGGGGCAATAATAAACCAGAAGACAAAATCTTTTACGTTTTATTTGTGTTTCCCTCCGTACTTAATTGACGTCCACATCCCGGCCGGGTGTCTGCTAAACCAGAACGGTTAATTTAGGCTACGTGGTTGTATCCGTTTAAGAGATGAAGAGGAGAGCTTCTTACAGATGCTCACAGCTCAACTTGCATTGATGTTTCAGCCAAGATGATCAATAAATGAGCAACAAATTGTAGCAGTGGCTGCTTGGTGGGCGAACGAACAAATCACATTATGCTAATACTACTAGTAGACTGAATTAGAACCCTGTCTTGAAATCGATGGAGTTGGATTTAATCGTTTTTTCAAGTATGTATGAAAAACGACTGACGTTGGTGTGTTTTCTGAGCTTCTAGGCTTTGAGTTGACGGTGTAAATCAAGTAAACGATTAAAGAAATCCAGGTTAGCACTCTATATTCTGTAATATGATAAAACAGGCATATTTAAATTGAGATGATTAGCCTTGTTTGAGATTTTCCACACCACAACAAAATATCATTTGGTATTTGGGTAGCCAATAAATAAAGGCTTCACACAATAATAAAAAAAAAATCTATATCTCTTTTTACTAGAGGCTACTAAAGTCATATTTCTTTTTAACTAAATATGACTTTTTATTATTGTTGTTGTTTACATAGTAATAAAAAATTTATCTTTATTAGAGACTAATTAAAGTTGATTGTAAAAGGTATTCCTGGCTGTAAATGAACTGGTCAGACTGGGTTGTTGATGCAGGTTGCCAGTCAGGAGATATCTCACTGGTCATAACTGAAGTGAGCCACACTTCTGACAATCAGTGTGTGATCTAAGATGTGTTGCATTTCATAAAAGGTAGCTGCTGTAAATCAACAAGCATGCTGTATTCCACAGAAGCAATGTTACTGAACAAAATGTCCATTTTATATTTGATTTCGGCATTGCAACCAGATCGCACGCACTATAAAGTGTCAGTTTGGGAAGGGGGATTCTTGTCTTAAAACGTATAAAAGCAGATCATCTGCATCCATCTCACCCGAACACCAGCGTACATATACATCCTTCATATACAAACCAGTTCACCTTTATCCCATCCAATGAGAATCTACATTTATGCCACCTCCAGCTCAGCTTTTCCTTTTAATTCTCCATACTGGACATCACAGCACGCCTCACCGACATCTTGTTATACCTTCCTCTTTCTCTTCTTTACAACTCTATGCCTTTTCCTACCATGCTGTGTGGTTGATTTCTGGCACTTATTTGCACGCCGTGTAACTTGCTAGTCTGACAATTATGAAAATGGTTACATATTGGTCGAAAAATGCTGACGTTATTGACCCCTTAATCTTAATCTGTTGTTAAAAAATAAAAATCTACAGTACAGAATACCCAAGTGGGCTCTGGGCATCTGGGGTCGGGGTTAAATTGGTCCCTGTATTTCCTAAACTGGAGCTGAAAAAACTGGCTAGCACTTTAGCTTTACAAATAAAATAATTCAATCACAGATTTGAAATTGTTAACTAAAAAATCAAAGTTTTTAAAGAAGAATAATCCAATCTAGATCCGACAAGTCTAAGGAGTTCCTCATGTCAATTGGCAGCCATGTTAGTTGGTTGCCTTAGCACAGGCTGAAGACGTCGCCCTAAAGTCCAGTTTAATGGTAAATAATAGCAACTTTGCTTCTCATCATGTATGTTGCCCTAGAAGTAACTATGGATTTTGAAGTGATGTTTACCCAAACTGGTTTAGATGCCAAAAATCTGTGAAATAACTCTTTATCACACTCCCAAATCAGAAGCTAACTTCGGTATTTTTGGTGTGACCTGTGGGAAACGTACAGATACTAAAACCTAAACGTTCAGAATGTTGTCAAACGCTAAAAAGAACTCTCCATCTGTATGAACCAGGAATCTTCTAAGTGATGGAAAACCACGAGTAAGAATTGGTCAGATATTTCAGTTTCTTTTATAGAGTTAATTTAAAATGCTTTTGTGACGGATGTTGAATTGCAACAGGAGCTTGATTAAAAATATTAGACAAGTGTTTAGTGTGTGTCTCCTCGTTTATGTAGCCTATTTAGGAACATCTCTGGTGGTCTTTTAAAGTCCGACAAGCGTAATGCTGTGGACCCCACGTTTTTTTTTTTTTACGGTTTTTAAACGTTTGGGGTGTGTGTGTGAGAGAGTTAATGTAATAGAAATCTTGTTCTTGGTGTGTTTTCAGACTTGATAGTCTGGTTGACTCTGTTCAATTGGGGACCGAAACTGCAACATTTGTTCCATTTTCAGTTGACGCGATTGTCTTTCATACTGCACTTTGTCAAACAAACTGAAGCCTTTGAAAAGCCTGTTCCCCTCCTCGCCTGCGGTGACGCTGCACCAAGAAACGGTGAAGGAAACGGCACAAAAACGTCTGAAGAAGGCACTGAAAGCAACTTCCTTCTTCATGAAATGTAAACAAAAATGGAGAAATATCAGAAATTAGCGGTTGTTTGATTTCTCTTTTGTGTTTGGTAATTTCTCCCATTACCGCTAGACTGGTCCGTTTGTTTTGGTTACACTATTGTCCACTTCCTGCTTTCGGAGTGGCCTACGGTGTGCTTGGTGATTGCATCTGAACCACACCAGAGTTCCCTTCCACCGAATCAAGACCTAGGTTTTTCAGTTTATTGGTCCACATCAGATTTCGACTATGCATTCACACCTCCACAAAAGAACTACGCTTTGTAGGCAAATAAACTGGACTTCGATTAAAGCGGACTAAACAGCTGTAGTGTAAATGCACACCAATGATGGCAGGCAGAAAAACGCCAACACTTCACTACATGAACATTTGTTAGTTTTTACTTGGATTAGTGTGACTCCTTAACTGTAATTCTGTTGACTTCTACAACTCAGGGAGGTTTTAAGAAAGCTTTCACTGACTATTTCAGAGGTTTATGGGAAGCTTCTGTTTTTGCTTGATTTCATCCGTCGCTGACTGCAAGCCTTTAAACCCAGTGCTACTCCTCAGGCAACACTCTGAATCTTTGAATTAGTCGTTTCCTTACAGGCAGGATGTGTCCTATTTGCAGTCTTTTATGCACATGAATGCAGATTGTAGCGAGATACAGTCAAACTGGAGTCAAATGTCTTACGGAATCAGTGGAAGAGGATTAGAGCCACTGAAAAAAAGAAAATAATTCTTTAATGAGAATTAAAGTCAACATTTTGAGGAAAAACCCAGAATTTTGCAAAGAAAGTAAAAATTCTGCGGGAAATGTCAGAACTGCAAAAAAAAAAACAAAAAAAAGAGTCAATTCTGAGACGAAACTGAATTTTACAAAAAAAAGTCTGATTTTTGTGAAAAAAGTCTGAATTTTACAAAATAAAAGTCTGAATAATCCTCTTTTTAATAGTGGCAGAGGCTTGTTTAGTTTTATATTTTCTTCTTTTTTTTTTTGTACCAGAACAATGCATCGTGGTAACTATTAATTTCTTTTATGCTTCACAGGCTTTTGTGAAGGACGTCCACGAGGGATCCATCACTGTGGCATTTGAAAACAAGTGAGTAATGTAATAAAAGGCAAACATAATGGCTGTGTTTTCATCTTAGGCCAACGTTATGAAGTCTGTTTTTACTGTTTGCGTGTCCCAGTTGGCAGCCGGAGCGTCAGATCCCGTTCCAGGACGTTCGCTTCCCTCCTCCGACGGGCTTCAGCAAAGAGATAAATGAGAGTGATGAAGTTGAGGTGGGTGGGAATAGTTCCGTTTTCTTTTCAAGAATTGCTAAAACATAAATGCAAAGAATGGAGTTAAAATGCAAGTTATTGAGGATCAATGCAAAGGTTATTGAGAAATGAACTGCGTGTGTTTGTCAGGTGTACTCCAGAGCGAATGACAAGGAGCCGTGTGGCTGGTGGCTGGCCAAGGTTCGCATGGTCAAAGGAGAGGTACGGCGGGATCCACATATCTTTATTCAACCTTTAGAATAGATTTTAGTTTGGTAAAAACGTTGATCGTCTGTTGTAAATGTTCCTTTAGGAACCTTTGACCCTCACCTTTTCCTGTTTTCAGTTTTACGTGATCGAGTACGCGGCGTGCGACGCCACGCTGAACGAGATCGTGACGCTGGAGCGGTTACGGCCGGTCAACCCGAACAAGCCAGCCACCAAAAACACCTTCATCAAGATCAGGCTGGAAGTCCCTGAAGACCTGCGACAGATGCAAGTCTCATTCACAACCCACACCGCCCTTTTCAGTTCTATTAACACAAACAAAAATAAAACATAACGACTCGTCTTGCACGTCGCGTTTCCAGGTGCTCCAAGGAGTCGGCGCACAAAGACTTCAAGAAGGCCGTCGGCGCGTTCAACATCACCTACGACTCTGAGAAAAAGCAGCTGGTCATCTTGGTTCGTCAGCAGATTTTAACGTCCATAGTCGTCCGCCTGTGTTGTGGATGTGAGTAAAAATCCAGCTTTACCTCCTGTTGCAGTCAATGAACGAGGTCACGACAAAGCGGGCCAACATGATGAGCGACATGCACTTCAGGAGCCTCCGCACCAAACTGTCGCTCATGATGCGGAACGAGGAGGCCAGCAGGCAGCTGGAGGTACGCTTACAAAACTGTTCACACCTTTTGTGTGACACGCAAACTCAACTAAAACCCTCCTGTTTAGGATTGTATTTGAAACATAATCAATTACAAATTTATTGATGGAATTTGACTTAATGTTGTGTTTTGATTATTGATTCTATGTTGCTTTGTGTTTCTGTGTTTGTTATGATGTAAAGCACTTTGAAATGCCTTGCTGCTGAAATGTGCTATACAAATAAAATTTGATTTGATTTTTGATTTGATCATCTGTTTGTTTTTGTTAAGATTTTAGGTCAGGAGTCTGCAATCCTTTGAAATTGGAAGAGTTTTTTTTTGTCTTCAGTCCAGCTAAATTAAACATTGTTTTATTTAGAGCCGCAAAATACGTAAAAGGTTGTGGATATTTCCCATAAACGGCAAACCAATCAAATTATTGATGTAGTTTTGTTTGTTTCAGAGTTCCAGACAGCTGGCGTCTCGGTTTCATGAGCAGTTTGCAGTTCGGGACGACCTGATGGGTCTGGCCATCGGGACTCACGGGGCCAACATTCAGCAGGCGCGAAAAGTCCCCGGAGTCACCAACATCGACCTGGACGAAGAGACTTGCACCTTCCACATATATGGGGAGGTAGGAGGGCTTCTCCAGATCAACTGCCACACCAACGAGGTACTACGTGATGAAGAAGAGGGTAACAGCCTTTTAATTGGTCTGCTTTTCCCAGGACCAGGATGCCGTCCGAATAGCTAGGAGCTACCTGGAGTTTTCTGAAGATATCATCAAAGTTCCCCGAAACTTAGTCGGTGAGCATAATGAGATCATGCGCTCTAACTCTTTAGTTCATATTTGCTTTCTCTCGCCACTGACCGGATTCGGACCCCCTGCAGGAAAAGTGATTGGAAAGAACGGCAAGCTGATCCAGGAAGTGGTGGATAAGTCCGGTGTGGTGAGGGTTCGAATCGAGCCGGAGAACGACAAGAAGCCCTCAGCGGCGGCCGCGGCAGCAGCAGATGAGGTCAGTGGTGTCGGGATGAAAACGCCTCAGTTTCTGGATTTTCTTCACATCTCTTCCGCATCAAACCGTGTTTGATGTTCTTCAGGGAATGGTGCCATTTGTGTTTGTGGGGACCAAGGAAAGTATTTCCAATGCAACAGTGCTCCTGGACTATCACCTCAATTACCTTAAGGTGTGTGTTGCTTCCCAGAAGACAGATTAATAGTGTTGTGTAGGTGTGCATTGATAAATCTGCAACAATTTCCTTAATTTTGGGAGATTGACAATAGTTACACATACAACCAATCCCATCCTCCGATCTTATGTTGTCTCTGTAAAGATCTGAAAATCAGCCTCTCCTTGACAGAATCCATATTTAAATAACTTTTCAGATAGAAAAATTGGTATCAGCCAAAATCAGAATTGGCAGGTCAGGCTTTTTAAACAGACTGTCCACGCATCATTAAAAAGCCTTAAAGTGTCAAATTCTTGTATGTAAAATTAAGGCCTTTAAAATATCTCAAATTAAAATAAAAAGAAGATCAAAGTTGCCCTTAAATGCATTTATTACAGGTCTTAAACTTTGTTGTGGCTGAAATGTTTCAGCTAGTATATTCTACGTAGGGATGATTTGTGACTAAATGCAGTTGAGGGGACTTTAAGTTCATCAGCTGCTAATAAACTGTTGCTGTCTAACTAGCTAGCTTTTTTTCTGTGTCTTGTGAGAAAGTGCAAATTTATCGCTGACAGATGCGATTTTTCATAAAAAAATATAACATTTTTCTTTTGTTTTCTGTTGATTTATAGGCCTTAAATTTCATTCATGCTGGTCTTTAAAAGTCTTAAATTTCTTTTAAAAGATTAAATGAAACCAAATTTAAAAAGAAATCGCAGAAATTGTGCTAAAGATTGGTGATCGACCAAAAACCTGCAATCGATGCAACCCTAATTTTGTTTTGTTTTTCTTGAGGTACACCAGTACACCTGGTCAGGACTGTGTCCTCTTACTGGAAATGTAATTTCCTGTTTCATTGTCTGCAGGAGGTGGACCAGCTGCGCTTGGAGCGCCTTCAGATTGACGAGCAGCTGCGACAGATAGGGGGCGGGGGCGGTGGGGGTGGGGCAGGCCCCCGAAACCCCAAAGACAAATCCTATGTGTTCGATAACGGGATGGGAATGGGGATGGGCAGAGGAGCAGGAGGTGGGAAGCCCTACATGGGAGGAAGAGGCGGACGGGGCCGGAGAGGGGGCGGGGCGGCGTTCACCTCAGGTGTGCTCACCGTAACTCTTCCTGTTTCTTCATGCGCCGGTTCGTCGTACTTCCTCGTTTACCGTAAACTCTTTTGACTTTCGACTCCACAGGCACCAACTCGGAGGCGTCCAACGCTTCGGAAACGGAGTCAGACCACCGAGAGGAGCTGAGCGACTGGTCCCTGGCTCCCACCGAGGAGCTGATGACGGGAGGCGGGTCCCTGCCCAGACGGACAGACGGCAGGAAACGAGCCGGAGGGGGGTGCCTGAGAGGCCGCGGGGGCAGAGGGAGAGGAGTGGGAGGGTATAAAGGTGATTATTGTTATTCCTCTGCTAGGTTAGCAACCTGAAATAATACATATCTTTGTGTTTAGGGCTCACACAATTAATCGGATTAATTGTGATTAGTCGATTATTTCAGTAATTGTCTACTAATTTAGTAGTTGATTCACCTTTAACTTTAGTGTTTTCAAATATAAACACCTTTGTCTGTAAATATGCTCTACTCAAAACTCGAGTGGCATTTTTTTAAATTGACTACATGAATGCTATGTTTTTCCAATCTGAATAAAGATTTTTTTTTTTTTTTTTAGCTGATAACCATAATCTATAATGTCTTCGGAATAAAGCCGCTTTTCACTTTAGGTTTATTATACACAGTCACCATTTTATGATTTCTTTTGACTAAAAGGTATTTTTAGTCAAAAGTATTTGTTTTTGTGTTGCCTAGGTGATGACATGCAGTGGGGCGAGCCAAGACCTCGTCATGTAAGGGACCCAAAACCTCGAGGCCAGGAAGACACACTGCAGGTGAACTCTTGCTGGTATTTCTCTCAGATACCAATCTGATAGAGAAAAACAACTGAATTGATTTAAAACATTTCTTCTTCATCTTCCTCTTCTTTTTAAATACAGACATAAATGTACCAAATTACACCTTTATTTGTTAACTGTGCACCAGTATAGCACATTTAAGTACACCAATAACGTCACAAGAATGGCCAAACATGTAAAAACAAAACAAATTTAATTTGTTCAGTCAGTCCAGTTAGGAGCAAAACATCTAATGGAAAATAAAAGAGAAACTAAAAACAACAGGTTGACTATTTTTGGTCAAACACGTAAAAATAAACAGCAGAAAACCTTCCTTCAAATGGTTCAGAAAGAGCAACTAAAAATTCTAAATACAATGTAAAATAAATAAAGCATGATATCAGAGCACAAAGCGTAGAATTAGACTGAATAGATCCACCCTCCTGGATCAGGCACATTGTCACAGAAAGAATTTTGTTCAGTATCTGTACTGATACAGGTGTTGATATGAAATCGGTGCATCTCTAGTTTCAGTCATGAGGTATGAATATGTTAATAATAAAAACATGGGAGTGTGGGAGCGGATGTAATGTTCTGTTTTGCCCCGCAGATCCGTGTGGACGGAAACAACGAGCGCAGCGTGCAGCACTCATCAGGCGGCCGAGGAGGAGGAGGAGGAGGACCTTCTTCATCCCAGAGTGGCATCGCCGTCAGCGGGGACAGCCAGTCCCGCCATCACCAACAGAGACCCCTGAGAGACCGGGGGATGAAGAAGGACAAACAGGACGCTCCGGCGCTGGTGAACGGAGTGTCGTAGATGCACCCACTGAGGACCTTCTCTCTCTCTCTCTCTCACACACACACACACACACACAGGCAACTTCTCAAACACCATCTTATAGTTTCTGGCGTATTTTATTTTATTTTTTTGTCTTTTTCTCGTCTTTGTCGCACACAAGAGGACACGCATTTCCATTGGCATGGAAACGTTTAGCGAAGTCTTGATCTGTTCCCGCCTGCTGCCGTCTCCTGTTCTTCTCTGGACTGTTTTTGGAACAAGAGGACAAGAAGAAGAAGGTTTTGACGAAAGCTCCTCTGTGACAGAAGGGTTAGCTGAGGGGGCGGGAAAAAAACGCTCCCATTTCACTCCATCAACACCACAAATATGTATTTTTTGGGGAGTTTTTTTTTTTTTTTTCCCCTTCGGTCTCATTTGGGCTTACTCGCACGAGAAAACGGGAACGACGACGGCGGCAGCAGAAATCTGTGGAAACGATTTCATCCATTTGGCAAAAAGTTTCAACGTTTTGAACTCTTAGAGATGATCGCAGACTTTGCTGTGTCCAAACATATCCCTTTCCCCCACTGGTACAGAAACACGTTTTGCTTCTCTAAAACTCCCAAAATCCAACATTTTCAAAGTCACCCAAAACCAGCTTTCTACACCGTACCTGTTCAAAAAAAAAAAAAAAAAAAAAGTAGCAAATCTGAGATTTTTTTTAATTTTTCGTCCTGGTGGGAAGACGTTTGGTTGTGGGGGAAAAAATGTTTGCAGATGGCACTTTACTTTGATTTTCTACCATTTTTCCCCACACTGAAATACAAACAGGTAGGCACTCCTAAAAGCGACGCTCTACATCACGCTGTTATATAAAAAGGTCTTTGTTTGGTTTGATGCCTAAATATTGTAAGCTGTCGGACCCCGTCTCTTCTGAAGCATACAGACTTAAACCTGAGGCCAGCTGGTGTGAAATATCTGTTCTATTTTTTTTTTTTTTAAAAAAAAGCAAATTAAAACTCAGCAGCAACTTCCAAAAGTCTAGGTTTGTACTACGTCGATGTCAACTGTCATTTTGTAAAAAAATAAATAAATAAACGCTCCACCTCTCTTGTGAGCAGATTGCTGATACGATGAGAGAAAGGTTAAAAAAAATAAACACCGACTCATGGCTCCAGCCTGTAAAATAAAAGATTGATGCTCGTATACGGATTCATCGCAGCACGCCTGCACTGGTTTTAGACGATACTGCACTGATTCACAGGGTGGTACTAAAGAGCTGTCGGGTGACGACTCCTAACCTGCATTTTACTTTGGTTTCTGGCTCTATTTACTGACATTAAAAGAGTCCACTTAAGTGGAGGGCAGATGAAATGGCTCAAACAGGACAGTTCTCCTGTTTAGTTTATTAATTTGTCAAGTCTTTTCATTTGTAAAACATATTTGTCTTAACTGTAGATGAAATATCAGTTGTTTTTGGCTGAGGTTTTGCCCCCCCCGTTCTGCTTGTCCAACATATTTGTGATCTATCTCTTTCCTGTTTACCTTTTTTTCCCGTCAAAATCACATTTTGGCTGCATCTTGTAAACGACAAAAATGAGACATTTTCCTACAGCTACGGAAGTCGGCGAAGCGGTCATTATGTGCCTGTGATTTTTTTTCATAAACTGTGAGCTTCTCGTTTTTCAGTCACCAAGAGGCTCCTTTATGTTTGTGCCTTGGGTTTATGTTCCTCCTCGTCTGTAAATTTGGCAAATTATAAAGGAAATCGTCATCAGCGTAATGATGCATGATGGAGATTCTGTGATTCTTCATGAGAGAAATGGCTGTTTTAAAAGTTGAAGTCCCTGAGTTGTTTTTTTTTTTTGTTTTTTTTTTGGTACTGTTTACATAATGGAGGTCAAAACAATATGATGGGTGTGAACTGTAATCATGACGCATTTTAACGTTGTATTCATTGATTTCTGTGGATTTTCTTGCATGGAAGAGAGCAGTTTGGTTTAGCTTGGGGAGAAAGCCTTAAAAGTTGATTTACTGTTGTTTTTTTCCGTTAAAGTTCTCAACTCAAACCGACCGCAATAATGGCCATGGGCTAATCTAGAGAGGGGATTTGATTTAGGAGACAAAATGACTAAGACTAGGTTTATCAATGAATCCGTAGACTTTCTTATTTAACACTCAAATCTTCTTTTTCATAATTCTCACTAGCTGCGTTTCCATTAAAAGTGTGCACAAAACTTTGTCAAAACTTTTTTTTTTTAAATTGTGAATTAGCTTGTTCATCCAATAGGTCATTATACCTACCGCGCAGTCATCCTCAAATACTTCCTGTCGTTTTCTTCTTCTTGGTTTCTGCCAGTGGTAAAAGCTGCTTGTTGGTCACATGACTCGTGTGATGCAAAAAAAACAAAAACATTTCCATTGCAGTTTTGCGACAGAACTATTTTGATTAAAAAAAAACAAAAAAACTTTTTACCGAAAAACAAGTTTTTTAGTAATGACTGTTTCCATTAAGTGAATTTATATTTGAAATGCGCCATTTTATAGTCAATGGAAATGCAGCTATTGAAGAATATGTTGGATTTTGTCAAGATTCGCGTACTTGTATGTTGGGATGGTTTTAAAAATAGTCAAATTTAGGTAAAGCTAATAGTGAAGCGAAGACGGTACAGGTGGACGTGACAAAACCTTCATATTAGCAAAGCTAGACATTAAAGTTTCTTGTGGCCTGCTTCACAAATCCTACTAAAACCAAAACCTTTGACACAATTCTTGAAAAGAAACAAACCTTTCTAAAGGAACGTCTGAATTACTTTTATTTAAGAACTCTGACAACTCAGTGTGTAAGGGAAACCTTAATTTTAATTTTGTGACACGTGCCTTCGATTATGGCTAGCATCACAACCTAGATGGAGGATAATTCAGCGTCTCAAGATGGTAAAAAAAAACCTGATTTGTCTTGAGTTCTCAAAGCTTTGGCTGAAGTCCGACTGCAAAGAAGTAAAGGTTCAGGAGTCTGGTGGTTTCAGCTCTTAAGGACGGTGGCTGCCGTAAGCGCCGGACCTCTAGGTGTTGCATCTACAGCATCAGACTGAAGCCTGACGGCTCATCTGTGAAATTCTGTGCAGGCCTCGAGTGGCCACTCGGCCCTCGCACGTGCACCATTTTTAAAGTTTCATTTCTGGGTATGAAGCGGTAAGTGAACCTGCTCCTACTGCCGCTTTAACACCTGATAAATGAACCGAAGAGGTGGCTGTGATTAGGCCAGGTTCCTTCTTTTTTTTTTTTTTTTTTTTTTTAAACTTTCATTGCATGAACATCTTTCTTCTGGACTTTAAAGACGTTACGTGGAGTTTGACATAATTTTTTAAAAAATAGGCGTTTGGCTTCAGTAGCCAGTCATGAGCTGAAAACGTACACCGTAGAGTCAGTGACACGTAGAACTTTCTATAACATTTTAGAAAATGGTGACATGAGTAATAAATGATGAAACGAGTTGTTTTAGAAGTCGTCTATTTTTTTTTTGCCCCCTTTTTAATTATGATGTATGTATGTATGATGTTAATTTCTCCATCACTAATATGTTAAGACTTTGCTTTCACTTGTTTACACTCCAGCCATGTTGCATTTAGTTTCTCTGGTAAGGATTCCAACCAGTTCATCAGCCAATGGTTCCAGTGAAACTAACCTATGTATTGTCAGTAGGGCATCTGCGTTCTGTTTAACAAAAAGAAGACAAAAAAAAACAAAAGAAGGGAGGGTGGCATATTGTATATAATGATGTCATTATTTGTTTAGGAAAAGATTTGTACAATTGTTTAAAATGCTCTCTTATGCTATTTTTTTGTTTTGTTTTTGTTTAATATTGGGCTAAATGCTAGAGCTCTTCAGAATAAACTCAATGCTGTGCAGTAAAGTAGGATTTGGTTGAAATGCGGTTGATATGAACAGCTTTGCAGAGGGAGTCGGTTGTCATTTGACATTATGGAAATCTACCCAAAACTGAATAAAATACTGAACCCACTCAGGGAATTTGACCTAATGATTGATGGAAACTGTATGACAATGACAGCATTAAAGTAAATGTCAAGAATTTATGAACGCTTTAGATTCTCTGTTGCCCCCAAATCTGCATCTGTTGTAGTGATGACTAAAATAAACATTTCTGGGCCATTTGATACATAAGTTGGCAAATTTTGTGGGTTCTGATTGGTTAGTCCCCTTGTCATTTCATACCTTTAGAGTTTCGATTGTCTTCTACATTATTATTATTTTTGGTTATTTGGAGAGATGTAGGTGCCAAATGGCCTTTTTGAACCAGCTAAACCTTCAGCTTGTATTCACTTTGACAAAATAAATTGTAAGAAACTCTCCATTATCTTCTCAAAGTCTACTGTAAGGAAATGTAGAGGAATCACCCCAAGAAATACCTACCAGCCAGATGTGAGGTATTTTTGCTTATTTTATTTTCATCACTATAGTTCATAAGAATGTCTATAAAAAAAAAATTCTGACAACGCAGTGATTTTAATACTCGGGTACAGAATGTTAGACGTGACAAAATGGCATCACCAGGGTATGAAATGATATGACTTGGCGATGGGGCTAATTGATCGGAGTCTGGATTTCATGACTCCCTTCGATGTTTTATGGTCTGCAGGAGCTTTTTCCTCATTCTAGATTTAGAAAGAAAGAATAGTTTGCCTGTTGAGCTCATGACTCGTCATGTTGCATTTAGGAACAGTCGTGAACAACTCTGAAATTAGAAGGAAAAAGAAGAAGCTACATGCTAGCATGTTCTAGCTAAGGTGTTGCTAATTTCAGAGCAGCTACAACAAAGACGGTTAGTGTAGCTTAAACTCATGAAACTCGTTTTGACTTGCTTCAAAGTGTAAAAACGTGCTGGTAAACACCACTTTATTTATTCTGAGCTACAACTGAACATAGAGTGATAGCAGAGGTCTATTTTAACTGAAGAGACGCTGTGTGTGATTGTTAGCCATGTCTGCAGTCTACACTAGCATCTCCCTAGCGCTAATATAAAGGGTTTCAGCCTTGAAGAAAACACTTGTGGCTAACCTGAAGCAAGTATTATGTCCTACAGTATGTCGACATGCATAATGCCGTAGGATGGATTCTCCCTTTAGTTTCTAGCTAAAAGTGAACCCTGAGACTTTCTTGCTCTCTACATGTACAGCTAAAGAAATAATAACCAGCCTATTTTTGTCATTTACGAATACCCTAGGTATTTTTTCAACAACAAAAACTGTTATTTACCCTTTTAGTGCTGCCAGGCAGACTTATCTCCCACAGGATAGATGGTACGCACTGATCTAGTTGGGGTTTTTTTAGACAGTGTTATAAATGTTTCAGAGACCTTTTTCATTTTAGCGCTGTTGTCGCACCAGATTGGAGGAAACACCCTTCACCTCCGGTTGTGCGTTGTTGTTTTATGGAGCCTCCAGGTTCAGGTGGGATGTGTTTTTTTGTTGTTTTTTTTTACCTCCGGGAGAGTGAATTAGTTCTGTGGGGAAGAAAAGCGGAAACATATTTCAGTGTTTGGGTTGGATCATTAGGGAGATCACTGCTGAACAAGACCAATGTATGTAAATAACTATAAAACACTAAAGTGAAAGAAGACTGTTGCATGCTGACCTGGTTGAGGTCACTGAGGAGATGTTGCTTTGGAAGCATTTTAACCAACTGGTGGTGACGTAGTTAACTAGTAACCTGGCATTTAAGCAACTCACCTGAGATCAGTAGAGCTCATTTCATGGCATGAAGCTCATCTCAGTGGGTGAACTATCAAGAACTTCGACTTATGCTGAGATGCATGAACAGAATTGGTTGCGGCCAATCACGTGGCTCTGGAACCGTTTGGGGTCCCAAAATGGAAGTGGGCTGTTACGTGACGCCATTTGAGACGTAACCATGCAACGTTTTCTACATGGGAACCTATGAATATGAATTCCAATACAACTGTTTAAACCATGATGATGGATTTTTTTAAGGAGCAATCCTTCTGAAACTTCAATCACTGTAAACCCACTTGTGTCTCACCTAGAAATGTCTTTGTAAGCTAGTGGAAGTGAACGTTGGGTCTTGGAGCCTGCCTTCAACATTTAGGCCGTTTCGACAGAGAATTGGGCAAAAAGTAGAAATACATCCGATTGGAAGTATGTACTTTACAGATTAGCGGAGAGTCTATGTCTGTGGCTATAGGGTGTAGGAGTGCATGTGATTGTCACATTGAGTGCTGTCCTGACTATAGAACTGACTTAGTTTGGGAAGGTTTTGTTTGTTTAATCGGAACACAGTGGAGTCGGACCAAATGCTGAAAGGTCCTGCTTTGTTCTGACTTCACTTGAAACATCAAATTTGGTATGTATGTCAAGACATTTAAAGATACTTATGAACCGCCATTAGTCCCATTGCGGTTCGTCTTGGGCTAAAACAAGGTCTATCCAAATTGTATTTTTTATTGTTAGTTCAGATGTCAGACAGCAGTAATTTATAGAAGGTAACGTTGAAGACTACTAGGTGTTCACACTATGGGCTATTCAACTATAGATTGCCAGAAAGTGACGACTTGCAGAGCATCTGTAGATACTTAAACCAGGGTAATTCAAAAAGCTGTTAAACCTTGTGTGCACTTTTTGGGCATTTTAATCTTTGTTTTCTCTTTTTGTACATACTACCTGCATTTAAGATGTTTGGGTGGACATGTCTGGTTATAGTGCAATATATTTTGTATGCAAGCAGTTTCAATAAATAAAGTTTGATCTTCCTCCGGTATCTTGGGCGCATTTTTTGTACCTTTTGTGTGATGCTAACGACACGAAGCTACTCCTTACCACTCTAAAAGTTTTGTACAGTTGTCATTTTCTGTCAAAATTATTATCGCCCGAGCGTCGCATGGCGCAGTGTTTAGCACGAGCGCCCCGTAAAGAGAAGCTAACGGCCTCGACGAGACCGTCACGAGCTCGACTCCCGTTCTCGGTTCCGTTGCCGCATCCGTCGGGTTACTGTCTAATAAATGTTTAATGTCTCTAGTAAAGGCCACTCGGGCTGAAAAAAAGTTATTCGTGGCAATTGTGGAAGGTCCAAACAACTACTTCCGGTTCCGGAGCCATTTACAATGGGAAAATGTTCAAGAGATATGACTATATCTACACGGCATGAAGTTAAATTTAGAATTTTCAGTTTAAACTTCCGATATTACAAGGGGGGTTCGGACCCAGGTCTCAGAACAAATTAGAAAATGTTTTCTAAATTCTTAACACAATAAATGCTAAAATAGTAATTTATCTAGAAAATTGTTGATGTTACAAACTTAGATTTATTCAAAGATCCATAATAAGATATGCAAATCTTTCAGTCTAGCAATTCGATTGCGATTTTTAGGGTCACGATTCGATTCAGAAATAAATTCTTTTTTTCAAAAAGTCTAGAAATTCTGTTTAAATTATGTGACGGACAAAAGGAAAACACAGTACAAACAAATTATTTAAAACGTTCTGTACGGTTTTCTTTTTTTTTTTTTTTTTTTAAAAAAAAGAAGCTATACATGTCTAGGGTGGGAAAGACTCAATTTCACAGTGTGTTCGCAAATAGAAACGGCAAAGACGTACAACTTAAACGTATTTTGAAATCAATTTTTGAATGGATTCATAATTCCCAGGACTAATTATAATTTCTTTTCTGTGCCTCTGAATAATAATAAGAATTAATAATATTGATAATAATACTGAGAAATATGCGAGTGAGCAGTAGCAAAAAACCCCTCAGATTTAAATAACATGTCATCAAAATGTCTCAAAAATCCTTTAATTTTATTAGAATGAGGTCCATAATAGAGTCTCATATCTTCATAAAAAAAACTTCCCCCCCAAAATAAAGTTGAGTAATAAAATCAAACTGTTTGCTTAAAAGTAGCATTAGGTGAAAAGATTTAAGATTTTTACCAACGTGTAATACTAACTTTCAGCCACACGGGGGAACTGTGGCACCGTGCTCGCTCCTCCCACAAGGCATCACAAGGAAGCCGAAAGATGAGCCAGAAGAAAGCCTGGGTACATTTTTGAAAATTCATGACATGCACGTCTCTACTTCTGCAAGATACACAGCAAGAATAATGAGCTCAAGGCTGAGAACTTGGTACTTCCTGACTATTTTCTCATTTCATGTTCTTTTTCATGTGTTTATGAGAGAGAGAGCGATGGAAAGAAAGAGAGAGAGAAATAACTCTCAATAGCCTCTCAGAATCATTGTTGAAATTATTGGCACTGCTGTATAACTTCAACATTACCACAGAAAGACAGGAACAATAATAATTGTGAACAAACAGCCACCCTGTTGATGAAGGCTGCGAGCGAGGAAACAAATGTTATATTTGTCTCTCTGTTTTTGCCCCTAATTACAAATTCTCCTCAAATCTATCTCTTCCTATCACCCACTTCTCTAATAACTTATCCAACAACTGTTTTATTCATAAATCGTGTAATTTCCCCCCCACTTCTTCTCTCTCTTTCTCTAGTCATTCTGTCTCTCAGTGTCTGACCTAGTTTTGGACTCCCTCACACACACACACACACACACACACACACACACACACACACACGCCCACACACACACAGTATCCATGTTCCTGCAGGTGCTTAAAACCCTTTAAGATTGGTCGTATTTTGATGCGGTGTTTTTATGGTGCGGTGATTTGTGAGGCCGGAATTGGTCGACCATATGAAACAGCACTTTGAGACAATCAGCCAATAACAGGAAAGGCAGCCAGTGTTTTAATGCCCAGCCTCTCTCTCCCTCTCTCTCTCTCTTTCTCTCCTTTCCTCTCCTCCAACCAAGGCTGTTGTTTGCTGGTTGTGATGCAGACTCGTACTGGCATGTTGCCCCAGACCAAACCAAAGAAAAAAAAAAAAAAAGCAAAAGCAGCAACACGCTGGGAAAAATAAACAAAGACAGACACACAGCACATATCAGGATGTTTCCTTTCTCCGGTGCAGTTTGGACTCTCCGTGCTCCATCATCAAAGGAGGTCCAAACCTACCTGAGAGAGAGAGAGAGGAGTGAAACAGCAACAGTTGACAACACTTCGCACACGCTGCGTGGAAACTTTCAACCATCTGCTCTGTCCTTATTCGTAGCCTGGCGTAGACAGTTTAAAAAAAGAAGAAGAAGAAGCTGCCGCCGCTGGGCATGTGGTGCAGGAGACGTGCGATGGAGAACACGTTTGGTCACGTTAATGCCACAGCTGAGCTGAATGGAAAGCGATGTGCTTGGAAAGAGGACAGTGAAGGAGGTGACAAGGAATTTCACTCACTACGTACTCAAACGTAGCTACCCAGCAGCTGGGTTGAAGAGACATCTTTTCAAATTTGATTGAAAAAAATGTATAAATTCACAGTGTCTTCCAAAAGTATCGATTGTCTAGAGATACCCCTGTTACTCTGATAACTCTAAAAAAGAGAGTATCCATATTTTATCTATTCTACAAGAAAAAACAAGCGGTACATGCGGTAAAACTTTTCTTCCGCAGGATGTTGAATGTTTTCCGTATTAAAACTACCGCAACTTAGATCAGACTTTAAAAAGAGCTGATTAGGGCAGTAGCCCAGGGCCTCATTTTTGGGGGGTTACCTAAAGATTTTCCCTTTCTGTTTTTTTGGACCCAAATTAGATTAGATGTTTTTTTTGTTTTTTTTAAAGGTTTTGTTGGCTCTAGTGGCCTTTATTTGAAAGTAGTTCAACAGAAAACAGGGTAATGACAGAGGGGGAAGACATGCGGCAAATGTCGCCAGGCCGGGAATCAAACTTGCAACCACCGTCACGAGGACTAAGGCCTTAATACGTGGGTTGTGCTTTGCCCCTGCGCCACCACAGCAGCCCAGATGAGATGTTTATAATATTTTTGGATTTTTTTTATGAATACAAACAATATCCAGTCATTTGAAAATTATGATGTTACAGTCAATTACTTTGGGAACATTACAGGGTTATTGGGTAGGAGACGCATTAAACCTACCGTGCATCAATTCATGTCTGCTGATGCATAGGGCTACCTATTAATGTACTGTAATTTCCATTAATAGTAATAAAAAAGTTCTTTCTTAGTTGGTGGGGCACCAAAACTGGCTCCAGCCCAGGGGCCCACATCCTTGTATATCCGGCCCTGACTGCAGCAGTTTCAAATAATGTTACTGTGAGTTTTGTGGAGGGAAACGCTCACAGAACGGTAAGTGACCAACAAGCATCAACAGAAACGAAAACTGCTGCCTTTCTAAGGCGGTCCAAATAGAGTGAGGTCTCCAAAAAAAGAGGAAAAAATCTCGAAAGAATCCTCTGTTGTTTTTCACACACAAAAGAAAACAGAGCAACACAAGTTAAACATGTTACAATCAGCACGTCTCATTGTTCACCACTTACCCATGAAAGTAGTGAAGGTGAAGCACAGTTACGATATGTGACTGTTAATGTACATCATATGTTTGCAATCGTATTTAAAGCAAAAACAACAGAGTAACAGAAGTAAAAGGGGAAATTCACGTGTTCAAAGAAGGACATGTGAATGCCACCAAATGTCTGTTGTTGTTCTTCATAAAGTATTCAGACTAGCACTGATGATCAACAGGTGATTCTAGAAACATGGAGAAAATATGTAAAAGTGTTAGATTTGATTACAATATGTCATGAATACTACAGTAATAGTAATTGGTCCACTGGAAGAAAATGTCCAATTTCTGTCCAGCAGTGCTGGAAGTGTTCAGCATTAAAGCCAACCGAATGAGCATAAAACAGGCGAGCAAGGATCACCAGGCATTGTTGTGAAGTTAGCTTTGTGTGAAGATGTTTGCTAACAGATCAATAGTTCACAGTGGATAATAAAAAAAAAAAAAGCATCAGCCATAAAAGTACTGGTGTGTGACTCATGTAGTGACAGTGGAAGATCAAAGAACATTCAAATCATCCAACACGTATCGTTGTCAAATTTTGTTTAGCTTATTTTGCATTTCAACATTTATTTGAAGAGTTTTGTACCGGATGTAGTAAACAAATAAATAGACAAATTAATTAATGAATAAAATTGTAAATGAATAAATAAAATTTTCTTATACGCGGATGATATCTTGCTGTTCACAACCAACCTTCAGTGTACTGTCCCAACTGTCCTATATACGATCTCTCAGTTTGGCAGGCTTGGTATAAGACTGAACTGATGCTAATTAGAGATTACCGGGTACTAGAGATTTTAATTCACTTTATGAAGAGAACCCACCCCCCTTGTGGTAAAACTGCAAAACAACATTCAGTTTTGGAGATCTCTCCCCATTTCCCTGGTGGGAAGAATTAATGCAATAAAAATGTTTTTTCTCCCTCAGATCCTTTATCTGTTTCAAAACGTTCCCATATTTTTACCTAATAGTTTTGGTTTTTTTAAGAAACTTGATTCTATAATCATTCCATTTCTATGGGACTATAAAACACACCGAATTAGCAAAGCTCACCTTTGCCAGGCAAAATTGGAGGATGGACTGGCCCTCCCAAATTTTTCATTCTACTTTTACTCTTGTGCCCTTTGTATTATTACAATTTGGCTAGATCACAATTTTACACAACCCAGGTGGGTCACAATGTAAAAGGAAGACTGCAGCCCTTATGAAATTGGTGCTCTTATTTCGTCACCACCAAGTACAGACAATAACCAGACAATAAGCAGCCGTCTGTAGTTCATCAAAGGTAAACTTAATGAACTTTATATAACTGGTTTGTAAGTTTAAATTTAGTATACTTACAAACTAAATTTGTAAGTATTTACAAATACTTACAGTTGTATGCCGTATTTAGTATACAGCATACAACAATAACTCCATCATCCACAGTACTATATGTATTTGGAAACAGATAAAATCCCAGTTTGCTATTGGGTCTGTATCTACCTCATTACCAAGGAATCCCTTCATAAAGTGAATCCCAAGGAATCCCTCATTTGTCCCTTCCACTTTATATTCAGGTTATACGCAATGGAAAGATTTAGGCGTCAGGACTATTGGTGATCTGTTGGTGGGTGGTAATTTTGCCTCTTTCTCTCAGCTTCAGGCCAAATTTGGTCTCCATAAACACAATCATTTTAGACACCTACAGGTCAGGGCATATGTCAAAAAACACATGCACGCTTTAGAGAATATAATATCTAATTAATTTGACGAACTTTTTAAGCTGGGTGGTGGGGAAGGACATCTAATCTCCCAGATTTACAGTTTGTTATTATCCAGATCCTCGCCGTCCATCCAGGCTGCGAGCAGGAATTAGGAACGGAGATAAATGACGAACTCTGGAAGGCTGCTTTAGAGAATATACACAAGTGTTCCTCTAATCCTAGACATTGACTTATTCAATGTAAAATCATTCACAGGCTTCATTACTGTAAGGTGAAGTTACATAAAATTTTCCCTAACACATCCCCACTGTGTAGTAAATTAACCCCATTTGTGGTCTGGCATATCCACAACATTATCAGATATGTTCCATACAGAGCTGAGGCTGGACCCACTTCTGATTGTACTCTGAGTTTCTGTTCAGCTTTCTCAATTTAATAAATGCCAACAACAATTATTGTCTTATGTCTTTATCATAGCAAAAGAGCAGGTGTTGATGTTGTGGGGGGAAAAAAACAGTTTAATTGTGGCTGGAGGGAACAGGTACGGCTCTCTCATTTGGAAAGAATACGGTTCTCATTAGTAAACAAATTAAAACGATTCAATAAAACTTGGCAGGCATCTCTATTTGAAGAGGGTTTGATTCGAGCCTCGGTGTGATAAGATACAAGACCGAGGGAAAAGGAGGTGGGTCATGGGAAGGTTCCTGTTTATTTATGTCACTTCTGTTTTTTCTTACTTTGTCTTTCTGACTTTTTATGTTCACAAAAGAAAAAAGAGGACAAACTTGTATTGTTGGCATTTCAATGTTCATGCCTGATCCCTCAATAAAACTGTTTGACAACAAAATTGTAAATGAATAAATGTTTACCAAATGACATCTTGAGAACAGAGTCAGGGCAAACCTTTTGGTTTCGCTGATGACTCATTGATTTCTATACAGTCGATCTAGTTTATCAGATTAAAAGTACCTTTGGAAAACAACTTTTAAGCAGCTACTATGTTGTTTTCCCCCTCCTGTTTATCTCCTGGCCAGTAGGTGGCGGTAATGCACAACCACATTTGGTCTGTCAACCGCCATAAAACAACAAGAAGAAGTCGGGGAGATTTTAAAAAAATATATATATATTAAGACAGGCAGCTTCAAAGCTACGTTTCTGGCTGTCCATTGATGCAGCGACCTTAACAAAGAACCTGCAACTGGTGAGATGTTTGTCCAACTTTTCTAAAGAAATTTAAAAAAAACAAAACATTCACAATTCTGGAAAACTGCTAAAACCTGTTGTTGCTCTTCCTGTCCTCATGACCGCAGGTGTTCTGACTATCCGTGCTACCCAACAATCCGTTCTACCTTTTGACAATGCGCATGCGTACACCGATGCTGCGCAACAGCTTGCTTACTCAGCAGATTTCTTATCGTCCTATCTGTGGAAGTTTCGTTACGGCAAACTTTATTTAAATCTGACGAGGTAGCACAAATCGTCAGAACGCCGTTCTCGTCGAGCTAGCAGTGGGAGGTAGTAAAGGCACTTCCGGTGTTAGCTGTGGGAGATTTCCGGTGGCTGCTGCTTAGGGTGTCTTGAGCTGCCACGGCTGCTGCCGCTGTTTTGGGGGGAATGCCGAAGACGGTTTTCGGAAAACGTGTTAATTATATCACCTGTTGGTGAATAATTCTTTTTAAAATGAGGATGTTATTGTTTTTTTTTAAAATTTACTTGAAGGCAGCTGACCCCGGAAGTGCCATAGCATCCAGTGTTACTAACTGAGCTTGCTGTCTCTCTTTGTTTGACGGTCCTATAACATGAACTCCTAAACAAGGGAGTTGGCTATCATCTGATAAACATCTTCTTGAGCATGTTTGCTCTGTTCCAATGGCTTAAGAAGGACTTTAAATGGAACTTCTAATAGTTTTTCAATGTCTTTCTACCACCACTAGTAGTTGACAGAAATTCACCTTATTTAATTAAAACCCAGTCTTGCTTGAACTTTCAGTTCAGTTGGAGGGTCATTTCTCGGTGGGTGGATGTCCAAACCCTTGGAGATTGTTTATGTCCTAGGACTGGGGCTGCACAGTTTGCAGCTTTCTGGCCGATTTCAGATTACCGACCTTTTAAAAAGCCTGACCTGCCAATTCCGATTTTGGCTGATACACTTTTTTTTTTTTGTCTGAAATGTCGCTAAATATAGCAAGAAAGTCGCTCAGTTGCAACAGTGGGATGACTGTTGTTAACTGCAAACGTACAGACACGACCTGACTGGCCGGTCTGTCAATCAAACGTCTCTAACAGGAGAGCAAAAGAGAAAGTAAGTATACATATAAACCCATCTCTCAAAATTAAGAAAATTGGCTATGATAAATCGGTTGACTGATAAATCAGTGCACTCCTACCTAGAACGTTGTTCTCCAACAAACCTCTGAGTCCTTCACAGAACAGTTGGATTTACACTGAGATCAAACGACACAGGTGAAATCTGCTTCCTAACGAGGAGACTTTTGAGGACAAACTGATGGCGCCAGATTTCATTTCGGGGTATCGCAGCAATCCATTGGTGAGATGTGCAGTAAAAGGCAATAAGAAAATTCTTCTCAGGTCATTTTGTTGGCTTAACAGTAGGATTAACGTAATGACTGCGGCTCCTCCATGCATGCATGCCTTGCAAATTTCTAAAATGTGGTGTTGATTATATTTATTTCCCCGATGCTCACTCTGCTTCAGATGTTTACACTTTTTTTTTTTCCTGAGGAGTTCAGGAAGTTGTATCTTTTGCAAAATGAGTGTTATATAAACCTTGTTATAAAAGAAGCTCATTTTTTTTCTCAGTGACTATCTCAGTATGCCTGTGTGTGGAGCATGTGTGTGTGAGAGAGAGCGAGAGGGAGAGAGAGTGTGTGTGTGTGTGTGTATTCTCCCTCCCTCCACCTCTGCCTGGCTGTCAGCTCTCTTCGACCACGTAGCAGCTTCCTGGCAGCGGCAGCCGCTTGTCTCTTCTCCCTCTCTCTCTCTCTCTCTCTCTCTCTCTCTCTCTCTCTCTCACACACACACACACACACGCACCAGCAGCAGCTCATGTAGAACCACGTAGCACCGGCTTTGGGATTCTAACCATCGACAGCAGCGGCCGAAGCGGCGATGGACCTCTTTGAATTAGACTTTTTCAGGGACTGGGAGCTGGAGCAGCCGTGGTGAGTCCCGCACGCCGCTTTGTTTTGATTTCCTCTGTGCATCTGTGCGTGTTTCCTGTTGAGTGCGGGATGAGTGGACGCTGGAGGTCAGAGCCGAGTTTGTGTCATTTTGCGATCTTTTGCGAAGGTAGAGGAGTGAAAGTGAGCGCCGGGAGGGAGAGAGGCAGGGCAGGTGGTGGTGGTGGGGGAGAGAGAACCGCGCACAGACCGCCTTTGTTGTGTCACCGTCCGGGCTGGCGTTGTTTTCGGCGGAGCCCCGACCGGGGAGGCACGCGCGCTCCGCTCTGCGCGCGGCGCCTTCATTTGTGACATCAGGTGGAAGGAGAGGAGAGGAGAGGAGAGGAGAGGAGAGGAGAGGAGAGGAGAGGAGAGGGGGATGCGGACGTAAGCCGAGGCGAATGACGGATGAAAAGGACGCGCGTCCTCTCACAAGTTTGTTAATTAGCTGTTTATTACGGTTCAGCCCTTCGGTAATTAATAGTGATAATCCCGCGTTCAGATTTGTGGCTGATTGGTGAGCTGGTGCACCACAGGTGTTGTTGTGATTTATGGGATGCCTCTCTTCCACGCGCAGCCGTGAAGGCTTAATGACAGAGTGAAGTCGGGCCGCGGTGATTTATGGCACCTCCATGTGTTGCTTATGCATCACTGTTAGGCTGTTATTAAATACCCCAAATTAGATTGGTTTTGTCTTTATCACGCTGCGTGGAAGGGAGACGCTCGCACTTTGCCTGCTGCCGGTGAGACCCCACGGTCTCTGAGAACCGCTGGGTTCCTGCAGTTTTCCAGACCCAAATTCCCAGAGTTCCAGAGTTCTCTGTTCATGTTTGGTAATGTAAAGTCTGGCATCTACAGGAATAATTGCAGTAAATTCACAGAGGACTTTAACACTTCAAATGGGCCAAACACTCTAAACCCATTGGAAGGAGGCAAGGAAGGTAAGGAAGAAGAAAGAAACCAAAAAAAGGAAGGAAAAGAGGAATGAATGAAGAAAAAACTAGGAAGAGGGAGGAAGACAAGATAATATTAACTAATGAAAGAGAGATGGATGAAGGAATTCAGGAAGGAAACTTACAATAAAGGGAAGAATGACAAAAGGAAACTAGGAAGGGAGGAAAAAGAAAAGGAATGACAAGAAGAAAAGAAGGAAATAGGGAAGGATTGAAGATAAATGTAAATAAGAAAAGGAAAGTAGAGAAGAAGAAGCAAAGAAAAACAATTCAAGACAAAAGAAAGGGAAAACAAAATGAAATATGGAAAGAGAGAGATGAAGGAAAGAAGAAAAAGAGGGAGATTAGGAAGGGAGCAAAAAAAGAACTAGAAGGAAAATAAATAAAGAAAGAAATATGGAAGGAAGGATGAAAAAAATTTAAAGGAAGGAAATGGACAGAAGAAGGGAGCATGAAGAAAGAAAACAAATTCAAGAAAAAAGGAAGAAAAGATTAGACAAAAGGAAACACAAAGAAAGACAAAGGAGCACAGAAAGGAATGAATAAAGGAAAGAAGGAAAACAGGGAAATAAGGAAGGGAGGAAAATGAACAGGAAGGAAAACTGAACGTAAGGGACAGAGATGAAAGAAAAGGAAATTTGGAAGGAAGGATGAAAGATAAATGGGAACAAGGAAGTATAGGAAAAGGAAGAGCAAAGAAAGAAAAACGGAAGACAAGAGATGAAAACAAAAGGAAATATGTCAGTGAGGGATATAAGGAAACGAAAGAAGGATAGAATAAAATAAGATAAAAAAATATGGGATAAAGAAAGGAATACATATATTTGTGTATGGAAACAAGAAAGGCAAAGTAGAGAAGAAGGAAGAGCAAAGAAAGAAAAACAAATCAAGAAAAAGGAAAAACTAAAAAAAGACAAGAAAACAAATATGGGAAATAAGGAAGGAAGTCTTTCCCCCCCCATGCATAGAAAAGACCAAAATCAAATTCCAGACTTTGTTGGACCCTCAGACAATCAAACGCCAGCAACTTGTTAAATCTGCTGCCTGTACAGCAGCAGGCTCTTTAGTTCACTGCAGATATTCCACATGTGTGCTGACCTTTGAACTTTCAAAAACAGCATTAGTCAGAGCATCGCCGGAGAAAAAGAGGTCCCACTCTCAAACAACCTCGCGTCGCCTTCTGCCCCGCCGAGTCATTTTGTGCACAGCAGAGGACGTAAGAACAAAGACCCACATGGAGAGAGGCGCTTCTCTCCAGGCTTCCTCGCTCCGGAGGCCGGAACGTGCTGCAGTAACCGCAGGCGCTCAAAATGCGGCAGACGCATCTGTGTTTCTCTGCGGGATTCACTTTTTTTTTTCTTTCTTTTTACTGAAGCTGACTGTTTTGAATTCTCGGCACACGTTGGTCGTTGTTCTGGTTGCGCCGGACAGGTTTCTTCTTCCGTATTCCTCCATGTAGAGGAAACGCAGTGTGTCCGGTGGAGCTTCTGTGAGTCGGTGCTTTCTAATGGTCTCATCACTGTCTGCAGCAGAGGGCTCATCACAGCTCAGCAGATGGTGGCGCAAAGTCGACCGGGGTCTTTATGGTACGCTGCTAACCCGCCTGAGAGAGCCGCCGCAATAAAAGAGCCATCAGCTTCACACATCTTGAATTCACACACACATATAGAGAGAGAGTATTTCCACATAGCTTTCTGAATCGGCCCGGTGGAGGCAAACTTTTGTCTGGTAGTTTGAAAACGGAACCACAGCAAGTGCTTCAACTTTTAAAATCAAGAAATCTGTATAAAACATTTTTAGGATTTGTATTGGGTGGATTTGTATATTCGGCCACATATGAGTCAACAGCTTTCACTGGAAACAATCCCAGCTGCAGGTCTGTTTCTGCGGCTCTCTTAAAGCTGCAGTATGTCGCTTTTTGAAAAAAAAAAGCTTTTTTTCTTTCTCAATGTTGTGACAGTTAATGGAGAGACAAATATTCTGGTAAAAAAATAAAAATAAACAAGTCAAGTCCCCCCACATCATCCCTGAGCTACTATAGCAGCCTGTCGGTCAAAAACAACCAATCAGCACAAGGAGGAGCACCGTAGCGCTGTCAGTCATACTCGTGTACGCGCTGCTTAATGTGCTAATGGAGAAACGACTTACCATTAGAGAAAAAACGTTTATCTTGTGTCATACATTTATCTTTATGCACCATTATGCTAGCCACCATTATGACTGGCATAATGGTGGCTAGCATTATGCATATGCTAGCTACCATATGCTAGCTAGTCATACCAGCTAGATATGTTGTGGTGGGCCAGCTTTAGCATTGTGAACTGTGTAAATACAAGCATGATTGACAGCACTAAGACCCGCCTCCTGGCTCTGATTGGTTGTTTCTAGTTAGCATTGGGAGGAGACAGATGAGCTTGATGTTTCTTTTCACAGTTTATATGCTTTATCCTGTCACAATACGGTGATAATTTTAATGAAAATGTGAAAAAAACGAAAGCATTTTTAAAAATAAAAGTAACATACTGTAGTTATAACAGATTAATATGTTCTTTTTGCAAAATTAGTGCTTGCAATGTTAATATAGAAAATGACTCTGTGGAAAGTCTTTTTGTTGGCTATTCACACTTTGGAAGCCCAGAATATACTCAGGAGTCCCACTGCAATATGTTACTTTTAAAGGTCACACATGTTTTAAAGCATCATAACAGCAGATGAAATATTGTTATATTCAGCAATAATATTCACAGTGCGTTCCTACCTACTGGCTGAAATGTTTGTTAGCAGAAGAGCTCAATCTCATGGATGGAGGGCGCATCCATTGTCAAGTCGTGCAACACATTCTCATTTGGATTTAGGTCTGAACTTTGACTGGGTCACTCCAATAGCTGAACATAGTTTAGCTTTGATCTGAACTAGAGGTTTGATCTAAAGTATCGATAATATCGATACCAAGTCTGTATCGGTATCAAATCAGTACCAACGGGCTAAGGCCGATACTTTAGTTTCAGATTCCATCTTGATTTTTTTTTTCCAGTTGTAGTTTCTCAATTGTGCCTAAAAAAAATATTTAGTTTCGATTTGCTCTAACATGATATTTTTATGGAAAAAGGACATTTAGGGTCTCCCATATTACAGTCTGCGAAAAATTATGCTCCGGTATATCAATTTACTTACTTTGACACGATTCCCAATCGACTTCATTTTGTGTTTTAATGATTGGATATAGAAATATCCAATGCATAGAAAAAATTGACCAGCTGCATCAGCCACTTGTGTGTTGGATGCTGTTTATTCGTTGTCACAGGTCACACATTTAAATAGCCATGCTTTACATGAAGAATAAATTACAGACAGTTAGGCTATAAATCATTTGACTTGTAAAGACAAATGACGACTGGATTTTATTTAGGGGGATAAAAGAAAAAGGGAATTTTGAATACAGTAGCAAGCTTTTACATTTCATCTATTCGTTCGGAGAGAAAAAAAATAGAAATCATCCACCCATCCTTTTACTTTCACAATTGTGCATATTTTTGCAAGGCACTTTGTATTTTTCTTTTATAATTCCTAAAAATCAGTACTAGCCTGAATCTAATAAGTCTGTCCTGGAGGGCTGAATAAAATGTGACAAGAAGCCATTTTCTTGTTTCAAATCATTCAAAATATTTGAGATTAAAGTAAAATTTTAATGCGGGGGCCTCATCGTTCTCCCTGGGTTCTCTTTACCTGCTGTGTCTGAGCTTCGTTATATGACTGTGACTTACGGGTGAAAAGAAAACATCCAAACTTGTATGTCGTTCGTTTTTATCACTTTGTTTCAGAGCAGCGTTGTGTTGAAAGAGAACGGCAGCTGTCTGAATCAGGGTTGTAGTGGTCCAAGGTTTTTCATTAAGAGTTTCATTTTGTGTCTAATTCAGTTAGTTTTAATTAGTTTTCGGTGCGTTTGCTAGTTTTCATTAGTTAAATATTGTTCCGTCTTAGTTTAGTCTTTTATTAGTTATAGTAGCAGTTTTAGTTTTTTCATACTTTGGTTCATTTTTGGGCACAGAATTCAAAAAGTATTATATCGTGATGAATACATCGACTGGTAAATAGATCTTCAAAGGAATATTTAATTTTCAAAAAATGTAATTGAATTATTCTGGAACAACCAGCTCACTCTGGCGTTTCCTCCCAAATTTTTCTGTCGCCATTTTGCGGACTAGCATAAGTGCCGTAATATTCCAACAGCTGAAATCAGTGTCACATCAGTTCGAAAGGCTAATAGATTCATAAACCCCAAAATAAGGGCTCTTATATAATTTCAGTATCTTTTAGTTAGTTTCATAAAAGCACAAAATAGTTCCAGTTAGTGATAGTTTTTCCCAGGAGTGCACAGATTGCAGTTTTCTGGCCAATTGCCAATCTTACAAAAAGCCTAACAAGCTGATTCCGATTTTGGCTGAAACCAATATTTTTTTGTCTGCAATGCCACTAAATATAGCAAGAAAGTTGCTGATTTGGCAACAGTGGTGTGATATTGTTAAGTGTAAACGTGCAGACATGACCTGGTGGGCGGGGCTAACAGTCAAAGCTGTCACAGCAGAGCAGAAGAGGATAGTGGCTGATCTTTAGACCTTCGCTGAGGTAGATAAGATCGGTGGGTAAGGTCAGCTTCACATGCAAGTATCGTTCAAAATTACGGAAATCAACAAATAGGTGCACCTCCAATTTTTCCCCATTAATCACCGTTTCTATTTATTTCAGTTGACAAAAATGTTTTCTCAACTTCAGTTTTCGTTTAGTTGGCAATAATGACCTCGGCCTAAATGATTATCGGCTCATTTCTGGCCTCGGGGGGGGATTGCGCGGGCGCGAGACAAGATAATGTCCCGATTGAAAAATCTTAAAAATGTCACTTAATATCACCACGTAATCAGCTGTTCCACTGCATGCTGCGGATCGTAGGTGGTGTGGTCTGAAAAGAGCCGTCCTCTACAGTTCAGCGGGAACAAAATAACTTGGCAACCACAGAGCTTGTCTTGGACGCCTGATCCAGTGGGGCAGAGAGAGTCTGAGCAGCAGCAGCACCGACACACGCTGTTGTCCCTCAGCGGTCGTGATGGAAGTGCCCTGGAGCAAGGTACTTAACCCCCCGCTGGTGGAGAGGAGCTGCTCGGGGCGCGGCTACACACTCGGGTGTGTACGCATGTCGCCCTCCCGCTGCCAACGCTCCATCATGCCTCGGCTGTCGCGGGGGCTCGGGTCTGACAAAGGCTGTGTTCGGCAGCAGACACCGTGAGAGATGGAGCGCATGTGTAAAATGAAAGGAGGAGATGACGACTTGAGATGCCTCGATTTGGCTAATCGAGCTGCTAGCTCTCCCAGGCGCCAACATGCGAAAAAGAAGCAGCTGAGGGAAATCGTCATTAAAAGACCCCCTCGGAAAAAGACGTCCCTCGAGACCAATTCTGGAGAACGTCTGGCTCCCCGTAAGAAGACGGTTATGAAATGAGGGATGGCCGAACGCGGCGGTATGAGGAGGTCGATGACATTCTGAGGCAGTTTGAGGCCTAAAATAGGAGAATGAAAACATGTAGGACATCGAAGTAGTTATTCTAAGTATTTTTTTTGCCTAGTTTATAGAGCAAATATATTAGTACACTTGAAATAAGACTAAACTAACTTACAGGTAACTTTTCAGGACGAAATAGGAGCTTGTTTTAAGTTAATGATTTCTTAAAAGGAGTAGCAGTTTCTGACATGAGTGATGTGGGCAGCTGCTCAGGGCTGTATCTCATTTGGGTGGCATGAGCTTATGGAACCGCAATAACACACGTAATTTCGTAATTCACTTTGCAAATGCCTTATTTTATTTGCATGTATCTTTTTTTTGTATCTTATTCTTTTAACTTTATGATATACAGTTTGTGTCTTGCTACGTGTGTTTATATTGTTATGCTACTTTGTTCCACACTTTTCAAATGAAAGTAAAAAAACTTGGTGTCTGCGATGGCACAAGGTGATTTAGAACAGGGTGTTGGGGGGAAGGAGGGTTGTTTGCCCAAGGCACCAAACCGGGTAGGACCGCTCCTGATAAAAAAAAAAAATTATTCTAGTTTCACTGACAGATTTTGGAACTTATTTTTCTAGACTGAACTGTTCGCTTTCTTGCTGGTTTCTGTTTTAATAACTTTCATAATTTTGTGGCAGTAGTGGGCTTAATTTGCAGTCATAAAACAGGAAACAGGCAGAGAGGGAGAGCAGTGTGGAAGACGAAAAAGGACCAAAGGTTGGGATATGAGCCGCTACTGCTCCACTGCTACACCACTACAGTTTGCCCTTGGTATTTACAAGGCTTAGGGATCACAAACGCACATGAAGAGCTGAAATCTGCTAATACTCCACAACCTCTCTAGAAACTATTAAAACTGCCTATTTTAAAGGTTTGAACACCAAATATACTGTACCTTAATATCCATTAATAAACACAGTGGAAACTGTCTTGGCACTAACACCCACTTTCTGCCTTATCTCCACTTTTGGGCTACAGCCAATCAGGACCTAGGAAAATTAAAGGTGCCCTGTGTAAATGCCAGCCAATAGCGTGTCAAGTAACATTGTGGCTAGGCATTTCGGGTTATCAATTTTCTTTTGCTGCTAGGTAGAACTGGGTTTTATTGCGTGTGTTTAACACAATGCCTAAAGCTCAGAGGTTTGGCCCACAAGAAATCACAAAATGATTGGTTAGCTTCATCCTAGCATGCTACTCTCTGCTTCCACTGTAGCAGAACAGTACTGTGTTTGATTGAAGCCTGGTGGCTGTGGAGGCTATTGGCATAAAGTGAACTCATTGTGAGTTCCTGACATGGTACATTATCCTTTATGCGTGGCTAACATTCATTGAAATCAACCAGAAAAACACTCATCAAAATAGAATCTAACCATTATCAGTGTCACTACTGGTTTCAGCCTCTAGTTAGCACCCATCATGTATTACCATGGAACTTCAAACACATCCTCGCCCTCGCATCTGTTGTTGTTAGAGCTACATCCCGAGGCAAAAATCTGCTAGACTGGATAAAAGTGCCTCAAAATCCACATTGGAATCTATCCATAGTTGCGTGTCCTTTGTTGTATTTACTAGTAGCTACGTATCTTTGGTTTAAACCCATTGTGACATCAGGTGACCCAGATGTTCAATATGTAGAAACACTTTATGTTTGGAGCATGTTTCTTTTTTTTTTTTACTTTGTATTCTGGTGAACTCTTACATTGTAAATTTATTGTTTTCATGTGTGTTTTTAAAACTGTGTGCAGCTGTCAAAAAGGAAAACCACTTGCTGTTATTTACTTAAAGAAGCAAAGCCACGGCTTCATTTGCTTGTACTTGTGAAGGAATTGATCCGAATATTTACTTTTGGTCAACATTTTGATGCTTGCTGATATTAGCTTGTGAATTAGCCTAGCTGTTTGCGCTGACCGTCTGTTATTTTAATGACAGACACAATAACTTTGCTAGCTTGATGCCGATATTTGTTTTTCATGGGTCACTCTCTTCTGCTAGTCAAACCGTTTCTGTCTGCATTAGAAAAGTTTGTTGGGGTTCCCAGTCAACATTTCTCATTTCTTACATTTAGCAAGTGAATAAGGAGATTCATCTGTGAGTAGACAGGGGAAGTCTTTATTTCTGCCCCCAATGTGCTAACAGCATGAAAACATCAGAAAGAACTCTGCTACTTCCTGTTTGTGGAGTCCATCTTTGGTGTTTCTTAAAGAGAGGCTGTGGGTACTACAGCAACCTAAGCTGCGTGGACAAAAGGAAATTCATCAAGAGCAAAGCCAAATTTAGGTCGAGCGCTCCCTTCCCTTTCAACATGGCTGCCAAGTCAAAGTAATTAAAAGAATTTCACTTTCCGTTGATCGCCCAGGCCAGGCAAATAAAGCGAACCAATGAAAACGCTTCTTTTTCTGCACTTTACCAGTGGCCAGCCACGGCTTTGATGTCGCTGGCGACTCGGCTCTAATAAAGGTCTGAGTGGACTCAACTGTTCAAGATTACAAGAAAGAAAGCACTAGTAGGGGGGGGGAGAGAATTTCCTCCCCATATAATTGATGTTTTCCTTAAACTTTACAATGGATTTTAAAGGCACCGAAGCCAACATGCACTCGGAGATCACTCAGATTTGAATTAAAAGTCTGTCACTAGCGATAGATGTTGCGGCTGGTGTTTGACATCAGACTTCCCTTTGAAGGAAGGAAAACAATCCGGAAGCTCCCCATGCCTTTGTTAAATCTGAACGAACACACGAAGACTCCTCCTCCTCCTGTAGAAATGCCCTTTCATCTCTCCTTCTCTTTGTTACTCTTCCTCCCTCCTGTCCTCCTCCTCCTCTTCCATCCTTGCCGTGCCTCTCCGCTTCATTGTCGCGCTCGCAGATCTGAGGGCCCCGCGTGCGTGATTGTAATGGGCCTTGCGGTGAACGTCGCGTGCTCCTCTCTCTGTAATTGCCCATCATGTAGCCGGGCTAATCACGGCGCGCCGAATCCGAGGGAGATCGCTTTGAATGTTAATTGACGCTGATGGTGATTGGTTGAACCATTTAAGTAGTTAATTAGAGAATTGATTACACATTTCGTCAGGGTGGAATGATAAGAATCCAGCTGCGTGTTTTGAAGCCGGGAAGGCTCACATCTGCAGGAAGACGCTCTGATTGCTATTATTTGTTATTGCTGCGCCCCCCCAACCCACACACACACCCACACACACACACACACACACACACACACACACACACACACACACCCACACACACACACACCTCCCCTCGCAGGGTGTTTGATTTGATTCGGCTAGGGGAAAAAAACGACTTCCAAGTCCTCCCGGTTTGAATTGTCGGAATGAAGCGCAGAAGAAGAGAAGATTCGGTTCATTCAATCTTCCTTTTCCTCACAATCCCATTATTCAACTCCTGTAAACTCTCCCGCCTCTCGGTCGGTCGACTCAGTCGCACGTGTGGGCTCAATGAGCGCGCGGAATCATTCACGGCGCCGCTGTGAAGCTCGCGAAGGTACTTCACACCCCCCTCCCCCCCCACTGCGTCACCAAGCTGAGTCTCCAACGCAAAAACTGCAGAGAATTCACAAATAGCTATGGCGGACAACACAAACTGAAGGCCTCTCTATCTGGAGATGGAGGGAGAGGGGGGGAAAAAAAGTCAATTTGATCTCACATCGCCGCTGCAATTATCCCACAGGGCGACACAAAGTGTCGGCACTGTCTGTCAGCAGGTGTGAACCAGGTCGGCTAACCGGGAGGAAGTAGGCGCTGTCCGTGGTGCTGAACAAAAGCACAAAACAAACAAACAAAAAAAACAACAAAACAGAGCCTGATGGTTTGGTTTTAATTAGAATATCTGATTACATGTAAATGGGGAGAGGTGCAGCTGCAAATAGTTATTTTCATCAGTGGCTCCCGTGTGGATGGATGTTTTGATGAAAGCAGTGACTGTTTAGCTGATTGCAAATGGACAACCAGGAGCAGCTTCGTCAACATCGCTGTCTTTGCAGCTTTTTTAAAAAAATGTTTGTTTTCTTTTTCCCTCTCAATCCTCTTGTCAACTCTAAGCTGCTTTTTGCTGTTTTGTTGAAGGAAACTAATACCACAGCATGATGCTGCCCCCACCATGTTTCAATGTGGGACAGTGTGTTTAGGGCAGGGGTCCAAAGAGCCGTTTGGCACTCAGTCAAGCTACAGAAAACTTGCTTAGAGTCATGAAACAAGTGCATGTGGCATTTTTTATAAAGCTCTACTTATATTTTTTTGATAACTATCTCCTATAAAAAGTGTGTCATTTTTAAAGAACCATTGTTTTACTTATTTTTTGTGTGGGGTTTAAAATAAAACCAAAAAATCTTGAAAAGATGAAAAATATTACTCACACTTTTAGTGCTATTCTGTCATGGAAATTTAATGCATTTATTCCAAGAAAGAGTTTGAGAGCAGCTACATGCTGTATTTCTTCTTCTATTTATATTTAAAACCATCATTTGGTTGTTCATGGTTTCAGCGGTGTCACTGAGAGCCGTTGTGAAAGAACCACTTAAGGCTCCAGTATTGGTCCCGTCTGATAAGAGCGCCGTCTTCCACGTGGTTGACGTGGACACGCTTTGTAGCAAAAAATAAATTAAAAAAAAATACATCTTGTAGCTTTTTTAAAAATAATAGCTTTTCCATTAAAGCCGTATTTGTGGAGTGCATGACTAAAAGTTGTTCTGATGTATTTTTCCCACCTACACTTTTAACTCAGTTGGAAACTTTCTCCCTGACATGTCCGCTGTGTTCCTTTGTTCTCACCATTGAACTGTTGGTTCACTAGTGCAGGGTTCTTAAACTTTTCCATGCCACAATCTTCCAAACAGCGTTAGCTGCTAGCCGCGCCACCTTTGCTAACACGCAGACAATGCTACAAAATCCGTAACGAAACACTGACTTTCAGAATTTTTTTCTCCCACTTTTATTCACCGTTCATTACATTTGTTTAGCATAAATGTTTCCTCATACAATCTGATTTTGGTTGGCTGGGAGTTCTTGGGGGTCTTGGCCGGTTCTTTTAGTCTTTGTCATGTCAGAAATGTTTACAATTCTCGCTTGCTAGCTATGCTAGCTTGCGGCGCAAAGCAGTTTGATAAATTTGACTGAAAGCCAGTCAGAAAGATGAGCATGGTAAATAACATTCTAGTAACTTATTTTAATATATACATACTTTATAATGATGATTGAGAAAAAGATTAGATTTTATGATTTAAAAAGAAAACATACTTTTTGTCTTTTTTATGCCCGAAACTTTTACAGTTCTCGCTTGCTAGCTATGCTAGCTTGAGGAACAAAGCAGCTTGATAAATTTAACTGGCAGCCAATTAGAAAGATGAGCAAATAATGGCAAATTACATTTTAGTAAGTAATTGGTTACATTTTAGAATAATAACAAATTAAATTTTGATAAATAAAAGTTTGCTTGAAAATGTTTAGATTACATTTTTGTCTTTTTTTGCATTTTTTTCCTATAACCTTTGCTCCAACTTTTTGAGCCTCTCTAGCGGAACAAAACAGCTGGATATTTACTCTTTTTACTAATTAGGAGCTTTTTGCAGTTGCGCTGAATTTATTTAGAGGCGTTAAAGGGGGGGCTGGTTGAACAAAAATGCATGTGGCATTATTTAGATTTCATTTGCAAAAAAAAAAAAACGAAAAAGACTTAAACAGTGTGTTATTTTCCTTCCACGTCACCATTATGCACTAATTGGAGTTAATCTGGTCCATGAAGTCCCAGTGGAATACGTGGACGGTCGTGGCTGTCACGTGACAAAATAAAGTAGGAACACTTTTGTGGCTGATTTGGCCTCTAGTTTCACCATAGACGAGTTCTCAGCTGACATGTGAGGAGGATGGAAGTCGTTGAAGTTCCCTCCCCCGCCCCCCACCTCCCGGTCACACGCATTCATCCAAATGCGATGTTGATGAAATAAATCTATTGATTGGGGCAGCTCTGAGACAGTGCCTCCAGATTTCAAAGAGCCGCGCAGTTCGTGTGGATTTGATGGATTCCAGAAGCATCCACTCAGCTCCGAGCCGCAGAGTAATTGTGAGGGCTTGTCATTGATCCATTGCAGGCTCCGACTGTTTTCCCTCGCCAGCAGCTCCAGAGAATGTGATATGATACAGATGTCTCCTCTCCAGCTGTTTATACAGTTCAGCAAGGCAGCTAAGCAAAAAAAAAGTATAGTAAAAAATAAATAAATAAGTGAAAGAAAATCTTTAAATCAACTTTAAAATATTTTATTCGTTTTTGGATTTAAAGGAGGAAATCCCACATCGGTCACATCACAGCTTAAGCATTCTGTCTGGACATTTTTAATAACGTTTCCGTCATTCGATATATATTTTAAAAAATGCTCCAAAACTAAAGATGATTGTTATGTTAAGTCATGACAGGAGTAGTATTGGCAGCAAAATGTCTTGAAGGGACAGCTGAGATTTTTTTTTAATTGTAGTTCTCTTGAGATCTTCTAAGCTGTCTAAGTATTTTGGACTTTAACCTACAAGGACTCAAATATTTTGTCCTCATTAAAAAGCCCTAGAGGAAACACTCCAAGAGGAAACACAGAGGTAGCTAACTTTTAGCCGCTAACAGTTATTTTAAAAATCTTTTGCATCCTCTCACATTATCACCACTTCAACCAAATGTGATTGAACTAGAAAGACTCAAATAGTGTTTTAAAATCCCACTACACACTGTAAAAAGAAACCTTACAGTGTTGCTACACTGGTAGCTAACCGTTAGCCGCTAACAGTTATTTGTTCTTGAAAATCTTTCGCATCCTGTCACATTGTCACTGTTTCTTTTCTATACTGTGTATTGCTTAGTGAATGGAGCTCCTCAATGCATTTGTAACCATGTTCTATCTGCCAGCCGGACAATGCTAATGCAGCATAGCATGGCTATTTCTTGTTTTATTTCAAAGTAAGACTCCCAAACATGGACGTAACCAAGCTTAAAGAACACACCTCAGTCAGATTTAGGATTCAAGTAATCTTTTTTTTGCCAACTGGAAGTAATGTTAGCATTTTGGAGTGTATTGTATACTTTTGACCTCCTGGTATACAGTATGTTTACGGGTGTTTATAATATTACTCTAGTTTATTTTCCACATTTTTCTAATAAAAAAAAAAGAAATTTGAGTGTCTGCACTGGCACTTGGTGATTTAGCGGGCGGATGTCTGTCCAGGGCACCAGACAGGGTGCCCTGGACAGGGTGGTTTTTTATGCCCCTGCATAAAAAACCCCAAAAAACCACCTAATCTGATAACGCATTTTGGAATAAATATTTAAACAGTATTTTTTACATGAGCTTAGCCTTGCTCAAGCTAATATTTAGCTTTAGATTTTCTTTTTTAAAAACTGTATTTACATGGAAGACACTAAATGTTATCTACTGCAGTTGTCTCAACAGAACCCCACTTAAAGAAATCGGAACTACTTACTATTAATTCCTAACAGAGGCCTATTGAATTTTATGTGTATATGAAACGTTATAAAGCTGCTTTACAATGAGTCAATTGCACCTGATATCGCTCACGTGCAAGTATTGAAATGTATTGTTAAATTAATAAGACATTTTTACTATCACAATCGCACAACTGGCATAAATAAAGACAAGAGGTCTTAAGCTGCTGTGAATTAAGGTCCTTGTTTGTTAAGGACATATAACAATATCGAGTTTCCACATGCTTCATATAAAGAGTTGAGCCATCTGTTTGGTTTCATCAGTGTCTTCCACGAAAATTAAGAGTAACCATCTGGAAGGAAAATAAAAACCCTCAGCAGAACATTTATCTTTACCAGAAGAGAAAAAAAACACAAAGCATCTTCCTCCCCTTCATTTTAAATTAAACCATACTATCCCTTGCCATTAATTTTGTGGCTGTAAATGCATGTGCATTTTCTCCCATAAGCTGAATTATGTCATGGATAGTTAGCCAAAAAGCCACGAGGCTCTGTAAAGTGCACACAAACAGCATTTTTCTGTACATGTTATTTATTAGCTGCTGCTCAAAGTTCAATGCAATCATTAAAAGTTGGCATAATTTACCGTACCTTAATAAAGCTGTATTTAAGGTTACATCAACAGTCAGAATCTCAGGTTTGGGAATGATGCCAGGCCTGATTTTACTAACAAGACGGATTTCCACATTAGTGTGCTCTTTGACTAGGCTATATTTAGCTATAAATGCAAATACGTGAGATGCTGAGATGTAATTTCTCAGCATTTGATGCATTCACACACGTTAGCAACAAGTTCACAAACAAATGCTGCACAGTGCAATGCGTGTCTGCGATTTGACGAGAAACCAGCATTCACAGGCGCAAAGAAACCGTTTATTGCTTTAGCTTCCACTGTTAGTTTTTTTTTTTTATACACAGTTCAGCAACGTTAGATTTGGATGTAAGGGTTGGTGATTGAGTTCCAGAATATAAGAAAAAAAAAAATCCAAAATCCCAACTGCTAAGCACAAATGCACAGTACTAAGAGGAAAAAATGAGTCTCAGTTGTCTAGTTTGAATTTCTAGGTATATTTGGTTGAACTTAAAAAATATGCAGTTAGCATTTCCAGACGTCTTAAAGGGGCAGCATTGTGTAAAATTGACTTTTTTTTTTTTAACCCCTCCAGGGGGTCTTTTGTGGGCTCTAGTGTCCCGTATATGACAGTAGGCTGACAGGAAACGGGGAAGGATAGGGGGGAAGACATGCAGCAAATGTCATCGGGTCCGGGAGTCAAACCCGCGACGGCCGCGTCGAGGACTCAAGGCCTCCAAATGCGGGTCGCGCTAACCACTACGCCACCATGGCACGCCCAAAATGGACTTTTTTGAGTTTTACATCATGTTCTGATGTTATTCCCTTATCAAAAACATACCTGAGGTGTTGCCCTGACTCTTTAATGCATTTTTGGAAAATCCTTTAATCTCCATGGCAACCATTCAGGTGTGCAAACCGCCTCGTGGACCTAGCTCCGCTTTCCAGGCACAGCTCCCATTCAGAGCTGCACTTTCAAAGCTCCAGAGCGTCTGCCTTAAGAGCAGCCCTCGCCCATGACTCCTTCAGACTAGCCAGCAACAATTAGCAAACACCTGGTGGACCTGCACATCAGCTGAGCTCATTATAGGAGCTACTTCTCAGTAAAACACTGGCAAAACCATTACTGAAGGGTTAATGGAAGAGCCATGTTGTCATGATTTCCTTAAGGCGGAGTTTCAGAAAGAGCAGGAGCTTCTGAAGAGACAGAGGCCCAATTTCAAAGCATTAAATTACAAAGTCGAATTTCTTTTAACTCATTTTTGATATTCATGGCATTTTTATAACAACTGAAGGTAACATATTCACTCAATTGTGCTATAAAACGGCACTATGTGGTTTTAAAATTCATAAATATTCTATATTAAGTAATATATACTTTTAAATATTCGTGGATTTTAGCTATTCACAGATGACTGTGGGCCCTAGCCCCCTCTGTACTTTAAGAACAACACAAATAAAAAACCTGATGTGGTTTCCATCCTTTAAAGAGGGAGAGAGAAAGGAAAAGATTTTTCTGTCCGTCTTTTTTTAATGCTGCCTTTAAAAAAAATATCAGAAGATGCCACGCTGCCAGTAGATGTGACTAAAAGCCCGGTTACTATTGATTAGACTATAAAGCCGAGTATAACAGTACATAACTGAAATTGATCCTTCCCATGTTATGAGATTAGCCAGTCCTGTCCCAGCAGCCTCTCTGCTCCGAACAGAGGCTCCCCACCTCAACATGCTCGGTGTCGGCCCTGTTTTTCATGTTTGTGCGAAAGCTCACTTATTTGTATTTATCAAAAGGTCAAACGTGGGTCACGACGCAGCAGCCGCCAGACAACGAATTTAAAAACAAACAAACAAACAAACAACCTCTGATTGTCATTCCTGTTGTGGCTGAAAGTGTTTCCCAAAGTATGAAGTGCAATGATGATTAGCAATGTTTGCTTTATTTGGCTTTATTTAATTAGCAGATGATTTGCAGAGGATAATATTCATTCAATTGCTTGCGGGAAGTGAATTAGGTGCGGGTCAGATTAGTTAATGGAGAGCTGGCTTCGAATGACAGTCCTTAATTTGTTGTTTAAGCTAATTAAGGATTAGTTTGCTGGTGTGTTTGCTTGGAGAAGCGTTCCTTAATTTCTCATGAAATGTCCTGCGATAATTGGTTAAATTAGTTAATGAAGAAGCGGTGTACTTTATAAAAAAAACTGTAGTGTCATGTTTTGTTTTGTTTGTTTTTTTTCTTTGATTTTGATCAGGATTTTTTAAAATAAAGATATCCGCCTCGTCGAACTAAATCCAGGGTCGTCGTTACTGTGTGGTTAATGTTTGCAGTTTTCTGAGATTTTAAAACGTCGTCAAAAATCCTCCATCTTACTGTTGCCATGGTTTTAAAAAAATGTTTAATGAAGGACCTGAAAATGTGAGTCGGTTTTCTGTGGAGAGTAAAGTAATGCAGCATTGCCCCTCCCACACATACTGCTGCACACTGCTGGTCAGCTGGGAAAATGGTCCTGAAAAACAAACACTGATTATTCATAAACCTGATAGAATCAGCTTGGTATATTATTTATTTTGAATTTATTTGCTGATGAGGCAATATTACATTTAGAAGTAAGTAACCATTAACCATTAGGGGTGTCAGAAGTTCAGTCCTGGCGTCTGTTTCTGGCCCTCGGAGGGATATTTTGGGGCACCAGACGCAATTAAAGAATTGTAAAAAAAATTCCTTCAACCCTTTTTAAGAAAGCAAGATTTCAACACACAAATTTCATAGTTTTTTCTAAAATTGACGGCCAGAAAATGAGCAAACTGTGTTTTCCTTCTAAAAAGAAAAACTTAACATGATCTGAAACCCTTTTCATGTTTCAGATCTACAGTCATTTACAGGCATGAAACTTAAATAACTAAACTGATGCCAAATAAAAATGGTTATTAAAAACATAAATGTACAAGAACTAGTTACAAACTGTTCTAGACCTCAGCTAATTTACATTTATAAAATAACTTGTAAACAGGGAAAAAAGATATTGCGCACATTTTTTTTTTCCTTAAAAGCTAAATGTAGCAGGAAAATGTAAATAAACTGCTATAGATACCATTATAACTGTAATAATATGCAATTTGTTTGGGACAGTGGGAATGCTTGTTGCTTTTCTATCAATCAATCAATCAAATTTTGTTTGTATAGCACATTTCAGCAGCAAGGCATTTCAAAGTGCTTTACATCATAACAAACACAAAAACATAAAGTCATGCAACATAGAATCAACAATCAAAACACAGCATTAAGTCAAGTTCCATCAATGAATTTGTAATTGATTACATTTCAAATACAATTCTAAACAGGTGGGTTTTCAGTTGAGATTTAAAAGAAGTCAGTGTTTCAGCTGTTTTACAGTTTTCTGGAAGTTTGTTCCAAATTTGTGGTGCATAGATGCTGAAAGCTGCTTCTCCTCGTTTGGTTCTGGTCCTGGGGATGCAGAGCAGAACCAGAACCTGAAGACCTGAGAGGTCTGGAAGGTTGATACAACAACAGCAGATCTTTAATGTATTGTGGTGCTAAACCGTTCAGTGATTTGTAAACTAACAACAGTATTTTAAAGTCTATTCTTTGAGCTACAGGGAGCCAGTGGAGGGACTTTAAAACTGGTGTTATGTGCTCTATCTTCCTGGTTTTAGTCAGAACGCCAGCAGCAGCGTTCTGGATCAGCTGCAGCTGTTTGATTGATTTGTTGGACAGACCTGTGAAGACGCTGTTGCAGTAATCAATACGACTGAAGATGAAGGCATGGATGAGTTTCTCTATATCTGGCTGAGACATTAGTCCTTTAATCCTGGAAATGTTCTTCAGGTGATAGAAGGCCGACTTTGTAACTGTCTTTATGTGGCTCTGGAGGTTCAGGTCAGAGTCCATCACTACTCCCAGGTTTCGGGCCTGATCGCTGGTTCTTAGTTGTAATAACTGAAGCTGTGCGTTGACTCTAGATCTATAACTCTAGAGAGTTCCTCTTTAGGTCCAAAAATAATAACTTCAGTTTTGTTTCTGTTCAGCTGGAGAAAGTTTTGGCACATCCACACATTTATCTGTTCTAAGCATCTGTTCAGTGATTGGATGGGGTCAAAGGTCACCTGGTGACATCGTAATGTAGAGCTGTGTGTCATCTGCATAGTTATGGTAGCTAATATTATTTCCTGTTATAACCTGAGCTAGTGGGAGCATATAAATATTGAATAAAAGGGGCTCTAGGATTGAACCTTGGGGTACCCCACATGGGACCTTTGACCTCTTTGATGAAAAGTTTTCAATTGAAACAAAGAAATCCCTGTTCTTTAAGTAGGATTCAAACCAGTTAAGCACTGGACCGGAGAGTCCGACCCAACTCTCCAGTCAATTCAGTAATATGTCAAGGTCAACAGTGTCAAAAGCTGCACTGAGGTCCAACAGAACCAGCACTGTGGTTCTGCCACAGTCCGTATTTATATGGATGTCATTGAAAAAGAGAAAAAAATTCAACCAGAAAATCTCATACAAGCGTATAGTTGGCATTGAGACTCAAATCGATCACCTAGAGATTGGAATAATCCTCACCTGATTGTCTCTGACCGGTAACCGGCAGATTAGATTTATTTAGCTCGGTTTAATTATCAAATATAGAAAAGCTAGAAAGTCGTTCTGTAAGGAGTAAAGAAACATAACGCAACACTATATGCTTGGAATGATCAATAATAGTAAATGTGTGTGAGATTCAAAGCAGCTACAGCTGTGTGAAATGAACTCTCCTCCATGTCACACGGTCCCAAAGGGATAACAAAGAAAAGAGCCAGAATCGGCCAAAATGACGGAATCGGACAGAATAAAGTCGGATCGGTGAGACTCTAGAACCAAACTAATCAACTTGACCATCTAGATGTTTTAACCTGATGCTTGTTTTTGCAGTAGGTGTAATTTAATTGCACACACAGTGGTAGTCGTGACTGGGCAAAGCCTATCAGCTGGAGTCTCTCTCTGCGTGTGTGTGTGTGTGTGTGTGTGTGTGTGGGGGTGTGTGTGTGTGTGTGAGGGAAAGTAGGAGAAAACAGAGAGCATAAGAGAGCATGAAACTTGGCAGTCAACACCAGGTAGCTTCTGCCCTGGTGCCCCAAAAGACACCAAGACTACACACACACACCCACGCGCCTGCACACACGCACACACACATGCACATCCCAGGTCCCAAGGTTGGCAGAGCCATCTGCCAAGAAGAACATGGTGCTGAGGAATGATAAAACACACACACACACCCCGTATTTGCTTTTTTTCTCTTTTTTTTCCAGACAGAAACACAGTCTGCCTTGAACCCAGAGCTCTGGTAGTTCTCTCGCCTCTCTCAGTGCTTCTGATACCTGCTTGGTGTGCCTGTGTGAGGACTCAAAGGTGGCCGAAACCCAACCTCGCTCCGTCCCGCTGCACACTTCAGGATTTTAGCTGTTGGAAAGAAATGATCCCTTTAAATGTTTCTATCTGCCATCATTGTGGTGAAAACGTCATGTTTCTGACAGAGCGCCACTCCATTCCACTCCACTTCAGAGCTTTGCTTCAATTATTCGACACAGGGCTGGACAATACAGATGAAAATCGTATCATGATGTAAGAGTTTCATATCAGTCAATATCGATAATTATTGATTTCTTTTTGCTGTTTGTTTTAATTTTCTGAAATATTGCCAATCTCGCGACGGGACCTTTTATTCTTAAGCAGTTACAAACTCCTGCTGCTCAAGTTACTCAACAGGTTGTTGCTAGGTAACCGAAGAGTGAGTAAGTTAGTTGATGCCACTCATTTTGCAAATGACCTGTTTTTCTCCGGACAGGTTCTGGTTCAGACCAAAAAGACTTTCTTGGTTTTGTCAGACACAAGACTTTTGTGTCGTCCTGTTTCCATTTGGCTTCTTTTACCATTTGTGAGTATTTTAGTAACGGTGGACTTCAGGAACACTGGAGCTCTTCCTAGGTGACCCCTCGTCTTTTCTCTGACCAAAGCCCTTCTTCCGTTGTTACTCTACTTTGCTGGCTGACCAGATCTAGGGATCATCCAAAGGCATTCCAATCTTCTTCCATTTCCAAATATCGCAGATCGCCGTTATTTGGCTTTTCAGGATATTTTATGCAGTTGTTTTTCTTGCATCCCTTCCCATCTGTCTGCCTTGATGCAATCTGATCTGGGGAGTCTACAGACAATTCACTTGACCTTACCACTGAGCTTCTGCTCTGATATGCTTCGTCAACTGCCAGACCTGACATACAGACGAGTCCTTTCTGTTCCCAAATCATGTTCAATCAACTGAATTGAACACATGTAGACTACAACCAAGCATGTCAGCTCTATATTAAATGTCATGTCGAAGGGCGTGAATACTTTTGGACATGCAATTAGTTTTTAATAAATCAAACATTAATGTCACTTTGTCACGGAGGGGGTAAAATAACAAAGTGAGGTAAAGGTGAAGCGATGGAAACGTCCCTGCAAATGTTAGCCAACTCATTTACTCTTTGTTAGCCAATTGCTAATTTTCTGAATAGTGGTTCAGTTTAGGTTAAAACCGAGTGTGTTGGATTACTTTGACCTTGTTTCGCTAAGCATTAATTCATAACACATATATAGATTGGAAAACACTTAGGAACCACTCTTACTGTTCACAACTTAGTCACAATGGACTGACAAAAGCTTGAAGCACTCCCAGCAGGGCTTTATGATTCCTGTTGTGTGTGTGTGGGCGTGTGTGTGTGTGTGTGTGTGTGTGGGCGTGTGTGGGACAGCAGCACATGTTAGAGACTGAGAAAAAGGAAAAGAGATGGCAGTTTAGCCTCACTGGGCAGTAGATTAAACATTGAATTTTGAATTAAACAGAAGTAATAAAAGTGAATCTGCAAAGCGGGGGGGGGAGAGATGGAGGAAGCGAGAGCAGGACTGAGGCAGGAGAGGGCTAATGACGTGGCTCTGCTAGCGGAGGCCAATTTACTGCGAGGTTTTGAAAAGGTCATCTCCTACACGGAGGCCTGTCTGTGACAAATTACATTATTTACATTGGGGTGGAAAGAGGCAGCAAGACAGAGGAGCACAGAGAGAGCTAAAAGATGACAGAGGAGAGGAGTGTTTGTAATTGGTCTGTAGAGTTAATACACAAACACAAAAGGCCTTTTGGTAGGCTCACAAGAAGATACCAAAGACAAATTACCATGTATTGGATTTTCGAGATGAAACCTGCTGCGCTTCACTGTATATCCTAAAAAAATATCACACCATTACAGGTAAGCATTTATTGTAAAAACAAACGTAGGTTTGTGTTTATATTGTGTTTATATTAGATTAATTAGATTAATCTTACATAAGAGCTAAAGTAGCTGTTTTATTAACAAGAATGAGCTTTGTACCTCTATGGAAATTCTAAATGTGCAGCTTGACGTTTCTGAGTTTTCGGCGCTTTTTGGTGTAATGTGTTACAATTGACGGCTTGGAAGAAAAATCCTGGCAGATATTAGAAATGAGTAAAACCTACGAAGCTACATGGAAAACACATCCTCATCCAGCACCGTATTATTGAGCTCAGAGGTTCCACAAGGATGTGTGCTCAGTCCCCTGTGGCTCCTGCTGTTGTGATGGGCCTTGTCAACCATAACGAGACAAACTACAGAAATGAGGGGAATCAGCTGGTCATGTGGTGTGAATAAGACAATCTCCAGCTACGGATTATCAAAACAATAATCAATCTTTAAACTCCTTCCATCAGGGAGGAGGTAAACTAAGAAACTTCTTCATTCTAGAGTCGATACGAATGCTGAACATTAGCCATCTTATAAAGATTTTGCTTTAAACTCCGTGTTTCTAAATTAATTTTAGTATTTATTGTTGTTGTGATTGTCTTTTATGTCGTAGCAGTTACTGTGGGTTAGGGAGAAACATAATTTAGATTCTTCCTATAGTCTTGAACATATGGCACAATTGACAATGACTTGGATTTGATAAGATTTTATTTCTAAAAGTGAACAGTTTTATTTCTAAAACTGAAACACACGACTTCATCAGCAAAATAAAGAAATAGATTGTCAGGACAGATTTTGGCGAGTTCACCCTCCCACCATTTTCAATTTTAGTTGTTTTGTACTAAGTGTGTGAGTGTTTTTTACCCACCTGAGGCCGTTTTGAACCCACTTCGACAACCCAAAAAAGTAATTTTCCACATCTACTCATACTGTGAGGAAATAATACACTATGCTATCTTCTTTTCATAATTTGTTATATTTGTAAAGTCCAAGAGGGGATCTAAATGAAAATTTCTTAATACAAAGTTTTCAGCAAATAATGTATGTACATATTAATTAAATTCGATTTGGTATTTGTGAAAAATGCTTATCTACAAAGGAAACCTTGCCAAGGTTTAAACTTATGAGAGTAAAATGGGTTGTGTCCAGGTTCAAACTGTAGGCAGAAAGGGCCCAAATGGTAAAACTTTGACATGAAACACGTGAGTTGATTTGCTTTCAGCTCATGTGTTTGAAAAGAGTGTGTTTTATGCACATGTTGATAACTCTGGCAAGCTCTTAGCCAATCAATTAGGAGGGTTTAAAGCCGAGACAGTGTATAATTAATATTCATTCAGACGAAGGGCTCGCTACTGATTACATTAAAATTAATGATACATTCAGGGAATACTATCCGAAGCTCTACTTCTCTAAAACCCCCCGCCGATAATCGGCCAGTGGATTCTGGTTAGATGTGGGTTTGTCCAAACTGAAAGTCAGTTTTTACAGTAGCTTTCTGCTCTGGGATGAATAGGGTGAATACGTTCTGTGTGCAAAATACAATACAAATATTGGAAGTAAAAAATCGGAAACAGATCCTCACATGTCGGTGCATTAGGTAATCAGGCAATGTGATTACCGGTACTTGATTTATATAACATGATCTATATGTTTCATTATTTTCACTGCAATAATAATAATAATTAAAAAAAAAAATGCACAGAACTACCGAGCGTCGAAATAAAGACGCACTGGTGCACGGTTTTCCCCGAAGTAGTGGATCCGGTTCCTCTTGGAGTGACGTGTGTGTGTGTGTGGGTGTGTGTGTGTGTGTGTGTGTGTGCGTGCGCGTGCGAGTCCCTTGGGCTTTCACATATAGGAAGCACCAAAGGGATTGATTGTAAAGGCTTTCCACTTGGGGATGAGTAGAAAGATAAATACTGGGACATAATTTTTGCGAAATGCCTTAAAGTATGACATTTCCTATATTTCTAAAAATGGGATAGAAAGATTTTCTCCTTTTCATTGTGCTTAAATAGGGATTAGTTTTGTGTTGTGTTTGAAATGTAGGAAGGAAAAGCTCAACAAAAAACTCAACTTATTAGGGGCACGGATAAATCGTGTAGAAATTACGCTCTGCCAATTTTTCATGGATTGGCATTCAAATGCTGAAAAATCAGATTTTCTTTCTCCTCTTCATTAAATATATTAACAGGCGACGGTGTTTTTTTGTCTGAATTCATCCACTAAGAGCCTGTTACGTTTTTCAGTCTGATGATTGACGGATAAATCCTAAGAATGTACACTTACCCCAGATATTAATTTTTATTAAACTTTTTAGTAATCATTAATTTTTAGTGTTTGTTAAAAATAGGGCTGTCAGCGTTAACAGAGGATTACTCTAAAATGTTTAACGGGTTAATATTACGTAATGCGGATTAATCGCATCACCCGATGACCCGAAAGCCTCTTTCCCGCGGATGGTCACCATATTCAAAGCAGGGCGTTCCACGGTCTGGGATTGCGGTCAGCAACGCAGTGAAAAGTGAAGAGTCGTAAACGCGAGTGAAGAGTCAAACTGGGGAGTTCGGCGGGAAATTTCACTTTAAATAAGATAATGGATGGATGGGGTGGATGGAAAACGCCACCATAGAAATTTGGATGAAACCAAAGTGGGATGTAACTTATGTATTGCAGCGGTTAATTGTCCTTCAGCCGAAAAGCACAATCAGTTTATAGTTAGCATTTCTAAATTAGCATTTGGAATGCTAATTTAGCATTTCTAAGTTAGCATTTGGAATAAAATGACCTCTTTTAAACCTTCCTGAATGTGAAACCTTGGCGAACTGAGATGTTTTGTTTGAGAAAATGAAGCATTGTGTTTTTTTTGGAAAAACGTGCATTTTTACGTTTCAACCGTACAAAGTTAAGCATAGTGATTAATTGTGATTAATCACAGCGCTAGATCGTGATACGTCAAATGTTAAAATCGTTTGACACTAGGTAAAAAAAAAAAAAGCTGTCTAGTTAAATTAGATTTGCCGACTGCACTATTCTACTAAAATAGTTATCTTGATAAGCAGAGATAGCTAAGGATGTTTTTAAAGTAAAGTTGCGGGAACTACTCAAAGGTGAATTAGCTAACTTCATTTAGCTAATAAGCTTGAATAAGTGCAGTTACCCTTTTATTTAGCGGTCCTAGCACTTGTTATTATATGACAAAAGTATTACAGGCTGCTCTACATAATGCTATATTGGTTACTTGCATTATGTGGCTATGTAAGGTTAACTTAAAATAGTAATTTTATGCTTCTAAGAAATTTATGTGAGCTAGTTTTAGTTCAGACTACTAAACCTGTTTAGTAAACTGAAATGACTGATTGGTGAATCTTTATTTTGCGCCTTCAGTGGCTACATAACCAAAGACTAGTAAAAGTTTTTTGTGACGTTAAAAACAAAAAGATATATTCATTTTAATATATTTAAGGAGATGTAGGTATCTGTTTGTTATATTGACAGCTGGCTGTTTTTTTATTATTATTATTTTTCACAGTGATAGCTACAGCTGACACCCCCAGGCTCCCCAAACCCCTCTTTCTGTTTTAGCATTAAATGTCAGCTTAGCATTTCAGATGGCCCCTCCTTTGCTTATTTCTCCACGGGGAGAAGATCAGCTTTGCCCTCACGGCGTCGCAAGTGAAGTGTGTACCCATCAGAGTTAATAAATAAGTGTGGTAATAACTTTTCATTCAAAGTTTATTATCAAAAGGCTCCCGGTCCTCATTTTCTCCTTCATTGCGCCTCCGTGTCCTTTGTCACTCCCGCTCGCCTCCAGGACGTTTATTACCTCTTTATCAACTAATTCATAATCATCCCGTCTCTCTCTCTCTCTCTGTCTGTTTTTCGTGGTGTCTCCCCCTCTCTTTCCTCTTCCTGTTAACCTTTTCCTATCTTTCTCACCCTCTCTGCCCTCCCCCCTGCCTTCCTTCAGAGGCCCGCTAATACATTTGTTATCAACCCACTCCCTAATTAACGTGCCCCCTCTCTGTCTCAGTCAGTCCTATCTCTATTACTTTGTTGAGATGTCTTCTTTCCTATTTCTCTTTTTTATGCACTCCTCTCTTTCATTCTTCTGCTTCCTCTTTTTTTTTTTTTCCTGAACAGATGAATTTCCAGACGACTCCTCATCCTCACTTCTGAGGTTCTATTATCTTCAGACAGACAATTTGTCTGTCTGAAAGCCGGCAGGACATAGAGATCCATTTTCTCTTGGAGGGGTGTGTGTGTGTGTGTGTGTGTGTGGGTGTGTGTGTGTGTGTGCGTGAGCGAATCTTGATGTCTCTTAGATTCTCCCGCTCTGTGTTTTTGTGAGTTTACTTGCCGTGGTACTACTCTGGCTGCAGTCGTAGTCCTTGGCAGGCTCCCATGCTGGGTTCAGAGGGTGTCTGTGTGATAGTCATTAGCAGTTGCTTTCAGTGTTGCCCTGTAACATTACATTCTCAATGGAATAGCTCTTAAGGTGCTGCATGTACCCTTGGAAAAAAAAAGAAAAAGAAAAAAGGGGAGAAAATCTCATTTGTTCTGTTCTCTTGGCACTCCCAAACTCACACAGAGGTCTGTGTGTAACATTCGCTGTAGATGATTTGCTTTTACACTCCGCCGTCAGAATAAATGTTAGAAATTTGGACTTGCACCACAACTACTAAGCGTGCCCACACACACACACACACACACACACACATGTTGAAAAATTCCCTGGCTTAGGGTGGTGTTAAAGGTAATGTCATCTGGAATATTGACGTGCTTCTGTGTGCTTTGTACAAAGACTTCAAGTCAGAGCTAAATTTGACCGCTCCCCTCCTTTTAAAGAAGAAGTTAGAATGAAGCCATTCTTAAAGCCCTGACCTTTTCTATGTATCTCGTCTGCCGGCTCATTTTGGTCTCCGGCTGCATTGTGTGAAGGCATTTTTTGCTCTAGTCTCAAAGATTTTCAGCTGATTGTAGTGTTTGCGGGTGAAATAAATACTTCGCTGAGTTGATGAAGTGCAGAGGAGTGTGGTGTTAGAGTCGGGAGTACACTTTGTTCACACTGCAGGTGAAAACAACAAAGACCTGTTTGACTCCAGATTTGGTTGTACAAGCAGGATGTGGGCGCATCATAAAACCTTAACTCCAAGCTCGTCCTTTAAAAACATTTGGACTTGGCTTTGCAGCTAAATATAGATAAATAAATTTAGTAGTAATGAAGTAGTGAAGTGTTTGTTGTATAGATGAGTATACTTCGTTGTATTTGTACTCTTTATAAAGCAACCAATACTGATTTGAAATTAGCTAATTAATTAGTTGTTTTTTTTTATTAATTTGAGAAGCAGTTTTCAATTTTTATGCTCCTGTAATCTGGAACCAATTTGTAGAAAACTGCAAAACTGCTGAAACACAGAGCTCCTTTAAATGAGGGCCAAAACCCACCTGTTTAGAGTTGCCTTTGAGTCATAATGTTTGGAACATTGATCAATATATTTGGACTTCTGTCTGGGCAGCTAGCCTGCAGTCCACTGCTCAACAGAACTTTAGCTAGCAGCTAGCAAGCTGTAGGTTTAAACCAGGGTTACTTTAATAAGAGTGATAGGTGAAGCTTGTTAAGCTTCTACCTCATTGGCTTCCATGTTTTTTAACTATTTTTTATTTTATGACTGGAATTTTCTTTTTTGTAAAACGGGTATTTTCAGCCATCTGACCGGCAGTTTGTAGTTACAGAGAACGTGGCTAGCCTTGTTACTGTGAGCTCCATACAGCTATAAAAAAATCAATTAAACACATGCTGTGGCATCTTATTAAATTGATTAGTAAATTGTTGGAACGGTATGAAGGTATTTCAGAAACCATAACTTTAACCATAACCTTGTCATACATTTATGCCGATAACCAATCCATGTCTAATCAGACATGTGCCATGTTAGCATTTCGATTAGCTACTGCTGTATTTGTTTAAAAAACATGTCTGTGATGTCGGACTCCTACTGTTTTAATATTTTGCCACTAATACCGTATGTCTGTGTAGAGTGTGTTACAAGAAATGCACTAATCCTGGTTTCACTGCCAGACACCAGTTTTCTTTCTAAGCACGTAGAAACACATTTGTGTAAACTTTGTATTGATTCATCAATTCAAGGTAAGAGCCATTTAGCATGAAAATGAGGTTGCATGATACAGGAGATATTTTTGAACTTAACTGATAATTAAAAGATTACAAGATTTATTGCTATTTGTTGACAAAATCAGATGTCCCTCAACTTTATGAGTCAAACAAAAGGTTGACAGTGACCCTGTAGGAGCTGTAGTGCTGATTTTGTTTTTCATGCGGTAACAATCTTCTCTATTCTCCAAATGTCTGGACTAAGGAGTACGGCTGCGAGACATAAGTCTTTTTCTTCCAAAGAAAACATCCAGACTAGGATAAACTATAACTTTTGGGCTGTTGTAAAGTTGTGTTTGGCACAAAGAAGCACTGCACATCGCTTGCGTATCACAATATAAGGACTTCATATTAGTCGATATCGATAATTATTGATAAGTTTGATCTTTCCTTTTATCCACAATTTTCCTTGATCTGCTGTATTTAATTTCTGTTTACTCCACGCGGATATTTTTTAAAATATATTTAAGCAGTGATGGTGGCAAAACATGAAACTGGTTCCACGTACTCTGGCGCACTGTGTGTATTTTACGGACCACACACTGTCCGCAGGTGGTTGAGATTTTATATATAAGCGCACCGATTGCCTACATGTGCCTTGACAAAGTCCTTAATTTCCAATGATCAGAATGGAAATTAGTGAGTTTGATGAGCTAGCTGGGCGCCAAGACCCGTTTCTTCTTCACCAGCGCAGCAGAGAGTGGCAGTCACGCCAGGCGTTCGTGTGACTAGTTGCTTTAAATCTCAACATTTTCACCTCAGTGTTACAAAGAAAACAGTGTGAACACGGTTTCCTACCAAACAGTTTCAAGTGCGAGTCAATGCGGCAGCAAGTACGGATCTGCGGATGTAAAAATTGGCCTTTGTTCGGGACGTGTCCGACCAACATCGAGTCTGGACGGACCTCAGAGGAGTGAAGTACGTATGCTGGGTGAAACATGAACCTGCTTCTGCGCATGTTATACAACAAGTTACTGCTAGCTAACCAAAGAACCACTAAGTTATTTGATGTCACCCACCTTTCTTAGATGGCCTTGAGAGGGTGAACGTCTAAAACCTTTCCTCCACTCACATCCCCCAGATTGGCGTTGGGTTATGGATCGGCATTCCATGTAAATGCATATCTACCGGACGTTTTTTCTATTGACATTAGTCAATAGATAGATATCGTCTTTGTTTTATCGCAGAGCCATACTACGAACAGTTCTAAATATCAGTCAGTTTTGAGATGTTCCTGCTAGAGAGCTGAATCTGAAGACGGTTTTAATTTTTTATCCAAGCTTTCATCCAATTCGACAAAAGAATGGCTTCGCCAGAAGAAAATTAAAGTTCTTTTTAAATTATTGAGCTTAAAGCAGAACTAGAAAAAAAAAATCTGAGTGAAATTAGCAGTGGGCAATCTGATTGATTTGGAGAACCCTTGTGAGGTAGAATGGGAAAACATTGTAAAGTCAAGATGTGAGATGCTGATTGACTCCATTCAAAAAAGTCTGAATGCTGAAAGAGTGCACACTTGTACAAACAGTACATTCTAGACTTTCTTTTAAAATATGCATTTCCCCAACAAAGACTAGTTTGTATTTTTGTGCCGTTTTACAAGATGAACTTCACAGTAAAGGTGGAAAACATTCAGAAATTATTTATTATGGTCTCAATGTTCAGGTCTCTACAACCTGGACATTAAACAGCAGTGTAGACACTTTTGAGAGTCACAGTAAAAGTAACTTTGCTTAACAATTCTCTTGTCACCTTTTGCCTGAAATGCTGCGTTATGTTCCCATCTCCTTAATGACCCTTCTTCCTCCTCTGTTTGCTCAAAGGGTCAAAAAGAAGGTAGAGTGTAAGGAAGCTATTTATTGTATTACATATCAACCCAAAAAGGTCACAAAGTAGGCATTATGCAAATGCCTGTACCTCCAACACAGCAGAGCATTTTGCGAGAACAAAAAGTTCGACTAAACTAGCGGGAAGGAAAAAGTTTGCAGTCGCCTCCTAAAGATTTTTTTCCCCCCTACCTTTCTGACAACTAGTGGTTGAGAAGAAAAGCTCTTTGAAACCCGAGGAACAGGTTTCAGGTAATCAAAGAAATCCTGCACCTTCCAGTGAGTGACAGACGCAACCCAGCTAAGATGTCAAGGTTGTCATCTTGCTCATAGCAAGTTAAAGTTCCAACATCTATATCAGCCATATTTTTTTAACTGTTATATCTGAGGTTTTTTTGTGTGCGTATTTTGGATACGCTATGGAGCAGACTGGTGACATTTTGTTACCAAGGGTGCATAATTGTTTCTACGCCGCTGCTTAACACTGTAAGGACGCAAATTAAACTGGCTGTGCCTCATTAACCTGTAGATGGATAGCAGCGGTTTGGTGAGGACAGACTGCATGCTGCAACCCTTCACATTGCCCAACCAGCCGGTGGAGAAAATGGGTAACAGGGAGCTTCAGTCAATGCTCTAAGTATGTGTGTGTCTGATTGGTGCCTGACCATGTGTGCCTTTGTAAAAGTGTCGGTGCGCGCGCATCGGGTAGGCGCGCACAGGCCGTGTAAATGCATATTGATTCTGAGGTGTTGTTTTGTGCAACGGACGGTCTGCTGGGTTTCGGTTTAATTAAGTTTGGCTTACACACACAAATGATGACAGATGAAGTCAGCCGGAGCTTGTTTCAGTGGGCTGATTTAAGAAAAAGTATTTATTTTCCTTTTCAAGTGGAGGACATTTATTTATTAATTTTATTTCAGCTGTCGGGAGCAATATATGACGGTTTTAGGGCGCGCACAATCAGTTCCTTCCTGCCAGTTCGTGGAGCTTCACAGGAGCGCTTAAACTCAGCAGAGATAAGACGCGAGACAGGCAGGTCTGTGTCAAAATGAACACAACAGTTCACAGAGGGCTTGTGTTTGACAGAGACTTACCCGCTTTATCCTCATACACTCATCCAAACGCACACTCAGATGGGCTGTTCATATTTACCGCTGTTCGTAATCCAGCGTCTCTTCACCGCTGTTTACCTTTCTGATCATCTCCTCCATTTTGTTTGATGTGTCTTCACATTTCTGGAAATACTTTTGCTTCGTATTATTTGCTTCTGTCAGAAACAGTTTGCGGCTCTGAGGCAGCATGGCGAGTTATGATTTGGTTCAATATGCAAAAACAGTTAGCCGCTTCTTAAAATGATGCCATGAAAATGTATAACTGCCATTTAACTGGGAAAGAGAATGCATGTACTGTACGTGAGTGTTTTTAAGGCTCATTTAGGACATGTTTTGCTTTTTATACTTCATCATCTTAAGTTTAATATAATAACAGTAGCTAATACTCCAGCAGCACCTTCCTATAGATTAGACCCTGTAATGATTTCAGTGATGGGCATCGCTACCGAAGGAGTTACTTGTGCTAACTCTAAAGTACTAATTATGAATATTAGCTCCGCTAATGCTAGAGCGCTAAATTCAACCATGTGGTTACACCCACATGTGTTCCAGCATAGGATATCGCCCTCAACAGGGTGTAATTTGATATTGCACACGTACTGTACCTGTATGGTTTGTGCTTTAGGAAGTAACTCTTTGGAACAAACCATTCACTCGTGTCTTCAGGTTTTTAATTGTTGAGTAATGTTAACTCTGTTGGTGATTTTACCTAATTAACTGGGACGTTGGTCAGAAAGCACACATGGGTAGATCTTGAGCTGTTTACTGTAGAACTACAGCGATGCATTCTGGGTACAGAATAAATCTAATATACTCCGCTGCGTCACAGGTGGCGAAGAGCACAAAGCACTTTGTATTGCCTTGTTGCTGAAAATGTGCCATATAAATAAAATTACCTTTACCTTTACAAATAAAAATGTCTGTCTACTTGAAGAATTGTTAAGTCAATAACAAAAACACAAACACAAATGTCAAACTTTCTTCAACTGAACATTTACAAAATAGCCAGATAAACTAGAGCTTTAGAATTTATATGGAAAGATGAATTTAGGAGAAGTCAGATGTCCTTAGATTTAGCAAAAATTTGAAAAATTTGCTCCGTTATTATTGCATAAGCAGATTAGCGGATGAGCAGCTAAACCAGGAAGCCACACTTTCTGTTTGTTGGAATGAAATAAAGCTGCAGCATGAGCATGTCATGTATTTTTTTCAAGAGGGCAACTGTTGCAGGCAGTATTTAGAATGTTAAATCACTACAATAACCAATCTCATTCAACATTATGCAAATGTTTTGTCTGCGCTGATGAAGAGTCACTTCCAGGATATAAACTGAACTACTTGTAGGCACTCAGGGAGCATCGCAATTTCATTTTGAGACGGTTTTAATTGTGGGGGGAAAAGTGTGACATAATGGTGATATCACAGCAAAAAAAAAACACGCCTCATGCAGTTGAACACATTTAATTTCACACCTTTGATCCCAACGCACACGGAGAGCATCAGAAGCTAGACGCATTTAATGACACGTTTCAAACAGGACTTGATGTTCCACAGAATCCAGCTCATTTTCTGACATTTAGACCTGTGTGACACATTTCTCAATATGTCAGTACACATGACAAGCTAGGAAACGGTGTGACAGCATCAACAGGGTTTTTATGTCTTCAGACATGCGGTTTTTACGTTGTGAAAGTTTTTGCCAGGCTCTGAGGTTGGATGACTGAGGAAAAACAAATACGAGAGAATTGTAAGGATAATAAAAGCAATCAAGTCTGGGATCCTGAAGGGCTTGAGCCTCACGTAATAGACAGAAACCAGGTCAAATTGCTGATATGACTGTAAATAACAAACATAAACACAAAGCCCAACACAGACACTACCTCCCACCACTTCTCCACACACACATAATTCCCGCCGCGTCTCCATACGCTCTTAATTCATTCCTCTCTGCTTTGCTCTTTATCTCCCGTTACTCTGTTCATTAGTCTGCCTTATTCTTTCTCTCACAGGTTTTCTTCTATCATTCTTGTTCTCTCAGTGTAATCGCCGTGTTATCAGAGCAAATCCGTCAGACTGGAGTCTTTTGGCTTCATGGGGATTTGTAATATTTTTCTCATTTATTTTATTATGTCGTGCTTTGGTGATTGTAGTCAGAGGCGGCGTTGGGCGTTTTATTTTTATTCCTACGGAGTAAAAAGAGGGTTCTGTGATGTTACATGGTGTCAGAGTTGCGCATCAATTTCTTCTCTTGTTGAATTAATAAAGCAGCTGGTTAGATACTTATGGTTTCTGCATCTTAATCAAGATTTTGTATGTTTCTGTGCTCTAGCGCTGGTATTTTTAGCAAATACCTTGACTTTCTCTTTTTTTCACATTACAACCACAGACATCTATGTATTTCATCAATACTCAATGGGGCAAGCCAACACAAAGTAGTGGATAATTGTGGATGTTATATATTTGAAATAAACAGCAGAGGAGTCCAACGTAAAACCGAATGTGGGAGAGTGAGCGGTTGGTGTTACACAGCTCTGCGGCTAAACAGGAAGTGTCAACTAATTCAAAACAAATTAAAGATTTTACAGAACTAACAATGGAAACTCCAGTTAGTTTTCTTACAGACATATTCGATTCTTAGCAGAACTGTTAGAGATTTTTTTTATTTTTAAATCCAGTATGTTCCACGACAGCCATATTTTTTTGATGGATTTATCCGAAAACCAAAACCAAGCCGTAGTCCGCCCAGCGTCGTGATGTCTAACTTCCTGTTGTGGCAGTCTGTATGAACATTTAATGTGCCTTTGTACAAATTTGTTTCCTTCCTATAAGCTTGTTGTAGGTTTTGTTCTTCTATTTACTGTATTTCAAATACCAATTCATTCAATAAGTTAGAATGTTATTGAAAAGTGAATTTATTTTAGAAACTTTATGATGAACTGAAACACATTATATAAAGTAATTACACACAGATGTATCTTTTTACACCTCTATTTTTATAAATTATGATCCATTCTGCCTTCAGTTTATGAAAACATGACATTTAAAATGAAATATTACATCAAACCAATGAAAAAAATAACTTTTTACAAAAAAAGGAATGTGGGCTTAGTGAAAAATGTTTCTTATCTGCTTAAAGGTGATTTTTAAAAGGTAGTTTTCAATTCTGATTTATTGAATCTAATCAGAGTCTTCTGTTCTCAGTAACAGCTTCAACACTAAAGAGTATTCTTATCTGTGTAAACCTGTCATTGCTCAACTATGGTGCATTCACTGGTTGTTTTAATAAAAGGGCTGATGTATCATGAATCAGGGCTGGCTACTACATCAATTTGCCTTGTGGCCAAGACTCCACTGGGGAAAAGGTTTTTCATCTGAGTGGGTTTGATGCTACTAAAATAAAGGTTAAAAGAAACAAAAAAAAAAAAAGGGTTACTTCTGGACCAATCCCCCATCCGGTTTATATGTTTGTTTTTTTAAGCAAATCAATTGCTGAAATTGGATGCTGCCGTTCTTTAGTTCCTCTATAGCTGACGGTAAATTTAAATCACATCATATTTCGATGTCTAACTTTTGAATCTGAGAGATATGGAGATCATGCTTATTTTAAGCTATACAGTCAGGAGTTTGCATTTATTGTATCGCTTATCATTTATTGTGATAAATTTGATTTATCGTTGTCACACTAAATTTCAATTAATGCCGATTTTTAACTTTACAAATCTTTCCCACAGTTTTTGTTTTTTTCATTGAGAACGTCAATAAGTATAAATAAACGTGAAAATATGATCTAATACAGTCACTGTGATACAAATCTCACTTCTTTATGTGACTGGTGACCTAAAGAAGCGCATTGCGATTTTTTAAAGAGCAGCATTTGTGTTTGCAGAGCTGTGACTGCCTGAGGTCACCTAAAAAAAGAGGCAATAAATAGTTCTCCTCGTCATTTTAGCCTTCTCGCAATAAAAGTAAAATATTGCGATGAAACCTTAAGTCCATATCACCCGCCCTTTAAATACAGTAACTGATCACTACGTCTCAAACCTCCACCCTCTCATTTATTTTTTCCATTGTTATTTAATACCGGACCTGTCCGTGTTGCCGTGTCAACGCCACGAGCCCGTCTCGCGCCTGCGACGGGATCACAGCCCCAAAACACATTCCAGGTTCCCCGGCTGACGCTTTTTCTCACCGACAGAACACAAAGTCCTTGTCTGTCTGAATCTGCAGGAGAACAAAGCTTCTTAAGACATCATATCCCCGGCGCAGCGGCCAGGTACGTGGGTGGCCTTGATGGTCTGCCATGCAGGAAGGGATGACCTAGAAAACAACAACTGTTCTGTCAGGCCCGCTTTTCCTGGAGCCCCACAGATGCAGAGGAGCAGGCGAAGACAAAGGAAGACAATACAGAGGACGAATAGTCGCTTACCCCCTCTGACATTTATCGTTTCACGTGTTTGGCCGTGGCGTACAGCGGACCTGAGTTTGCTTTTTGCTTTTGATTCAACGCCTTAAAGCAGGAGCTTTTATTTATCATTTGTTGTTATGTGACACAGATAGTGTGCATTGGCAAGGAGTTGGTAATTATTCTGATGCTCTATGTCCGGTTGTTATTTGCAATTGTCATTATTATTATTATGGGTCTGTAAATTTCTTGTCTCCTTAGAAGAGGCAGGTTGTAATCATTTGGTTTATGTAGTATAAGTTATTTCTTGGCTCTTTAGCACAGTATACTGAACAGTCACATGATTACCATAACATGGTTCTAATGACAGATTTTTGATAATTATTGAGTCAGTCAGTGATATATTGCATTACATTGAGACGATGAGTAGGATTAAGTAAATGTTCACCTCGTTTCAAACAGAAAAGTAGTGGTGAGCTAATTACTTTTTGTTTTTTTCTTGTCCTACTGATTGCTTTTAAAAACCTGTTTGAAATACAAAAGAAAAAAAAAAAAGAAATGTAAAATAATTTGCTCTGCTTGGTTTTGCCTCGCCGGAATATTCCCATTCCTGCGTCTGGTGGTGGCAATAACTGATGGGAGATATTAAAGCAGGTTCGTCGTGGCGTCGCATCTCTTCAGCAGACGCAGCGGCTCATCTTTATGCAGCGCGTTTCCCCTGCAGGAGCTCGTGAGGGCAGCGCGGAAAGTCCTTGCTGATGAGAGGCATTATGACAGATGGATTCAGGGGCAAAGGTGGCCAAACAGAAGCTCCGCTATTCCGAGAGTAAACTATCCAACACCGGCCTCGTAATGGCACATCCCAGGTGCTACCTGCCGGGGTTAGCAGGTATTGAGTGTGTGAGAGCTGAGCGCTGTGAAACGAGGACAATCTGGAAAAATAGACATAAAAATTATAATGATAACGATGAAAATCCAAATAAAAATATTTTGTGATACATTGTCTCAAGATGCCGCTGTCACTGTTTCGTATAATGGAATATTAGGGCCACACTGAGAAAGTTTTAAAAAATTACATTTTGAGAATAAAGTCTTAATATTACAACTTTTTTCTGACAATGCTCTCGCAATACTTTGACTTTATTCTTGTTATTGTGACTTTATTCTCATAATTACTTTATTTTCATATTATTATGACTTTATTCTTGTAATATATATATATTTTTTTCCATTTTCTCCTAAGAGTTTTTGCGACAGTAGGCAGACAGGAAGGACGGTGAGGAGAGGGGGGAAGACATGCGGCAAAGGTCACATTATTCTCATAATTTTATGACTTTCTTCTCATATTTAAAGTTCTTTTATATTTTTCCTTAGTATGTATTAGTATGGCACTAATACTCCATTGTAGCTTCCAAAGGTGGAGCATCATCTGAAATAAAAGACCTTTTTTTACCTCAATCCATGCATTTTATTAAGGAGCGACGTTCTCTGTTCAACCTCTGGAAAAAAAATCCTACCTATTAATAGAAAATGTTTGGTCATCTTTATTGTGCAGCTAAGTAAAGAAATAAATCAGATGTAATAATGCATTTCATTTTATAAAACATACCTGGAAAAAAAAAAACCCTACACTATATTTTAGCTAATAGCTAACAAAGAATGTTCAGGCCACTAAAAAAAGGCTGAGATTGGATTCTCTGTTTTTCTTTTCTCAGAAATCTGTCTTTAGTGCAGATGAGCACCAGGGAGCAATGTTAGTGAGTCACTCTTGACAAAAGTTCATACATTTATGTATTTAGTAAAGAGTGATGTTCTGTGTTCAACCTCTGGCAAAACCCTACCTATTAATACATAATGTTTGGTCAGCATTACTGCGCAACAAAGTCAAGAAAATCATAGATGTGGTACAAAGTTATTTATTTTAACAGATAAATGTAAAACATATCTACCGTTGGGGAAAAAAAGAGAGTCCAATTCTGGCTTTTTTTCCTCAGAATTTTGACTTTTACCAAAGATAGGCACCAGATAAGTGAACAACTAACTTTCTGAAGGAACATGTGAAATTTAAGTGATTTTAAAAAAAATGTGTATTTAATTTTTTAATGGTAAAGTCAGGATTGTGAGAAAAACGTCTTTTGTTTAAAGTGGCCCCAATCCTCTTCTGTACTCATCTTTCCTTCAGATGGATAAAAAAAAATGAAATCACTCAAGACATGGTGAACCAAAATAACATCCCAAATAGGTACTTTAGTCTCCTTCTGTTTTTTTTTCTCTTTTTTTTCTGAAGGTTAAATTGCTTAATAAAATAATGGTCTCCATCCACCATGCTTCAAGCAGGTTGAAGCTCTGTCATGCTTCTTTTTTTTTTTTAAAATTTTCCACCATAAAGTTCCTACTGTATTGAGGTTTGGTCACCTCTCAGGTTACAGTGTCTAGTGCGTGCTTGTTTAAAATAAACACTGAGACAAAAAGCTGCTTTTCTTGATTCCAGTTTCTGTCCATCTGTCTTTCTCGTTTCGCACGTTCCCCAGACTCACTCCTGTTGAGTTTTCTCTCCTGATGCGTTGGTGTCTTCCGTAATCCTTTTCTCCTTCTCTCTCGTTTTGTTTGGAGTTGCTTCGTAATTTAGAGCCAGCTGCCTGAGAACAACCACCACCTTTTACAACACCCATGTTGATTTACCTTCTTGAAGGACTTTTATGGTTCTTTCCATTGTTTAAGCTTACGGCTCTCTATTGTGCTTTATATTTTATGTCACAGCCTGGTGAAAACAGCGTGCTGAGGTCTGCAAGTTCTCCAATTTAACGACACACACCTTTGCATAATACGGCGTTTTCAGGTTTTTGTTTCTGAGTCCACTATTTTCCCCTTTACTTCAGCGAAAAAAACCAGATGTGTCTTTAATGGCAGCAATGTCATTCAACTCTTTTTCCAGCGAGAATGTTCAGCTGTTGGCTAAAAATAATTAGCTGATTTAACGTCCTTCCCCTTAAATATTTGTACATTTTGTTACTTTAAAACTACAAACTTCAGTGCTTTTATTGGGATTTCAGAAAACAGACCAACACAGAGTACTGGATAGTTGTGAAAAGGATGACAAATTACGTGTGGGTTTTACTTTTCAACAAATCAAAATCTGAGCAGTGCGGCCTGCAGTTGCATTCATGCCACTCTACTCCCATATCCCTAAAAAAGACCCAGAGCAACCAACTGCCTTCAGAAGTCGTCTAATTAGTAAACAGAGTCCAAATGTGGCCGATTTCTTTTTTTTTTTTTTTACAAAGCGCTTCAGATATGAAAAAAATAAAAACACCGGAAAGGTTGAAGCATTGACCAGATCTGAACTGATTCATCTTGAAAGAACAAAAATGGAGTGAAAGAAACGCACCAATCAGTTTTTTCTGTCCATTATCAATTTCTTTCTTACAATTTCTTTTTTTTCAGATCACATCTTGATTCAGACTTTTTTTCCCCCTTTGGATTAAAACACACGAGAGATGGTAGTAGTTTTGAATCCAACCAACAATGAAGCAATTACAATTTGTTTCTATACATCAAAGCATATCTATCTAACCTTAATTTGTTTTTTTTAAAATTGAACTCAAACAAGATTAGCGCTAGCAAAACAAATCTTTTAGTTAGCGGTGCCCATCACTATATTTAATAAAAAAGTACTAACGGCCAATGCAAGCTGACAACAGGAAATTGTAAAATATAATAATAATAATAAGACTGAAAAGAAGTGTAATCAATTTACTGCTATTAATTGGAACTAAACATTTTTGTTGCATAGTTTTACCAGTCATGTGTAGCTTTGTTTTTTTTTTTTTGTAATTATTTTTTTTATTTAGAAAGACAGATTTCCATCACATTCGTTAATTACAGCTTTACCCATTTAAGATCGTACATAAGTATACAACCTGAGAATCCAAGTGATTTTGTCCATACTGCCTTTCTGGTATTTTCTTTTACAGACTATTACTAATTTTTGTTGTGAACAATAACAAAAATGAACAGAATTGAACAATAACGGGGATTGCACCATCTTGAGCAATAAAAAAAACACAAGAACATACAAGGGCAGAGCACATAGTTCACAAGAACAATTAAAATGAAGTCGGATCTAATTGGTTTTACATACTCAGTCCAATTGGTCCAGATCTCCTTTTTCAACTTGGAGGGAAAAAGAAATCTTTTCCATAACATAAATCTGATAAATAATTTCAATCCATTCATCGATGGTGGGTGGGTCTGGTTTTAGCCATTTCCTTGTGATGGCTTTCTTACTGGCTGCCAGTATAGCCAGAAGTTTTTTGTCTTGGTTGGTTCATGTGTCCAACTGTAGGTTGCCCAAGTACAACGTTTCACATTTGAATGAAATTTTTACATTGAATATATTTTCAATATGTTTGTGGAACTCTTCCCAATATGGTTTTATTACTTGGCAGTCTCAAAAAACATGGAAGTGGTTTGGCTCCTTTAGACTCACCAAGTCTCCAGCAGGCGTCCCCGTTACTTTGATATCGTCTCTGAATGGGTGTAACAAAAAATCATGCAATGTTTTTCCAACAAAACTCCCGCCATGTGTTTGATCCGGTCGAGACCCACTGCAGTTGACATATTTCTTCCCAGCCTTCTTGTGAGATTATTACCTTCATTTCCTTTTCCCATTTCCTCTTTATGTTTTCTGTATTCTCATGTTTAGATAGCTGTATGGCATTGTATGACTTAGAGATAATTCTGCTGTCTGATCTGGTTTAATTAGTGTTAGAAATACCTCCATGAAACTGGAATCATTTTTTCTCAACACCTCTTTAAAATTTCTATTAAAATAATGTCTCACCTGCAGGTACCTAAAAAAAAAATCATCTTTTTCCAGTCCATGATCCTTCTGTAAGGCTTCAAAACTCTGAAATATCCCTTTGTGGACAAATGAATAATAGGTAGTTAAGCCTTTTGAGATCCATAACTTGTAAAATCCGAATCATAGGCTCACCACCTCATAATTTTAGATGCGTCTCCTATTCTGCAAATTTTAGCCAATTCCTGCCAGGACTTGAGAAAGCGTGTAGCTTTGTTTTTACTACTAGACAAATCTAAAATGGATTACTTTTACATAAAAAAAAAGAAAGAAAGGGACAGACCAGTGTACAGTTCTCAGCTGGCATTCATTGCGGCAGCCTTGCCCCTCTGGCAGCGGTGTACTCTTACTGTGGTTTGAGTCAGCAAGCATTCTTCACATTTTCCAAAGACCCAATTTCATGTAAATCATGAAATTGGAAATGAGGTTGAGCAGATCTTTCCACCAAACATTCCTTTTCATGACTCTGAATCTGAGCCAGTCCTTGACAACAATGCAGCCTCCAAACAGGCCGACACCTGCTTTTACTCCACGGCGGCGAGGTTTGGTGTTTTTAAAAGCATCTGCTTGGGGGGGGTGTTAGGTCGCCAGAGAAGTCAATAAGCAATTCTCTTTTGTTTTTGATGCCTTTCGGATCGAGGTGATTGCTTTTAAGCCTCTGCGGCGTCAAGCCAGGAGTCCGTTCTGTGGTCATCTGCATGCAAACAGCTCTTACTGACAAACACGGCATGGACGTATCTGATTCTGATACAGTAGAGCGTGTAACCCGTCCTCTGACGGGGAACACTAAATCCACCAGATCAGCTTAAGGTTTTCCATTCAGCCTAAGTGGCTCGTGTTTGGCGAAATACACTCTCAATCGACAGACTTGAAAAGTCAACAAGCGCCAGTTCGACCCGGCTTTCAATGGAGCAAATAAGCGGGGCTGAAACCCGGATCACCCCTTTCCCCGCAGCGTCCTCCCTCTGCTTCACCTGTAAGCACGGCGAAGAGGGTTTCGCGCATCCGTCGGCTTTAAGTCGAAGCCTGAGAAGTTCATAAGCGTCAGCAGCTAGTGCCACCGAGGATGAGATAAATGACACCAAATTTCCATCCAACCTGCAGCGAGAGATTAAAGGCGCTCACAGAAGATTCCCTCTCAACCCCCCGGGTCTCAGCGGCGCGGCCCGAGTCGATCCGTCTGAGCTGTGGGCTTCGCGGGACTTCAAAACGCCTCGCCGCTCTCTTTTTGTAAACGATGCACTGTTGTTTAGAGGACGGGAAAGGTAAGGGTGCAGGGAAAAGGTCATTCCGTTTCGATTCGTGTGAAATAAAAGCGGCGCCCGTGACTTTAATAGGTCCTCTACGTTTCCAAATGTCACTTTTATTGCAACGGAAATGACAAATTCAGATTTTGCTTTTTTGTCGCCTGTGTGTTCTCTGAAATGAAACACGCGTGTTTCGGATAAGCCAAAAAAAACAAACACTGCTTCTGATTGGTTTGATTTTACCAGCACACAGCAGTGCCTGTTCTTGCATAAATGCCCCCCTGGGGAAGTGCTTCCCCAAGCCACCCTAAAACCTCACAAAGCTTTTGAGGTACTCAAAATAAATAAAATAATAAAAAACTACTGAAAAGACTAAAACCAATCGGAATCATGGATAGATAATAAATCTAAGGTTTACGCAGACTACTAGGTAAGATAATAATTTATTTTACTTTTTGTTTCAAATAGAATAAAGGGTCTCAAAATCTCGTAGACTTGAAATTTGGATTCTACGGAAGACCTGTTCAGTCAAAAAATATGACTGGTCCAAATATTTTTAGTCAAATTTTACATTTTGTTAAATGCCATCATAACAATGTTCAAGAAGATGTACATCTAATATACTGATCGATGTTCCAGTTACTATGACACAAAGGCAGCCTAAACAGTTGGGTTTTTAACCTTCAATTAGAGCAGCGGTTCTCAAGTCCGGTCCTCCTGCCCTGCGAGTTTTAGGTGTTTCCTTTTTGCCGCACCTGGATTGAATCTGTGGGTGAATAACAGGTTTCTGCAGCACTTGATGCAATCATTTGAATCAGCTGTTCTGGAATAGAGGCACATCTAAAACATGCAGAGCAGGACTGGAATCCAGAAGCACTGAATTAGAGGAACTCTGTGTTTCAGCTGTTTTGAAGTTTTCTAGACATTTGTTCCAGATTAGTGGAGCCTGATGGCTGCTTTTCCATGTTTGGATCTGATTCTTTGACTTTCATCAAAAATATTATCTTACTAGTTAAGATCATTTTTAAAAACACTTTTAGGTGGGCTTCCTTTCAAGCTGGTAGAAACCCAGAAGTGGTGCTGCCCTGGGCAGACACCATATTTGCCCATGGCAAAAAAATCACCACCGCTATGCCTAATTTAATTTCGGAAGAAACATACCAATTAAAATGTTGCCATAATGCCTAGTGAAGGTATTTGTACCTCTTGAATATTTCGACATGCTCCAGTGACTGACTTTAAAGTCTCGCCACAGATTCTCGGTTGTATTCAGGTCTAGACTTTGAGTGAGCCATTCTAGCACAGTTGTACAGTGAGACATGGTGGTGGCTACAGTATGGCCACCACCATGTCGGTTTGTTGCATACAATTGAAGTCCCAATGTGTGCAATGTTGACACAACATTTCGATGTGAACACATTGTGTTAGCATATGGATGAAAACGATGCAATATATCCACCTATTATTGCAAAACCTCTCCATTTCTGTGCTCAACAATTCAAGAGAAGCATATTTATGAATACCGTACCAGAAAGGGGAAAAAAATTATACAATTTGTTTTAAACCGCTTCCAGTCATACCCAACCAATCACAGCTGGGAGGAGGGTCTTTGTGTATGTGATGCTGAATGTACTAACTGGCGGAGAAACAGCTTAACGTTCCAGGAAAACAGTTTATCCTCTGTCATCGGTGGCTATGCTAGTTAGCCGTAGCATTCCTGTCCGAGTCTGCTATTGGGAAGACGCTGTAGCATAGCAGAGAGTATGTGGGTTGTGAGCAGCGGGTATACAAGCGTGATTGACAGCACCAAGCCCGCCCCCTGGCTCTGATTGGTTGTTTCTAGTCGCCATCGGGAGAAGACAGAAGAGCTTGATTTTTTATTTTTTCACAGATTCTCTCATACTGTCACAAAATATGACAGGTTCAACAAATATGTAAAAAAACATAATGTACACATAACAGTTACATACTGCAGATTTAATGGATTGTTTATATTAGCTATCTAAAACCGCTTGTGCTTCTAGAGCTGCACCAGTAATAGAGACTACATTTGTTTCTGGCATGCGAGGATTACACCAGTGCATGCAGACATCCCTGTAATCACTGACCATAAAGACAAATACTATGGATTATAATCTATCTTGTCTGAATTAGCGTAATTAGATCATAATACATGTATATGGAGCATGAAATAACGGTGATTTAGCGCCGGTGTGATTCCAGCGACGGTGTCGCGCCGCAGAGCCATAATGTAGCAGGAAGCTGTTTGTTTGGAACATGCCACGCTGCTATTTCACATAGCTGGCATACATTTGACACTACAGAATAGTGTGCAGCCATTCCAAATGGCTGGAGGTAAAATCTCTGTGGTACAGACACTGAGCAGCTGTTAACCCTTCATGTGCCAGCTCAGATAATTGGCTGGAAAAGCCTTTGTCTGTGAGAAAGAGGGAAGAAGATGATGGTATGGAGGCATGTTTGCTGGTGTGTGTATGTGTGCGTGTCTGGGTGTGTGTGTGTGTGTGTCCTTGGGGGTCTCTCTATCCATCTTTCTCCCTCTCACTCTTTGGTCCAGAGCTTGTTACCATAGCAACTTAGAAGAAGAGGTAATGCTGCTGGAGTCCCAAAAATTGTATTATCTTTCTCAGACACTCACGCGCTTAAACACACACACATGCACGCTGCTCCTTCGTCTGTCTTGCACATAGTCAAACTGGCAGGCTGCAGTGAGAGTGTATGGTGTGTGTGTGTGTGTGTGTGTGTGGGTGTGTGTGTGTGTGTGCGCTTATCAGTGTGTGTGTCCAGTACAGCTTGTTCATGCTGGCAGGCAAAAGCATACAGACACACGCACCGAGACGCTGAGAGACGGGCTGAAAGAAAAGCAGGACAGGCGGAGCGTTGCAGCACAGAATACCGGGTCATGCGCGAACAGCAGGCTAGTTTATTTATGCCACTGTAGGGAGATAACTGCCTTTTACTCATTCATTATTACTCGCGCATTCTCTACCTGTCAGGTTCTTATACAACAGGTACTTCTGGCTCGGGAAGGTGCCATAAAGGATGCTTAGCTGGCTTACAGCTCTCCCGCAGAATGCCTAAAATAAACTCTCTGTTGCCTTACATTGAAATAGTTTGTCCTGTTGTGGTGCAGAGGACGCTGGGTAGTAGACTCCACGTAATTCGGTATCGATCCGATACCAAGTAAATACAGGACCCCTATGGCCGATAGTTTTTATTTAAGTTTGATATGTCAAACTTTAGAAATTTCTTGTTGAAACTGATTTTTACATTTTATTTTATTGGCATACCGGTCAAATCCTGCATGAAGAGATTTTGTATTACTTGCTCAGTAATCTGAGATTCTGGATTAGTGAATTTTGTTATGAATTTTCAGTTTTTCATATAATTCCTACTTATGCTTTTGCTTTAAAGCAGCGGTAATAGAGTTCCTAGTAGGGCAATAACACAGGTAGACATACAGTGGGATCGCTTTTAAAACATAAATACATCATTTTTTTGCTAAAAACAAATGTCACACGTTGCTTTCAGACAGACAAGTTATCAACAATTTGTTAAAGTTAACTATATGCAGTTCAGTGGGGAACTTGGGTTAAGTGCCTTGCCCAGTGGCACATTGACACGTGGCATACATGTTAACGTATACCTATGTGCATTAATTTTACACTTTTTGCTCCATTTCTCTAGAATTTGTAATTAGGTAAATTAAACTGCTGCTGGGTCTCAGTAATGAAAAACCCAAACATTTGATTGGTTGATCTGCTCTGAAACTCAGCTGCTGACCAATCACCTTTATCTATTGTATGTCTGAGTCTCCAACATTATGGAGCTATAAGATGAATAATTGATGTTCTGCAGCACATGGACATAATCTAACAATATACAAGTCACACAAAATATGTATGAAATTAGAAAAAAATTAAAATATTAATATAAAATTAAATGTAAAAAAAATATTAATTAATTTGATGCATGAAACCCCAGTTTTGTTAACTTGATGTCAGAAGTTGTGTTTAGGATCAGAATTTTGGGGGCGATTGTTCTCCATACAGGAATGGCAGTTAGGTAAGAAAGTTTTTTTTTTAATGTTAAAAATTTTACGTATATTTTTCTTCACCAACAGTCGTTCTTTAGTAAAATATTCTTGACCTGGCAGTGCCCCCATATATAGTGTTGCTTTCACAAATAACATTGTGAAAGGCTCCAAATGTCTTAAATTGTGTTTGAGAGAAGAATTTCGATTCCCTTTACAGTGTAATGTGTCTGGAAGCCCTCCACACACTCCAGGAGGCTTTGTGATCTGACACCAGGACCACAACAGCTGACCCGTTTCCATGAGTCTCTACTGGAAAAAGCTCAATGAATTCCACCGTCCTCATCAGCCCAGGAAGCTCAGTTCAGCCGCTTGTATCTGAGATCTCGTTTCTGTCTGTCATGATCAATATCTGATGACCGTAGGTGAGAGTCAGAAACACAGACAAGCTCTTAAACGGCGAACTTAGCCTCTCGGCTCAGCTTGTTCTTCATCAGAGATAGACCGGAGCAGGTTTACCGAAGACAAGGCTCTTCTTCAAATATCGACCTCGCGTTCCATCGTGCTTTCGCTTTGTGGACGAGAAACCAAGATGCTTGATTTAGTCACATTGAGGTGAAAACTCATCCCTGAACCAGCGGAAGCAATCTGCCTTTTTACACTTTGGAGGATGTCAAAGTTCTGAAAAGGAAAAAAAACACAAGAGTCGCCTCATAAGCTTAATCTTCCCGACTCTCTGATGTTCAACAAAAGGTCAAGTCGTGAATTGATCGTTGCTAAATTTACCTGCGCTCTATATGTCTCTGTAAACACAGACTTAAATGGGAGTGTGCCACATCTACCACACGCTACGCAGCACGCGGGCGGTACACGCGTAGTTATGTACGGCCGCCTGTAAACGGGCGAGATTAAAGGTCAGGAGTTACATTGCTGTCTTTCCAATTAGATTCCCAGATTGTACAGTTCCTCAGCTGCAGAAATGTCAGCGCGTGAGACGGAGCGACGCATCAGAGGAACAATGAGGACGGTGTCGGAGGCACGACAGGCATGTGACATCACCGATAATGTCCGAGACGGAGATCATAAGTGAGATAACGGTTGTGGTCGCGTTAGTTAAGCTATTATGTTCTAGGTGACGGAGCTCATTAGCATGTAAATGTTGCGACACCCGATTTCACTGTGGAAATGAACGAGCCCTCCCCACCTCACCCCCACATGCACACACACACAAGTTTTTATCCCTACACATAATAAGACTTTGCATTGACTTCCATTAATTTTAGTAATTGCATTTATTCCGAACCCAGACATTTTTCCTAAACCTAACCAGTACTAATCTATTCCTGACACAAATCTTAAAGGGACAGTGTTATGTAAAATAGACCTTTTTGAGTTTTACATCATGTTATAATGTTGTTCCCTCATAATATACCTGGATTCTTTCACGGATATTTGAGATATCCATCAATCTCCATGGCAACCACTCAGCCGTATAAGACGCCGGGGTGGATTTAGCTCCGCCTTCGAGATGCAGTTCCTCCTGTGAGCTGCAGTTTCCAGGCTTCTACTTCCCAGAGCAGCCCTGCCCTGCAACTGCTCCACTCAGCTCCTTCAAACTAGCCGGCAGCAATTAGCAAACATCTGATGAAACTGCACGTCTCATTATAGGAGCTACTTCTCAGTGCGGTGCTGGTAAGAACAATGTTAAAGGGTTAATTCAGGAGCCCCGTTATGATGACTTCCTGAAGGCAGAGTTTAAGAAATAGCAAGAGTTTAATGCCCAATTTCAAGGTGTTAAATTACAAAGTCAGATTGCATTTAAGTCATGTTTGATATGTACAGTATAGTATTTTTATTACAACTGATGTGTTGTTGCTTCATTGTGCTATAAAATGGCACAGTCAAGCATATATGGCTGGAAAACACACAATACTGCCCCTTAACCCAAAACTTTTATCTGGTTTGATTTCTTGGAAATGTTCAATATAAAGAAATTTGACCTTGACCTGAACCTAAAAATGATGTTCCACCACATTAGCATTGGGCTCTGGTCCTCATACGGCTGAACAGTCTGGTGTAAGTTGGTAATAATACCAGAAAACGTCCTGAAGAGTTTACAAATACACACACCTGCACACACCCACACCCACACCCACACAGAGAGAGAGAGAAACATAGGAGAAATGTATATACAATGGTGACAAGATACAGATAGCAAACATAATGGTATTAAATGTGGACACACACACATACACACTGTATATTGTATGAGCTGTAAAGTTCATCTTAACCTGATTTAAATTTAATCCCACCAAAATGACTTTTTTTTTTCTTCTCTCTGACTCATTTTGTGGAAATTGTGTCGACAGACACACAAACAGGCGCACAGCTTGTGCCTGTGAATCCTGTGAATACGGGGATGGTCTCTAATCTTTCTCTGTCTCCTCCTGCCCTCATGATAAACTGCCTGTCTAACATTGTTTTCTTATCGCTCTTTGTGTGTGTGTGGGTGTGTTTGTATCCTGACCCGGGTGCGAGCGCTGTTTCTTGTGTGTACGAGTGCATGAACGCCTCCTAATGAGTGTTTTGGAGAAGGACGGTGAGGGATAGTGTGTGTGTGTGTGTGTGTGTGTGTGTGTGTTTGTTTTAGCCTTCGTCTCCAGAGCTTGGCTCCCGTTCCATTTGGAGGCAAACATTAACGTCACCAGATGCCTCGGTTCTGACTCGCTCCGGTCTTCTTTTTTTCTTTTTTCCATTCCGACTCCGTCTGCTCCCTTTTTCTTTTGTCCTTTTCTTTTTTTCTACCCGAACCTGTTATCTGATCATCTGCTGCGCCTCTCCTCCTCCTCCTCCTCCTCCTCCTCTGCTCGCCGATTTCTTTTTGCAGAACACAGGATGTCGTTAACTGTGTTCGTTCATTATCTAATTAACTAATTTAGCCAACGTTAATTCTTCCTCATCAGCTAATAGTCTGCAGATTAAGTATGGACGAGCGCGTGAGTGTCGAGGTTGGGGGTGGAGGGAGGGGTGGGGGTGAGAGGGTCGACTTTCAAGTGAGTGTTAAATTATTAACCCTTCATTATCAGGTGAAAATCAGGGCAGAAAGGCGCCTCTCATTGTCACTCCAGCCAATCAGGACGCAATCCGTTTTCCTTTCTGATGGCTAAACCGAGAAATTTCCTGGCACTTTCATTTCCGATCGCTGTCGTACTTTCATCCTGGGGAAATTATTGCAGCGGCTCATCCTAATGCGAAGGCTGCAGTGTCACTGTTGCTACTCATTTTCCACCCCGACTGATTCGCATTGTGGTTGTTGTTGTTTTTCCTTCCTGTGCTGGGCCTGCCGCCACACGAAAACAGCCTTCGGGGGCCAGACTTGGGAGTTGCACATCAAAGGCAACGCAGAGAGAAATCTTCCAATCTGACGACGGGAAGCAGGCCTGGTGTTCGCTGTGGAAAGTATTAGCGCCGCCGGGTGTAATCAAAGTTCATTGTGAGCTCATGAGGAAACCGGGGTGGCGGCAGAGGACGGCAGAGAGGAAGCCCGCAGAACGCGTTCAGAACGGATGGTGATTAACCGATTAGTGCCGGTGGTTCAATGGGAGCGCTCCGAACGGCAAAATCGGCTTTCAGTTTGGAGAAAAAATACGGTTTAATCGCCTCAGCCCGACCTGCTGATTTCACTTGCATCCCTCTGGGCTGTAACTTTCGCTTTTCATTATCAGTTAACCTCTCAGTTAAGTGTTTGGTTTTCAAAATAGCTGAAAATAGGAGTTAATGACTCCCTGAATTCTGTCGCATTTAAAGTGTGAGATTTATTCATGAATCCGAAACTCTTTGGAATGTTTTGAAGGAAACCTCAGAAAAGGTTAAACTTTTTAACATATTAAAGGAAAGTTGGGACCAACTGCATTCACAGCGTCACTGTTTGGTTCGTTTTAATGGAACTCCAGTTTGTTTGCCGAGAAAGTTTGATTTGTTTGGGGAGGTGTGAATGCGCAATCGAACTCTGATCTACCTGGGTCTCAGTTCAGTTGAAGTGAACTCTAGTGCGGATTGAATGCATATGTGGATATAAGCGGACCGGAGACTGCTCCAAATGCAGGAAATGGACCACAGTGCAGGGCATTCTGGGTAAATACAACCAAAATGAACACGCTAATCTGGCGCTAGCAGGAGAAATGGCTTGTGGTCTTTTAACAAAGACGAGAGAGAAATCCTATCATCTCTGAAATCACCGCTCCATTTCTGTTTCGTGAAGAAGGAAGTTGTCCTCAGCGTCTCCTTTGGAGGTTTTTGTGTTGTTTCCTTCAGTGGTTCAGGGAGCAGCACCCCTACAGGCGAGGAGGCGAACAGGTTTTCCAAATGGTTTGTTTGACAGAGCAGTGTGAAAGAGAACCACGCCAGCTGAAAATGTAACAAATGCATTCTCGGTCTCCAGTCAAACCGAGTCTACCAGACTATCTGACATGAAAACACTGTAAGTTTAGCGTAGCGTGATCCTCCTTCATAGATGGGCCGGAATTTCCAGAAGTTGTACAACGCAATTAACAGTTGACAGCAATTTATACGCGCAACAACATATATTTATCTTTCTGTTTATTAATATGACCCTTTTTATTGCAGCTCAAAATGTGTTATTCTAACAACAAACGAAATATCGACCTATCAGAATTTTGTAGTCAATTTCCAAACCTTGGTTTTTGCCAAGCTGCTTAAAGGTGATTTTATTTATAATTGGTAAACATTATAAGAAGGAATCAGGTCAGCCTCCAGAATGTTTTATTTTCTATTATTGGATGAAATGTAATGGTTGTTGCCTGTTTCATAATTGGTTGCTGTATTATGTTTTCATGGGGTAAAGCACATTGAACTGTCTTGTTGCTACCAATAAACCTGACTTAACTAATAACCAAAACCCTTCCATGGACAGTGTGAGGATTTAACCTTTCTTGATTATATGTCAATATATTATGTTTTCAGAAATGAAATTGCATCCCTTCTATTATTCTGAAATATTTCTGATTTATAGACTTCCCCATTTGATAAACTGGACCCGTTTTTAATATGATTCCCATTGAAGTGGGCTCGAGCTTTGGGCCGTATTCAGCCACAACTCCCATTCACTGTTTTTCCGCACCACACTCAGAGGCCATGTTTAAACCGTACGGTCGGCATTTATTTTGACTCTCTCTCTCATTACTGCAAACTAAAACCATTAAAGTCGGCTGAGCGCTCGCCGAGAAATCCATAACTGACAATGTGACCCGAGATAAAGACAGAAATTAGCCGTCCGGCACGGCCGTCCGGCTAACTGGATCTCCATGCAGGAGTCGTCCCTCTAATGAGCTCATCTGTCAGAGCTGTCAGGCTGGCCGTACGCACGGCGAGCACATGACGCCGGATGCAGCAGCAGGAACGTTTCAGCGGCGCCTTCAAAGGTTAGCCGATGAAGTCGATTCAGAAAATAATCCCTCCCCGTGCCTAAAAGTCACTTAATCAACCTTCTTGGTTTGTGTCATCAAGTGATAAATTTGGCTAATTGTGTAATTCCTTTAAAATGTTCAAGTGAGTTAGACATTGAGTTGATTGGATTCAGTGTGCGCAGCTCCGGTTTCTGTTCGTTCAATTGAACGCACCACACCTGTTAACTGTGGTGCGTTCACAGGTTACAGTCCCAAACGTCTGATTGTGTTTTTATTCACATATGCAAATGCAGTGCATTCACGTTAAATGTGATCTGAAAACTTTCCAAAACTGTGAAAGTCAGAGGAGATAATAAAAAAAAAGTTTACGGGCATTAAGTCGTAATATCATGAGAATAAAGTCGGTGTTACAAAAAAAAAAGTCACAATGTGACAAGAATTAAGTCAGACGACAGCAAATCAAAATAATACGAGAATGAAGTCGTCATAATGCAAAAATAAATTCATTTTACTACAATAAATCGAAGGGAAAAAAGTCGCAATAATACGAGAATACAGTCGTACAATATTACGACATAAAATCGTAATATTGCGGGGGAAAAACTACGAGAACTGAATTGTTATATTACAAGAAAAAGTCATGACAGCAAATCAATGTAATACGAGAATAATCAACTCATAAAGTCCAAATATTATCAGAATAAAGTAGTAACTTTGTGACGACTTCAACGCACACAAAAAAAAAATTTAAATGATGAATGTTGAGCTTTTTGTAAACTTGTACTTTGGTATCAGTTTTATAAATTGTACAGAGCTGATTTTTTTACAGATTAACGCGAAATTATTACGGACCTTGAAACTATTATGCAAACCGTCTATTTTAAAAAAAAAAGAATCATGAACTCAACAAGCTGGTCCTGTCCAGATCCCGATAACCGTCGAAGTTTTTCTCTCATTAAGACAACTTTTTCTAGTAATTTAGCAACTTTCTTCTGGTAATATTGTTTGTGTTCTGCAATTATCATGACTTTATTCTCGTAATTTAAAAAAAATCTCAGTCTGTTGTATTCGCATGATATGGATGCAGTAAAACTGACACCGCACGTCTCCCTGAGCAACATGGCGGCGGTCGTGGGAATGTGTTTCTCTTCAGCAGGGACCAGGAAGTTGGGTAAAGAAGCTGAAAATAGCATTGAAACTCGGGAGGAGGGTCACCTTCCAACAGGATAGCAAATAGAAACTAAATCCATAAAAAGAATTTGTAGCTAATCTAAAAAAAATAAAATAAAAAAAATACTGTACACAGATTCTCTGAGGTGTTTTACACAGAAAAAGGACAAAATACTCAAGACAGTTGTGATGTAACTGCTGCTGATCCTACAAAGCACCAAACATCCTCCATTACACACAATTGAAGTAAAATCCAAATTTACCAACAGTCACTCTGTTGGTACATTTTATTATAATTTCTATTCACATGAACAAAGATATTCAGAGCTGTGACACAATCAGCAAACTTTCCAGTGTTTGAGAACAAACTTTCAACCTTTTTCTCCTTTTTCTTCTTCTTCTTCTTCTCCCCCGTTGTGGATTTTGACAAAAGCCATTTCGTTTTCTCTCCCACCCCCTCATTTGTGAATCAGCTGCACTTATTACTAAAGGCAGCACATGTTGGATTATTAATGCAAACAGTTCGAATCTTCACAGCTTAGCTGCGAGTTATCACACATTTCTGGCAACGCCGCACACTCTCTGGAAGATTAGGTCATTATTGCTGGTGAGACTTTCGAGAACAAAACTTCTCGAAATTCGCTCTATTTTTAACACCAAAAAAAAGAGAAAGAAAAGAAAAGGGAAATCGTCTCACATCCTCGCACGTTCGTGCTGTTGACCGCATTTAATAGCTTTTTGTGAACGCCGTTTTGTTGGACTCTGAGTGGCCGCTTGCGGACGGCGAACGTCGGGACTCGAGTGTGTGTTTGCTCTGACAGTGATTCAACTCCAAACTGTTTGCTCTCAGAAATGTGCCTGAGAGGCCAGATTTTTTTTTTTTGTTGCAGCACTCACTTCACTATCACACTCTCTCTCTCTCCCTCCGGTACCTTTTGTTTCGCTGGGCTCCAGAAGCCATTACAGAGTACCTGTTATAATCGGCATAATACCAGCTATAATAGAGATAACTCCTAAACACACACCCCGGGGTGTGTGTGTGTGTGTGTTTTTGTTCTGATGTATTGGAAAAGCTGGTCTCCGCCTGTAAAGCTGACACTTCAGAGACACCCAGTCAAAGGATGATAATACTTCAGGTGCAGATTTTATGTACAGGAGCTTTTATGAAGTACAGTATTCACTCTTTCACATTCTGTCAATGTTTTTTTTTTTATTATAGGTATTATTTGTTTTATTGGTTGGATAGTGAGCATATGTAAGCAGCGGTTTTTCAGTTTTCTTAACCAGATTTAGCTCTAGACTTTGACTAGACCTTTCTAACACATGTACAGTGAGAATGTGCTGAGCCCGGTGGTAGGGGGCGCCAGAGCGGCCATCCAGCGGCCTGCCGCATTATTGAGCTAGAAAATGTTAACAGTTGACAGGAAATTTGAAAATATCACTGTTATTGGACAACATTACTAACAATAAACATCAACTGTAAAATAATTTATTTTGAAATAAATATAAATTTTTTGCACACAAGTTGTTTTCATCCTAATGAAAGTATCTAATTTTCTTTCATCCTTTTGCCATGACTTGTCAATTTATTCACTGACCAAAGACAGAAAGTGGCTACCGAGTTCCTGTGAATAAAAAACATGACCTCTGACCTCAGTCTCCCTATGTGTTCACATATTGACCATATGTTAGCATTGTGCTTCCAACAGTTCCACCAAAGAAACTTTTTAACCCGTCTTTGCCATCACTGATACTGGTGTATTAAAAAAAAAACATTTAATGAATAAGTAAACAATGCTTAGCCTGGTGGGGGAGCAAATAAAGCCTGGAGGCCCGCCAGGCTTGTGACGCACTTGGGAAACCCTGCATATATATTATTTGATGTAATCCAGAGGTATAAAACCTGCGGCTCCAAAACCAAACAGGAAATGTTTTTGATTATGAATTATGAATGCAATAATGAAATTGTCATTTTAAGAGTTTTTCTGTAGGTTCTTATGAAAAAACTGCTTCTAAAGGTAACTAGGTTCAAACTATGATTCCTGTCTTTCTTCATTTTCAATTTGCATATAAGGCTTAATCGTCCAACAGGATTATTCGTTTAGTTCTAAAATCTGAAAGTAGAAACACATTTTAGTTTACTCTTGTCAGCTTTTACAATAAAACATTTTATTACATATTACATTTCCAAATCGGTCACTACTTTTTGTTGGTTTTCGGATCAAGTGCAGTTAATTTGAGGTGTTGTGACGTAACAAAATATTTAAAAAATTTGGAACACTGCAAAAATACAAAATCGTACAGAATATTTTTGTCTAATTTCTAATGCGAATATCTTAGTATGTTTGCAATAAGACAAACTAACTGACTTTTCACCAAGATATAGGAGATTGTTTTAAGTCATTGATTCCTTAATAATCATGAAAGTGTCTTTGTTCCATTGGCAGATTTTCACTCATAACATTAGACAAATGTCTTGTTTACTAAGATATTTGCTCTAGAAACAATACAAAACATTCTTGGTTGGATTTTGGTGTTTTTGCATTGAAACTAAACAATTTGAATTAAAAAGCACAGTCGTTTTTCTGCACGTTCGGTATCATCATTTATTTTAGCCACATTTCTTGTACAAATTTCCAACGTTCTGGCTGCTTCTTAAAATCTAAAGCTATTAGAAAAATAATAAAAACAAAAACAAATGCAAAGTAAATGAATGTGCAGGTTAAAGACGTCCTTCACACGCCTTTGTGCTGAATATAGGTGCATCTGCGCATTCCCAAATAAAAACCCAAACAAGCTTCAAGCGCCTCTGTTCTCGCTGTCACTCTTCTTCCTATCCATCAGTGTCAAACACACAAGTTTGTGTGATGCGCATGAAAACAAAGCCGGAAGGTAACAACGTGTTTGAAGGCTCCGTCTCATTATAATACCTGCTCCACTGTCAAACAAACGCAAGTACACAAAACAGGGATTTCTGATATCCTCCGTCTCCTTTCCCATCCAAATATGGAGACATGAAAGCATCACATTTTCCCACAGATTGACTTCCACATCTTCTCCTTCCCTTTTCTTCTCCTTCTACCTCCTCTCCTCTCCTCTCCTCTGTCTATCCAGGAAAGCCTGCTGATATTTCTCTGATGTCTAATGCCGTCTGTGTGAGCGCGCGGGCGCGAGGAAGCCGCCCGCGCGCTCACACAGACCCGCGCCGCCGAACTGACACTTCAAACAAAGCTTTTGTCTGCTGCTCCCTGACAGTTATTCCCCTCTCCTCCTCCTCCTCCACTTCCTCCCCTCATTATCCCCCTCACTTCTCCCTGTCATTCCGAAACTCCCGTCCTGTAGCCCCCACCCCGCCGCCCTCCCGCCTCGTTGTCTGCCGCACACGCGCACCCCCCCTCCCCCCGCACCCCCCGAAAGAAAATAAAAATAAAATAAAATAAATTTTAAAAAGCCTCTGAAGAGTTTGCTGCTAATTGAGCCGCCTTGGTTAAACGGAGATTAAAGAAAAACACAAAAGGCGAAAAATAACGCAGAACCTTTCCAAAACTGCGGAATGAGCTAAAGGTGTAATCACCGGGATGAAAAGGACGGATTATTTAATTACAAATCAACACAAAGACTTGATTACTGTCAGGGTTGTGTTGGCAAGAGAGAGAGCGTGGGTCCAACTTTGGAAAAAGAAAAAAAAAAAACGCAAACAGAAACTCTTGTCGATTTTTTACCGTGTACCGTGTTTTTTTTTGTTGTTTTTTTTTTTACCGTGTACCGTGTTTTTTGTTTTTGTTTTACCGTGAGCGCTAACAAAGGCCCCATTGTGTTCGGTGACAAGGGGGATTTTACACTTTCTGTGAGAAAAGAGGAATAATAAAAAAAAAAACAGCCCTCAACTTTTGTTGTGTTGTGCCCAGAGCACAGCTGAACGCACCTTAATGGAACTGAAACGCACTGAATTGCGCAACACCTTGTTGAAACAATAATTACTGAGAATACAAATTTTATTGATTTGGGACCGGATGTTAGATTTTGTTGATTTAAAAAAAATATATATATATATATATATATGTAGGGCAGTGGCTTAAATATGTCAGCAGATGCCACCAAAATGTTAGATTTGTTCTTTGAGTTGTGGAAGTCGGTGAAGTGTGTCCGTTGAAGGACACCGTACTTGGCGTCTGTTACGGTGCCCTGGCAGTACAACGGTCAGTATTTGCTGTGAATTCTGAAGGTAAGCAAAGCTGACCGCCAGCTCCTCAATGTAGCCGAATGTTACTTTTAATGTCCAAGTAGTTAGTTTTGTATCGTTTTGTCTTTTTCTTCTTTTTTTTTTTAATATATGCTGTATCTGTTAAACAAACAAAAAAAAAAAGAAAAGAATGATAATAATAACTGCGTTAATGAGACTTATATTGACACGCAGTATTTGCTGTGAATTCTGAAGGTGAAGCCGCTGCGCTGTCGGTTGGTCCGAATAAACGGTCTGAACCACGATCTCAACCGCCGTGTGTGTCCGATTTATGCCTCAAGTTTCCTTCCGACAACCACCATTAAAGAAAACACAACGCAGAGTCTAAGGAACAGTGAGGTGTCGTCTCACACGGACAGGGTTACATATATATATATAATATTCTTTAATGAAGCTACAAACGTTTATCTTAGTGAATATTTTGATGAACGTGTCAGAAGAGGAAGTTCTGGTCTCATCGTCCTGGGTGTTCAGTTTGTCACCAACTGTCGAGATCAACTCAAAACCTTCCAGTGATCGACGTATTGAGCCTCCTGATCTACCGTAACACACCAAACACTACAGGAGGATTGGTTACGAAATCGTAAGTGACAATCTTAGAACGGCCGGCGTTCTAATATTGTCTTAAGGGGAAAAATAGGGGCAAAAAAACCTTGTAGTGTGAATTATTGCATCAGGTAGTCAATGTGCCCATTTTCTCTATTTAAATCTAATTATTACTGAAGGGCAACATAATATACAGACTTCATAATCTGCCCTCTTTTGGTTGAATGCAGTATTTATTTCCACTTTGGCTTTATGTTGTTTAGTTTTTTTTCAAGTAAATCTTTTGTTAATGGAGACTGAGAATCAATTTTGTTTTTGGTTGTTTTGTTTATTGTGTTTATCAGCTCCAGTGTTAAATATTCTTTTGAAAACAAAGTGTATCTATCTTTGGCAGGAAATCACATGCATTATTACGTCATTTCCATTAAATCAGTGTAAAAAGGTCTTCAAACAATATTATCGTTTATCGCAATAATTTTCGAGACAATTAATCGTTCAGCAAAATTTATTATCGTGACAGGCCTATGCATATATATGTATACGCAGTGGTGGAGAAAGTACTCAAAAAATGTACTTAAGTAAAAGTACAAATACACAGGCAAAAATGTACTCAAGTAAAAGTCAAAGTACCACATTAACATTTTACTTAAGTAAAAGTAAAAAAGTGGGCTGCACAGTGGCGCAGTTGGTAGCACTGTTGCCTTGCAGCAAGAAGGTCCTGGGTTCGATTCCCGGCCGGGGTCTTTCTGCATGGAGTTTGCATGTTCTCCCTGTGCATGCGTGGGTTCTCTCCGGGTACTCCGGCTTCCTCCCATAGTCCAAAAACATGACTGTCAGGTCAATTGGTTTCTCTAAATTCTCCCTAGGTGTGAGTGTGTGTGTGCATGGTTGTTTGTCCTGTATGTCTCTGTGTTGCCCTGCGACAGACTGGCGACCTGTCCAGGGTGTACCCCGCCTCTCGCCCGGAACGTAGCTGGAGATGGGCACCAGCAACCCTCCCGACCCCATTAGGGACAAGGGTGAACAGAAAATGGATGGATGGAAAAGTAAAAAAGTACTGGCTTTTAAAAATACTTAAGTATTAAAAGTAAAAGTACTTGCTGAATACATAACCTAATCGCTAATATCATTAAGTGTGCCGATAGTATTTAATTTGAATACATCATAAATGTGCCATTTTAATAAACAATGTCACAGATTAAACATGTTCTTATTGTGTTTATTCTCTGTAAGAGTTTAGACTTAGATATGTGATTCTATGCATCATAATTTCAGGGATGGAAACATCTTATTTCCTGTCCTAACGTAGCATGAACTTCATTAGTGACATTTATTTAGAAAGAAATCCAACTGAAAGGGGATGGAACGAAGGTGTGGGGGGGAAGACATGCAATCGAGGAGCCACGTAGCAGAGTTGTAGTCAAGACCACTGAACACGAGACCAAGACCAGCGCCCTGCGCTACATGACACAATAAAATGAAGTGCACCTATCAAAATTGGTTCTCAGATTGATCTGAAAGATCCACATTTCCATAAAAACACCTAGATATAAATACTTAGAGCTGAAATATATTTAACCAGTATCAATTACAACTCATTTCATTCTGTTTTGCTTTCATCGCTGTGCTACAATCCGCAGAGGTCGCCTGCCACCCCTATAAAAATAACGCCCTGGGCGGTTGCCCATATTGCCCATGTCAGAAACCACAACTGTCTGCACCATTAAACCATGAAACATAGCAATTAACTGTAATTGCTAGACTATGAACACTGTCCAACGGCGCAACAAGCAGAAGGAGCACCATGACTGTTCTCATCCTCCCTCCCACTGCATGTTTGCCACCATGACAGGAGACAAAATCAATCAATGAGCATGCTCTGTGTTTATACGTTCAACTTTTACTTATTCGGCAATTAAATAAATGTGTGTGTGTGTGTGTATATATATATATATATATATATATATATATAGCTATATATAGCTAATGCAGTGTATACAAGAACAAAGAACGGCTCTCAGTGAGGCTTCAGTCCCATCAACCTTAGTAAAGATCCGTCCAGAAGAATCGGATCGTTCCTGAATCCACACAATAATTCAGCGCATGAGTGACAACTTTTTTTCATCGCAGATGCAACATGTGTCTCAGTACAGCTAGCTTTGCTAGCATCACGTCCACAGATCTTACCTTTCTTTAAGCTTTCCTTCCAAGTGACGCTAAAAGTTGGACAAAGTCCCACCGTCTGTGAAAGCGAAGCGCTGCTGGTTTTACATGTCGTCATATCTTATGATTTATGCAGCTATTATCGATTAGTTAGACATCTTCTCCCGCTCAGAGGAAACCACTGCGCATGTCTGGAGCTCCGCGTGCTAGTAAAGGGGGAGGCGATGGGTGACAACAGACACTAAGTCACGTTATTGCTTGGATTTTACGGCGCCACCTTAAAGTCCCTGAACTTCATATTTTAACGGACAAAAAGAGAGCAGTGCGACTTGGATGTAACGAGTAACGCGACACTTTTGTAGAAATGTAGTGAAGTAGAAAGTACAGATACTTACTGTAAAATGTAGTGGAGTAAAAGTAGAAAGTACCCATTATTAAATCTACTAAAGTACAGATACATGAAAATTGTACTTAAGTACAGTAACGAAGTACTTGTACTTCGTTACTTCCCACCACTGTATATACGTATATAGAGCGATCTATATAGATCTATATATATGTATATAGATAGATATATAGATATATCTTTTGATTGCTATATGGATAGATATATTAATTTATATATAGTAATGATAATAATATTTAATTATTATTATTATTATTATTATTAACATCCATTCATCATAAATGCATTAAATCTTTTTAGATTGTGGCAGGAAGCCGGAGCGCCCGGAGAGAAACCTGCAAACAGGATGTTAACTTTTGGTAGTTTATTCACAAAATTCAATGTTTCTTCCTCCTCTAAAAAAAACAGCTCTGTTGTTTCGGAGGTTGGTCGCAGGAGAAACCATTAGGTGGGATTTTCTGTGGAGTGTGGCGTTTCTCTTCATGTGTTTGCTTCTCATTATGAATCCTGCTTTTGTACATGTTTTCTTGAGAACAGGTTCAGAAAGCTTTAAAAACTGAGAACGATTTCTGAACCTGTTGGGAAACTTTTACAGAGGTTGTCCTCTGCAGAGGACGTCTTTACAGCAGCTGGAATCTGAGGATAATCTTTTCGTTCATCATAGAAAACTTCACAATCTAGATCATCTTTTATTTTGGGGAATCAGTAACATCCGGTCTCAAATCCTCTTCTTCTGAGGTTCAACTGCTCTATTTGTGGTAGTATTTTATTTGAGGACTGGATGCAAACTGTACTGAATGTTTTTTCTCTCCTTTTGGCGATGGGCTACCCCGGCCGGGGTAGCTTTTTATTTGGGAACTGGAAACAAACTGTACTGAATGTTTTTTCTCTTCTTTTGGCGATGGGCTACCCCGTCCGGGGTAGCTTTTTATTTGGGAACTGTGTACAAACTGTACTGAATGTATTTTCTCTTCTTTTGGAGATGAGCTACCCCGTCCGGGGTAGTTTTTCTTTTCGGGAATTAGTAACATCCGGTCCCAAAGTTTTTCCTCTTCTTCTGGGGTTAATCTGCCCCGTCCGGGGTAGCTTTTTATTTGGGAACTGTGTTCAAACTGTACTGAACGTCTTTCCTCTTCTTTTGGACGGGAGCTACCCGATGGAAACCCGTCCCAAAACAAGTCTCTCTCATCATCCTCGGAGCTTGAGAAACGACTCGGACTTTGGATAGAAGAAACTTCCCCAGCCGGGTCAGCTCTATGTCTGGGAAGCAATGGAAACCCGTCCCAAAACAAATCTTTCTCATCATCCTGAGAGGTACTTTCATCTGAGTCGTTCCCGGGAAAAAAATGGTCGAAAAGTTTCTTCACCCCTATCGACACCAGATATCCTACTCCAATACCGAGTGGCAAAATGAAAAGGTTTTTCATCTTGGAAACACGGAAATCTTTACTACAAACAAAACCTGAATCTCACTGAAGCGTTTGGATTCTAACTGATGTGTTGAGATTCAAGCATTCAAAGCCTCAGAACTTCTTTGATCTGTTGTGATGTTCATGATGTCATCAGTGAGGTCACTGTGGGTCTGGGTCCTGCTTCTGGTCGTTGCTATGGAAACGATCAGATCAGTGACTAAATATTTAAAAAGTTTTTTTTTTTTCATTTATTTAACATGAATTGATTAAAGCGAAGGGCGACACGTAGCGCAAAGGAATTCACCGACAACAACAGCTGGCTACTTAAAGGTTAATCCCGCTTAATAGACGCACGCAGAGTGCTAAGGCTAAATTAAAGTCAATTCAATACAAAGGAAATTAATAAAGGTTGGTATGTTGGATTTACTGTTAGCAAGCACTCCTGCCCTAAATAATTAAGAGGAGACATTATGAGGAGTAGTGAGTATAACGGCAGCCAATAAATCCATATTAATCTCTCTGGAAGGCAGCCGGGCGCCTTGCAGTTTGTTTTCAGCCAATGACAGTAAAACAATAATTACATTTTCTTTTCTCTTTTACTGCTATAACTCCAGATCTATCTATTGAAGCGTGTTAATTTTTTTCCTACCTTCCATTCAAAAGTTACAGTTTCTTATACATTCATGTTTTGTCAAGTTTGTTTTGTAGCACATCTCAGGACGAAGGCAGTTCAAAGTGCTTCACGCCATAAACACATAATACAGTCGCCGACTACGAAACAAGTGATAAACGTTACAATTGCTACAAATGTTGTCATTTGGAACAGTTTCTTAGTGTTTCAGCAGTTTTGCGGTTTTCCAGAAGTTGGTTCCAGATTTGTGCTGCACAGAAGCCGAATGTTACTTTCTCTGTTTGGTTTTGTAACTTTTACCATGGTTGATTCGGTAGAACAAATTACTAGTTCTTTTTTTTATTACATCGTGAGCCATGTTTAGGACACAACCAACTTTTTAAAGGTCTTCAAGTCAAATGGGATCAAAATTGGGTAATTATGAAAGAAGTCCTGAGAGAGGCTAAGAAAGACCTCAGAGTTTTGGAAGAGGTTCATTTTCCAAAAGGACAGTAACCGTTTGCATCCAGCTGGAGGTCCAGTCAGACTGGTTGAGAACAAGCCACTTCATGTGTCAGAGTGGCCCAGTCAAAGTCCAGACATAAATCTAACTGAAAAGCCATTACAAGACTTGAAAGAGTGAAACTTTGTACTCTTTAGATCACAGGTCTCAAACTCCAGTCCTCGAGGGCCGCAGTCCTGCAGTTTTTAGATGGGCCACAGCTACAAAACACTGGAATGAAATGGCTTATTTTCCTCCTTGTGTAGATCAGTTCTCCAGAGCCTTGATGATCTAATTATTCTGTTCAGGTGGTGCAGCAGAGGCTCATCTAAACGTTGCAGGGCAGTGGCCCCCCAGGACTGGAGTTTGACACTCCTGCTTTAGATGGTCAAACTGAGACCTAACCCAAAGGATGCACAACTGTAACGGCATCAAAAGTACAAAGTATTGGCTCAGGGTGGATAAAAACAAATGTACACCACACTTTTCAGCTTTTTGTTTCTTAAAAAATGTTAAAATACCTTCACAAAACTAAACTCTAATAAAAGACAGAAAGTTCAAGGTGAACAGACACCTCTAGGGCCGGATTAACTCAACTAAATTATAGTTACTGAGAGCCAACAGCTCAGGTCACCCAGCAAAGTATGGATTATGTCAATGAAAAAAAGGTTTGATTATTAAAAATTAATGATCTGTTTCATTTATAGTTTACTTATTTTACTGTATCAAGTCAGGGATGCGATAAAAAGAACCCAAAAGTCCAATTCAAACAAATTACATTTTTAAAGAAATTGACAGATGGGGCTCCTAACTGCAGTTATAGTTTCTTATTGGATTCTAATTTAAAATAAAATACAGTTTAAATAAAACCAAATGTAGAATCCATATTCCTTTTCTCATTTAAAATCTTGAAGAACTAAGAAGTTTTGTCCTCTGACTTAGTCGTTTTTTTCCCTACCTGACTCATCGGAGGGCCGGACTGAAGCCACTCGCCGGCGTTCTCCTTGACCTCTGAACCCTGTGGCCTGCTAATATCAGATCAGTGTGTTGAATGAGACACTCTGCAAACTTACTGACGTTGAGTGAAACGCCACGTGTTTATGTTTGCAGAATGAAGCGCAGCTGGATTCACTACACTGAACATGTCACACTGTTGCTTTATGCCAAACAGAGCAACAACTGCTGCAGTATGACCTGAAATATCTTCACGCTCCATCAGTCTACAAAGAGCCTTAGGCTACACGACTTTATATGTTATGCTAGTATTTTGTGGTTTTGTTTTTTTATTCTTTATTTTTTCAAATATAGACCGAGTCCTGTTGCAGATTAGTGAAAAGCTAGTTCTTTTTGGTTCATTTTTTTTTCTGTGCAGGGCTCTGAAAAGTTGACAAAAGCCAACTAAAGCATGCATTGCATTCAAACCACGCGCCCCTGTCATACTGAGGCGAGTCTGACGCTTTCACCTGGGACTCTGAGCGCCACGAAATCAGGCGTCACGACTCAAAACGGCATCTGACGAACCGCCGCAGCATCTGCACCGATGACAACCATGCGAATACTGGCTGTTATCTCATCTGCTGTTTCACATTAAATGGACTCTATGTTATAACTCCTGCTGTTCATATAATGTTTTTAATATGCAAAAGATCATAAATTAGAGTCGAGTTGCATAATTAATGACACCAGTGGTGGTTCTTCCTGGGCGAGCCCCTCCCTCAGCCGTCCACCCGGCCAATTAAAATGCAGAAAACTTTCCGATATTCTGAGTTGGGAAGAAAATGCAGTGCGGACCCGAACAAACAACTAACCTAGCCTCTCTTTTCTCAGCAACATTCAGGGGGGATGCTAGATATACTTTTCCATTGTTTTTTTTCTGCCTCCCCCATTCTCATGACGCCTTGGGCTACCGGCCACATGGCTCATATCTGACATGGTATTTTTGGGATGATTTCAGTTAGTCTGATCATTCTGTGTCTGCTGCTTTCCCCCACGTGTTTTCAAGAAGCGTTTGCGTCTTCGTTCTTCATAAATTGTGTATCTTGCTTTAAATTTTGACATGTCCGTCTCAGTAATTTAATATTCCCTTATTATCTCTTAGTATTACTGTTTAACCTGGCTTTTCTGCAAAGCTCTAAGAGCAACCGAGAAGCATTCAAGGTCTTCACTGAGGTGCAATACCTGATGCGACAGCTCAGAAATCAATGTCCTGTCTTTCCTTTGATGAAAACAGATGTTTTTTCGCCTCATAAGGCTCAGATCCACACCAATGTGCCATAGACGATTGTGAATGACCAAAGTCAGCCGGCGGCTTCGATCTTTATGTCCTCATGGCTTCAGATGAGTTTGAATGTATTTCCAAACGGTTGCCTTGAACGGCCCTGACAGTTATTCCCATAAGAGGCGAATGCAGTTCGAGTCGGGCTCCAGTAGATTTCAAATGAAGCATCTCCAGAAACCCTCCTGATGACATCCACAGGCTGGAGTCTTTCTTCCTGTTGAGGACAGAACATGTTCAAGTCAAATTATCGACGGGGGAGGGCCAGCGAGGTCACTGCTGGAGGCGGTTGGTTGGCTTCAAATGGTAAATGGATTTATAGGGCTTTCCCAGTCATTTTGACAGGAGGAAGCTGGAATCGAACCCGCAACCTTCCGATTGTGAGGCAACTGCTTTACCCACCAATGTTTCACAGGACTTTATTTAGAAGTATTAGAGTAAAATAGAACCCAATAGAAAACCTTAAAACCTAGGAACCACAAATCGTTTACTTTCCAATTACAAATGATGGAACATTGAAGTTTCTGGTTGTGACGTGACAAAATGTAAAACTGTTCAAAGGATGTGAATCCTTTACATAACACTATGTTGCTAATGAAAGAAGAAGAGGATGAAGAAAAGAAGAATACATGGTTGTCAAATTACACAGGGCATCCCTCGGTATTCGCTACCACTTGCCGAATAGCTCAAATCTGCAAGTTGATCGTTTCCCTCAGTGTATTATAAGCCTGGCGGGCCACCGGGCTTTGCTTGTGCCCCCACCAGGCTTAGCATTGTTAAATTATTAGTTGTTTTAAATTATCTCTTTTAAGACTTTACACTTGGTGTTTAGGTGTTAATCTTCCAGTCTTCCAAAAATGCATAACTAGCCCATGATATTTTCATATTTCCTGTCAACTTTAAAAAAAATTTAACTCACAAACACGGCTGGTGGCTGGATGAATGATGTAGCGCCCTGAGCACCGGGCTTAGCAGGCTTTCTGGGGGATACCTTGCTTGAAACAGCCTCTAAAAATGTTAATAGCTGCCTATTCTAATAGTTTATACACAAATTATACCTTAATAGTGTATGTATTAATACACACCGTGCACTACTGCAGTACTGCTCATACACTGTTTGTTAGCTGATGAGCTAACAAATAGTTGTTAGCTTGTTTATTATGTAACAGGGCAGAAAAGCTAGAAAATAAATAATTACATCTAAAATAGTCATCCCTAGCTCCTCTCTTTGGGGTTCAGCCAATAGTAGTGTGTCAAGTAGCAATGCAGCTAGCTTCCCAAATTGCATTTCTCTTCAAATATTTTAGATATGCTCCACAAAAAAAAACCAAAAAAACATTCTGTAAATAATTTGGAGATTTTTTAACAGAAAGAGATGGAAGTTTTGGTTTATTACATAAAACCCACAAGATACAATGAAGTTTGTGACAAAATGTGAAACCATTCAAGGCGCTGCGGAAAACTAAATGCTCGGCTTAGTAGCAATTATGCTAACTTTACTCAGCATGTATTCCATACCTTCTTACAGCCGCAGTAGTTTCTTTTACTCCCGATATCCCCCGTAGTAGCAGTTTTAATTAATCAAGGAACGTAATCCTCATTTTAGCTGGACAGTCGCCCATTAACCACGATCTGCTAACTGAAAGGATTAGTGCCTTGCTTAGGGGCACTCCCGACAAAGCGAGTGTGCTGTGCCGCCTTTCTGTGCAGTGGAAATAAATGAAAGGAAGACGAGGCTCAGTGAGAGACGCCGGCCTGCGTGTGCGTGTGTGGCTGTGTGCATTTAGTTATCAGGGGAGCACAGCATAGCTCTGCTGAGATTAAATTCCCAGAGCTTACTCTGACTATCAGCACTACTCCAGGACACACACACACACACACACACACACACACACACCGAGAGAGAGAGAAGGAAAGCTGAGTGGTAGGAAAGAAAGCTGCCATCGCTACATTTTCATTCACAGAAAATATCAACATTGACAGTTCGCCTGCCGCTGATATCACTCCTGCTAATAATCCCTACCAATCCCATCCAGTTTATCGGTAGTCCCATCAGACCTTTCTTTCCTTCTTCATTTCAATCTGGAGAAATATGGCTTCACTGTAATAAAATTGTGGAATTCAAAACCGAAACAACACCTTTAAAGCAATTCTATTGAAGTGACATTGTTTGGCTATTGTGGATAACAACAACTGGTCTGGTAGACTCGGTTCGATTGGGGACCAAAACAGCAACGTTTGTTACAATTTCAGTCGGCGTGGTTCGCGAACCAAACCTTGTGAAGAATGTGTTCCCCCTCCTCGCCTGTGGTGGCGCTACACCGAGAACCACTGAAGGAAACGACTCGAAAACCTCTGAGCGCAACTTCCAACTTCTTGACGTAAATAAATTGAAGTAGCGTCAGATTTCAGAAATTGTTCCCAACTCTGCAATTTTAGTAGTTATTTTTAATGTTTAAATAACAAAAATAAAAAAATCAATCATTTGTGTCGTAGGACAGAGATAAATAATTGCATTTTGTCAAAGTTTCTCAACCTCTGTTACTCTGTCTGTAATAGTCACACTATCTTTTTGATTAGACAAAATTTAACACAAGAAAAAGTTGTAGATGAAAAATAGTTTTTAACTGCCTCATGGGGATAAGTAAAGGTTAAATAACTACCTTAATAAAAACTGCTTTTTTTCCCCACAGGCTTTTAAAATTGCAAATGCTATGGTTTACTAGGTCAGATCAGAGAAACAGTCTGAGCTAGCTAGCTAACCCGCGTATGTAGCACAAAGGTGCATTCTCTGCTCCTGCTGCATGCTGGGATATAAATCTTGGATGTGTTAATTACCTCATGCGACCTGATTTCCTCCATGTGAAAGTTTAGCATGCGACAGACGGATACAGAGGCTGTGATTCATCACACGGGACCTCAGCTCTGCGGAGATAGGTGTGTGTGTGAGTGAGTGTGTGTGTACTGTATGCGAGCGTGTTTGTAGTAGTGACAGCGCTGTCAGTTAATCTTTCTGCATTGACAGATAACGCACATGTCAACCAGCCAAGCCAGCGCACGTAAAACGATCCCATCCACGTTCCCGGCGCGTAAACACCTCGGCCCGTCAGTCACTTCGTCTGGAATTCCCTCTGCTTGCTCGTCCTTTTCAACTCCTTCCATCTTCCATCTTCCCGCTCCACCTCCCCTCTCCCCACCTTTCTTCTCCGTCTTTCATCATTCTGTTATTTTTCTTTCCTTTTAAAGAAACTGTCTGCTGCCCTGAAACTGGGTCTTTTCCCTCCCTTGGGTACTCTGTTTTTTTTTTTTTTCTTCCTCCCTCTCTCTATTTCCTCTCGTTGCTTCGCTCTTCCTCCCTCCCACGCACGTCTTGCTGATAGATTAAATGTTGAAGGCAGGAGGTCTTGTAGTGGAAAAGGGAAAGTCTCTTTTAATTGCGGCGATCCCTAATTAGGCGGCCCGTCTCGTCTCCCGGCGGCGGATGTGATAAAACAGGAGGCCCCTTTCCCGGGTCACCGGGTCGCCGCCTCGTGTTGTCGCACACTCCCGCGCGTTACTTTCTTTCCTACGGGGGAGTTCACCTTGGTTGCCGGTGTATGAATCTCTCGGTAGACTGAATGTTTGGTTGTGCAGCAGAAGGAGCGTTTTTGCTAAAAATACATGGTTATGTAAGGAAAGTTTCACCACCATCTCTATTCCCGGAAGGCCAGTCTCCAATGGTTCCAGTAGTTGTTACATTTACTGCTTTCATATGTCTTTTAGTTATGTGTGTGTGTGTGTGAGCGAGTGTGTGAGGTTTTCATCACAAGAGACACAATGGTGAACTACTGAGTGTCATATAGAAATCTATGACAATTCAAAGCAAATTTAAACGGGAAGTTGGGAGTAGGGGTTGGCAATATGAATTTTATTTTGAAGATATATTTTGTGGTATTATTATGATATCGGTAAAATTGATGACAGAAAATTATTTATCATTTCCTTTTCACTGTCTGGTTGTGACTGCATTTCATCGCGCCACAAACACCAATATTGTTCTTAAAAATCTTTTCCATTTAAAAGAGTTTTCTTCAGGACTCCGCTTACTTAAAGAAGTGTGGTTTAAACTGCACAAAGGAGCTGCAATTTAATCCTGTTTTCAAATGAACTTTTATTTATTTAGGCCTTTCGCAATAAGCGATGAAAACAATTAATCGCATAATAAATTAAAACGAGGTAAATGATTAGTCCTGGAACCAGTTGTAACAGCATGATACAAAGAATGCTAAAACATTTTCCTGTGAAACGGACCAGTCTGGTCGTCATCAGAGGTGATGTTTTTCGTCGACCATCACCTCTGACTTGGATACTCACACCATGATGCTGCCACCACCGTGTTTCACCACGGGTATTTCGTGTCCCGAAAGCGATTATCACATGACTGCTGCTGCGACGTCCTATTTCTGAGTTACTCTTTTATCATTATGAATTGTTCCAATCCATATCCATTTAAATAATTCTGTTTGACTGAAAACACTGCCTAACATTCTTGGGAAAGTAATTTCACCGAAATCAGGTTGGACCCCGGATAAGACACGGATCGCCCTGAATTCCCTGCTAAGCCTTTTGTCTCATGCTTTGTGTGTGACAAACACAAAACGCCCACGCAACTGCTTTTAGTGCGAGACCCCCACCAGGGCTTAAATAACACCAGTTCATTCTGTTTCGGATCAGAAAAATCTGTTTGTGTTTTTTTTTTACAGTGAATTGAAGTGTGGCTTTTGGAGAGCAACAACCAGGTGGAGTACCCGGCGACCATATCTATGTCTTGAGTCGGTTTCGCTTTGGATCTAACTCATTAAGCATGTAAAAAATTCACATGTGAATGACACAAGTTAAATTAATGAGACGCTGCATAAGTAGGGTGACCTTTAACCTCCTAAACTGCTTACAGCTGGAACCAGAATTCACATACACCGAATAAAAAGACATGCATCTATTTTTTTTTTCTCACTGTCTGAAGTTAAATTAAACCAAACTTCTCTTGTTTTAGCTCATTTAGAATCACCCAAATTCTTTTTCTTTGCTAAGCACCACAATAACGACAGAGGACATGTCAGAGATGCATTCATTAGTGTCTTCAAAATCAATAGTTCACATACAGAATCATTACTATCTATTTAAACAATGAGGAAAAACCCAGATGATGGTGTCGTTTCTTAAGAGTCTTCTGATATTTTAACTGACACATTTAAGGTAATTGGACACGCACACCTTTGGATTTATTTAAAATCACGATATGATACGATACGATACGATAATTTGGAACAATTTCCAGATGTACAAAGGAGCCACATCCGTCTGCTCAAACAATTATACACAAGCATAGCTGGGATTGAAATGTCCAAATCTGTCAATCGACCCAAGAACTAAAGCCAAAGACTTTTTAGAAGATTCTGCTGAAAGTGGTAAAGCAGCAGGTGCTGACATGGACTGGAAAGCCGCTCAGCGAGGAGGAAGCCATTACTCCAAAAGAACAGCCTTCCTTTTTGGAGACCTGTCCTGTGATCCGATGAAACTAAAGTGAAACCATTTGGGAATAATGACCATCAATACATTTGGGAGAAAAAATGTGATGCCTGTAAGCCTGGCAGCGCCATCCCAACTGTGAAGTATGGAAGTAGAACTTTTTAAAGTAAATATTAAGCAAATTATTTACTTAAAACAGTCTCCTATATGTTGATGAAAAGTTACTTGCGGGTTTGTTTTTGTCTTATTTCAAATGTACTAAGATGTTTGCACAAGAAACTAGACCAAAAAACATACAAAATCTGTGTTTTTGCAGTAAAAGCTGTTACAAAGAGGTTTAAGGACAACCAAGCCAATGTTTTGGCATCACAAAGCCTCGTTATCAGTCTGATGGAGACGGCGTGTGTGAGTGAACCCTGACTCAGTTCCACGGGTTCTATCAGGAGGAACGGGCCAGAACTCCAGCAAACCACTGTGAGAAGCTTCTGGACGGAAACCCAAAACGTTTGACCCGAGTCTTACAGACCGAAGCCAGCGCTGCCAAATACTGAGGAAATGTATTCCGATTTTGAAGACGTTAATAAATAAATCTCAGACGTAATCTGTCTCTCATTATTGTGGTATTTAGCATATAGAAATAATTTTGGTAATTCTAGCTGACCTTATAAAGATGTTTGGTCTGATTTAATTGCAGGCAGTTCTTTGGTGGTTGTAAATTTCTGCTTTTTTAGTTTTAAAAAGTGGAACGCATTATGACACATTTTCACAACTATCATCCCCTCTAAAAGTTCTCATTTGCCTAATCCGTTGTTGGAGATAAAAAAAAAACAACCAGCTGAGATACGTGCCGTAGCTACGGGGGTGTGAACGGTCTTCTGGTGGTCGGCAGATGGAGGAAAAAAAATACGTCTAGACTCCCTTAAAAGCATTTTCGATTATATTACTCCCCAAAAAAACCTTCCAGAAATTCACATTAATTAAAAAAATTCCCCTCCAACACCTACTGACATGAAATTTTTTTCTGTCTGATTAAAGCCCAGCTGGCATTTAATCACAGGTCAAATGGCTCTGCAGGACTCGTGGCTCTAGCTTTGACCGACAGTGATGGAGGCGCCACTGCCAGGTGGACCGGCTACGTTTCACTCATTTTTACACCACAACGAGCTATTCATCGAAGATTATTATTAAAGTTTTTACTTTCAGGATACTTTGGACCTCCTGCCGGGCCTGACCTTTAGTCTAGTTATCGTCTCTCGTTGCCGTGTTTGAGTGGAGTTTGAAGTTTTGTCAGCCGGCGCGGCCGAACACCAGCGACCCCGTTGTTTCTACGTAAATGCCGTGGCAGAAAGGCTCGTGCTAACAAGCTTCTGTCCTTGTGTCTTTGCAGCCATCTTGAGTCGGAGCGCAGTGCTCTGAAGAGGAGAGAGTGGGAGAGGAGGAACCAGGAGGTCCAGCAAGATGAAGACTTGTTCTCAACCGGATTTAACCTCTTTGGAGAACCGTATAAAGTAAGAGCAAAACAAACAAACAACAACAAAAAAATCCATCAACAAAACCAAGTTTTTTTTTCTTCTTTTTTTTCCCTTACCGCTTTTCTATTCCCGACAAGAAGTGTGACGGATCTTTTCCTCAGCTTCTTAAACTGCAGAGATTGTGTGGCATGAAAATATGAGATGATGGCGAATCATTTAAAAACCTTCATCACCTTCGTTGTGACGGTGATAAGAGTCACCAACTCATAAAAAACGTGATAAACGCAGACGCAGCTTTCTTGAAGCACGCTTTGATTTAATTTCAGCTTGCAGTCTTCTCGTTTAACATTTTAAAGTCTGATGACATAAACATAATTATAATTTTTGTGTTTTGTTTTTTTTATACAGAGGAAACCACTTTAAACTCATTGCCCTGTTTTCTAAATTTGCTTGTATCATAATTAATACATCAGGCTTATGCACTCATTTAATCATCATGTACAACATGACCTGTTTTGTGACAACACTGTGTGATACATAAAATGCATTGATCACTTTTAAAGAGTATATTAATGGGTTAAAGGCAACATGTTTACTCAATATAGCATATTTGTGACGAAATCCTTTGTTAGAGAAACGATCGAATAAAAAATGATGCATTTGGTGCTAGAGGGTTAAATATAATGACGCATTAGGGTTGTTATAAAAAGAAAGGATAAAAAGAAGTACATTTATACACAAACTCAAAGTTTTCTGGAAAGAAATGGGAGATTTCAGAGTTTCAAAAGTCAAACGTTTTCAACTTTTGAAGCAGAAATTTCCTTGTTTTGTGTTTCTAACTGATATGTTTTGTTTTTAATAATTGTATATTTTTATTCCTTTTCAAATGAAAATCTTACTACACAACGCTGGAAAAAATTAAGAGACCACTTAAAATGATCAGTTTCTCTGATTTTACTTTTTATAAATAAAAAGTAAAATCTATGTCAGAGTAAAATGAAAATCGTTCTTTTATTCTGTGAACTACTGACACCATGTCTCCGAGATTCAAAGCGAAAAGCTTGTGTTTATTTGCAGAAAATGATAAATGATCAAAATAACAACAAAAAAAATATGCAGAGCTTTCAGACCTCAAATAATGCAAACGAAAACACGTTCATATTTACTTAGAAACAACAACACTGATGTTTTAACTCAGGAAGAGTTCAGGAATCAATATTTGGTGGAATAACCAGGAGGTTCTCAAAGGAGCTCAGTGCAGAGGCTCTTCATGTTCTCCAGAGCTGTAGGTCGTCTGAACTTATGTGAGGGGAACCAAACTCACTGCGATTGATGGGGGGTGTTGACTGAAGGAGACCGAATCAAAATTAGCCTGAACAAAGTAGCAGTTCAATGGTCTGCACACTTGCTTCACATGCAAAGCAAAGGAAACGTAGCAGGAAGAAACCTTTATCAGTGGTTTATCATTAAGCCACAGACACACACAACTGTATTAGTTAGCATGTTGCCTTCGAGTTTAAACACATAAAGTGGAAAGAAATGCATTGTCATTGGCTTGTAGCTTATTGCTAGCAGCAGCTAGCATCACAACATCTCGGGTGTCGCTTCATTCCCCCATTGGCTCTCCGACTCCAAATGAAACTCATCATTCAGGTTTGTGAGAAATTTGGGTCGTTTTGCTTCCACGTAGTCGAGCTAACGGTATCTGTACGCTGACTTGCTAGCCTCAGTCACGTGGCTAGCTACACATTACATTATAATGGTAAATATTTTAAAATAATAGTCACCTAAATGAAACTTCAAAAGTAAAACGTGTTCTGAAATAATATGTGTCTCTATCATTTTGAAGAACTAGTGTGAATCTGTTTAAATTTAGGGAACGAAACGGAGCCTAAAGCTAAGACGGGGCAACAAGCTAACCGCCACAAGTCTTCCTCATCCATGTTTCCAGCCTTCCTGAGCCGTAGGACAGAGAGCTGCTTTTCCCACATGTGATGCTCTCTTGCTGCTGTCGGGGAGACAGGTTTATGCTGCTGATTTATCTCTGCTGGAGAAGAGCTGAACATACCTGACTCCAGAATTGAATTTAGGGGAAAGAGACCAAGTTTACAACACCTTAATCAATTAGGACAGGCTGGTCTCCTCCAAGAACGCGGCTCTGTGATTTAGGCTAATATAAAGCTACTCTGCCTGCTGTAAATTATCATTCGAAAGGACTTATTACGGGTGACAAACAATAATGCGAGTCTTCTGTATTGTTTAATGTCGTTCGGTGGATGGGGAAGCGGATAATGTGACTGTTTCTCATCCTCTTTTTTTCCCTGAGGCTAAAATCTGAAACAGTTGTACACACAGTTGTATACTTATTATTTTCAGATACCTTTTTTTTTTTTCTCTTCCCTTTCTTTAGCGAAATGTAAACCAGACATGCATGAAGTCCCCGGGCACTGTGCAGCCCCTCTGTGTAAAATTGATTTTGGCTTGTTAACTCTCATTAGCTTCCACCAGGAGCTTCAACACTTGGTTAGACCAGAGCAGCTTTGAGTCTTGACAGAATTTGCGCTGACCTGCTGTGTCCAAACACACAGGATGAGAGGCTTTCTTACCGAGATGCTCCTCGGGGCTCGGAGGTCAGCAGAAGCAAATGAGAGGTTGCTCTTCTGATAATGAATCCCATTTTAGGGGCCTCCACACTCCTGGTGATCGTTTCTAAGCCAATTAACAGTAAAGACGTAAGGTCAAGATCCTGTGCGTATGAGGAGAGAGGAGGGTTGTGTGTGTGTGTGTGGCCTGGTCGGTGCGAGGGTGGCGAGGTACCACTGCTGCATGCTAGCGTCTGCAAATAAAATGAATTCAAGTCCTTTGTACACAGGTAGGCTACGTTTCCATCCGGTTGTCATGCTAATTTTGAGCTAACGTTTAAAATGTCGGCAAAAAAAAAAAAAAAGGAAATACAAATTGGGGGGTTCCTGTCTGCTGGTTTGGAGCGAATCAGTCAGGCGTAATTGTGTAATTTCAGATGTTGATGTCAATCATGGCTGTACTAAACAAGAAGTAGAGGTTGAAAACTGGCATGGGCCACACGCTGAGGGAAACCTCTGGGTCAAGATGTCATTGTTCTGTCATGGCAACCAGCTTTGGCGATGCTGCGTCCTGTTCGCTGTAGAACCAGGGTTATAATAGTTTTGGGTTTTCATTGTAGTTCAGTTTTATTTTGTTGTGACTTTTTGTCTAATTCAGTTAGTTTTAAGTAGCTTCTGTCTGGTGTGTATTTGATAGTTTTTAAAAGTTATATATTCAGTTTCAGTTTACTTTTGATTAGTTATTGTCGCAGTTCCAGTTTTTTTTTAATATCTTGGTTAATTTTTGGGGTGCAGAATTCAAAAAGGTTGAAGTATTGTATTGTGAACAACCAACTCACTGTGGCGTTTCCTCCCCACTTTTGGTGCCGCCATTTTAGCGTAAATGCCCAAGGAGGATTATAGAGTACCGAAATTTTCCGACAGCTGACATGAACTGCTTGTGTGAGGGGTCGGGGGTCAATTTCACATCAGCTCAAAAGGCTAATAAATAGATTTATGAACATGAAAATAGAGGACATTACATCTATAATTTCAGTATGACTTACTTAGTTTTATAAACGCACCACTTACCTCCAGTTAACTCTTACCACCTTGAGCTATCGTAAAAACTTTTAAATTTGATGGAATTTTGCCGTTTCCATCTACGTTTCCTAATCCGATACTTCAAATGGAAACACGGTCAGGTTATGTACGCCAAGATATTCAACTCCTATCCAGTGACAGTGAGGAAGAGGTAGCCGCCGCCATTTTCCTACTCCTTCATCTCCTTCTATGGACTTTTGAATAAGTTTTCTGACTAAAAGATCTTCTTTGTTTTTATCTCAACCAAATCTGCTGCTAATGATGGACCAGTCTGTCTTTTTCTGGCATGAAGAAATGTTTGCTGTCTTTAAACAACTAATTCCATCATGGGGATGTGAATAAAAGATACATCACGGTGCTTTTTAACAGCATTACTGATGTCAAAAGATACTTATAATTCAGATTTTTTAAAAGTATACACTAATGCTGTAATTACCTGGGGGGGATTGGATTTCTAACATGGTAACTTTTAGCTCTTAGCAACACTAAGCCTAAATACCAAAGCCCTGAATTTTGGCATTAGATCTAATTTGCAGGAAGCCTTATTACTCAGCGAAGAGGCAGTTCCCTGGTAATACGCTGCTGCACAGAGGTTTTTAGGTTCCTCATTAATTACAGTCATTAGCTGAACAGGGAAGCTGTAATTGAAAAGAAAATAATTCTGATAAAAGGGAACGGGTCACTGCATCATTCATAGGGGACAACTTGTTTACTCGTTTAATACGCCTGCTCTTTTTCAACTGTTTGAAGAAATGTCCGCACATTCCTCCAGTTTACACCTCGCTGCTCGCTGTTTTCTTCTACTGATTTATTTATCACACCACACAGAAATGTCATTTTTTATTTTTATTTTCTTATGCTCACTTTTTTGATCAATTCGCTGGTTTTTTTGCCATAGCCTGTTCCCGAGCAATTCCCCCCCCCGGCTCTGCGTTTAAAGTCCGATCTCTTCTTTCATATCAGCTCCTTTTAGCTATCGGATATTGGATTTGTGGAGCCTGGATGACCTCTGCTTTCTGTTTTTAGTTTTTTGTTGTTTTTTTTTAAATCATGTGTCCGTCACTTCTGTCTTTTTCTTCTCCTCTCTCTCCCAACGTTCATTCTCTCTGTCAGCTATTAGCTAATCCCTCTTCTAATCCTGTTAAGGAGCGTTATGCTGTTAGCAGCTATTTGGGATGATCTATTCACACACTCTCGAACACACGCACACACACACTGAAGTCATACATAAGTATTCATCCTCTCCCTCCCCTCTGTTTTCCATTTTACCTCTCTGTAAATGTGTTTTCTGTTCCTCTTCAGCCACCAGATCTTTTATTCATGAGCCTGAGATGGAGACGAGATGGGCTAATTTATTCACAGCTAACTTGGGCTCTCCACGGTGTGTAGCGTTTGTGCGGGTGTGTGCGCGCAGCAGCGACTTCTGTTAGGATTATTTGAATGCTTTTCCGTCAGTTCTGATGTGCGTCGTCCGTAAATGCGTCTTGATCGTTTTTTTTCTTTCGTTTATTTGCGCGTTTGGAGGTTTTTCTTGTTTTATTAGAGGCGAAACGATGCAAAGGAAAGACTTGATGGGACAGATTAATGATGTTTGTTGCCGTTCCGCCTTCTTGATTAGTTATCTTGAAGTCTGTTTGGGAATATTTCACTCCTTCTACCTTGTGGTACCTTTTTTTTAGAAGGATATTTATGGCCTTTATGTTTCAGGTAAAAAAAGGTAAAAAATAATTATTGACCTGCTCATCTGAGTTTTTGCCATTTGCAATCTCTCTGTCCTAGCTACACTATAAAAATATTAAATAGCAAATATTTTTCCCACTATCGATTACTTTATTAGGAGTAGAGGCAATGAATGAAGCACTGTTTTACTAGCTTTAGCAGTTAGCACTGTTGGTAGCACTAGCAACTAGCAGCCTTCAGACCTCAGCTGTCTATGAGAGATGACCTAGAGATGACAGAAAATAACTCTGAGATTCCCAGAAGACTTCCTACACTTCCGAATCCAGCGCCTTTAATGGCTGGCTGAGGTTGAAAAGCAAACAGATAAAATGGGTCGACTGTGTGTAAGCAGAAAATGCCATTTTCTTTTAAACAACTTACAGTATGTTTAGCTTCTGCGACGTCGCTTTCAGAAATCTCACAAATAGACAGTTTTTGGTTGTCTTCTCACAGTAACAACTTCCTAACTGAAGAGTGTTGTGGCCAGTGCCAGTTCAAGTTTCTTCTTCAAATCAAACAAAATTGGTGTCACACGTTTGTGCAGGAAAAACTTTCATTTGTGCCGCTATCTTTTTAAAGATATTATTCTAAATGTTTCCAGAGGTCATCAAAGGTCACAACAACCCCCTTCTCCACCCTCACACTCTTACAAAATCAAACAAATTTGGTATCAATCAACTGTGCTCTAAACGGTTTAGCTGCACAAACCAGATTTTCTGCTCGCTGCTAATTTCTGGGGACCTCTGGAAACTTTTTTCTTTCGTAAAATTTGAAAGATTATAACGGCACAGTTTTGTTGCTGCACAAACATTTGACACCATCTCCATTCAACGTGAAGAGGGCAAGAAGGTCAGCTTCCCTCAGGGTGTTTTTTGAGTTTGGACCTTGCGGGTCACCAGTCAAAGCCAAGACAAGTGGAAAATTTGTTGGTTATAATTTTCCTCCATTAATTACCCTTCTTATTTATTCCAGTTAGCGAAGATGTTTTCTCAAATTTCAGAATTTGCTATTTTGTTAGTTTTAGTTTGCTATAACAACCTTGCTTGGTTCTTGATTTGTTTTCTTTCCACTGATTGTATTTACAGTGTTGTAAGAAAGTGGCATGGTCAATGCACTAGGCTAAATTGCTTTTACCCCCTAATCTGCCAGTATTGGTGAAGATTGGTCGTCGTGGTGCAAACAAAATAAATCCAAATGCGCATGATTACACTCCCCCCCATCTCACAGCACCATCATGACAAAGTCCAATATGTCCATTACTTTGGCTGTTCACCAAACCATTACCATTATCAAACTATTACAGACGTCCCCATTATCCTCAGTTATGTGCTAATGTGCAAAACGTCTCATTTTTACAAACAGAACAAATACAAAAACAGGCCTGCCAAACACGCGGGCTAGCGGCACAATGCGAGCGTCGTTACCATGGCTTTCTCTCTCTCTCTCTGTTGCTCCGTGCAGATCCGCTCGTTTTCCGCCGAGGCATGTTAAAACCAGAACACTTTGTGATTTCAGCTCCACCTGGCTCATAAAACTCATGTCAGAACAATTGCTTGGTGGAAACAGAACCCAGAAACTTGTGATCGCCATGAAACGCAGCTTAAATGGCCCTCTATTACAGCCAATAGTGCCATGGTGTTATGATCATTCGTAATGTCGTGAAGTGTTTGCTGTAACACACACACTTAGAATTCCCTCCTCAGCAATGAGCCCTCTCCATGGATCATTGCATGTTATTACTCTATTATTTGGTTATTGACTGAAACCGTTTGCATTGGAACAACAAAGCCGCACGCTCAAACGCTCACCTCGAGGAAAAACAACCATCAACATATCAGTCTTTAATTGTCCCTTTCTTCTCTCGCCTCGGAGATCTAAACAGATGATTTAAATTCAATTTTAAATTTATTAATCTTCTTACAGCTTCCTCCTCTCTTTAATTCTCGAAATAAATACTATTTGACTTCTTCTTACCAGCTTTGCTGTGACTCGACACCGCCGCGTCCCTGTTAGCGCCGTGGTAATTGGGCCGTCGGCAACCTCGGCCTTATGACTGGGAAACTCTATTGACCAGATTGCTAATCAGATGTGCAATAAAATTACTGGGCGGCATTTCGCATTGATCTTGCTCACTGGTCCCATTGTTCCACGTTTGTGTGTAATTCACGATGAAATGTCAGCCGTGCGTCGGTTTGCTGTAGATCTCGCATAATTCAGACCCGGCTGATGAATGTTGTCGGCTTTACGGCTCGTTGTTCAGGCTGAAAACTTTATATATATATTTATTGCTTCCTCTGGTAAAGATGTTAAAAAAAAGAAGAAAAGTCTTTACAGATTGTTCCTGTATTGGACTTGCTTCAATCTTACCTTTTAATTTCCAGAAAACCTGGAATACATCAAAGGGGCAGTGTTACGTAAAATCAATCAGGCATGTTTGAGAAATCCTATAAGCTCCATGGCAACCATTCAGCTGTGCAAAACGCCTGGGTGGACCTAGCTCCGCCTTCGAGAATAAATCTCCTCCTTGGAATCTCAGTTTCCAGGTTTTCACCTCACAGAGCAGCCCTGCCCATCATTCCCCACTCAGACTGGCCAGTAGCAATCAGCAAACACTTGATATTAGCAAATAAACGAAAGAAAGAAATCGATCAAGATGCATTTACGGAAGATGCACATCAGAGCTATGGTTAAAACTTTGTTAAAGCGTTAATAGAGGAGCCATGTTGTGATGACTTTCTGAAGGCGGCGTTTCAGAAAGAGCAGGAGCTTCTTAAAGAAACAGAGGCCCAATTTCAAGGTGTTATATTTGATAAATACAGCATTTTTATAACAACTTTAGGTGGCATAGTTACTTGGTTGTGCTATAAAATTGCACAATGTGATCACAAGGTTGTGTATTATGTAATGTGTGCCTGGAAAACACATGATACTGCACCTTTAGAGTATAGTCATATTAGTAAAAACATTGTTATACCCTGCCACAAGTGGGCAACCATCTTCTTCATCTGGTATTCCAGAAATGCCAAATATAGAACATGCTAAAAATACCAAATAAAATCAATATGCTTTCATGGACCCAACTTTGGACAAAAATTGTTCAAACTCATCAATTTATCATGTTTTATGTTTGTATACATCAACTATTAAAGTTTATTGGTGCTATCTATGTTGTGTCATAATTCCAATCATGATAAAAAAAAAAAAGTTTTCTCTATAACAGTAAACGTTACAATAACTGCCCCCAGTCTCATCTGACTGAAGCTCACAGATCCCATTAAGGTCCCAGTAAAGTAAACCAAAGTCCACATTGTGACGGTAAGGTGTTGAAGCCTTTTTCTTTCCTTACCATGGAGACTTGGTGATTACTTGCAACAGTTCTCTACCAATAAAATTTTAAAATTTATCTTGGTTTTCTCAAAAGTGGCTTGCGGTTAAAAGAAATGGTTTTCTGCATGACCTCGTATTTATACCACGTGGTATGGTAATCCTTAAGTCTTGGTATAGTAATTAGATGTTTCAAATAAAAAAATTTAAAAAAGCAAACCATACAATACAAACCGTTTTTGCACACAGTTACCAGTTCTGGGACTTTATTTTCCTCTTTTTTTGGCCCAAGAAGAAGAACTGCCCTAGTGCTGATTTTCTTCTTTCTTTCACTGACACTAAATGAGCTGTTAGGCTATTCTTGGGCACCTCTCAGCATTTCCGACAGCAGGTAGGCTGCTTTAGGATGACATATAAGTGAAGGACTGTCCTCCAAACAGTGATTGGCTGAGAGTGTGGGGTCAGGGTAATAATGACTCCTGCCCCATTAATTTCACAGCTTCTGCCCGGGATGGGGCCTCTTAAAGGTGGCATTATTTAATTAATCATCTCCTCCTGAAGGCTGGTCAGTGGTCACCCTATCTATCTTTCACTATTCCTTTCCAGATGCGTAGAGAGGGCTGTTCATCAAGTCTGGTAAAAAGGAGAAATGGAAGACTTAATTAATGTCCTTTTTCTTCTCCCTCCCTCTGTTCTTTTTCCCTCTTCCTTTTTTTCCCTTCCCTGTCAGACTAATAAGGGCGATGCATTGGCCAACCGAGTCCAGAACACCCTGGGCTCCTATGAAGAAATGAAAGACCTGCTAACCAGCCACTCCAACCAGAGCCACTTGGTGGGAATCCCCAAAGGCAGCGCTACGAGCAACAACCAGCAGCAAGCGGCGGGCTCCTCCGCCGCCGACAGATCGGCCACAGAGTCCCAGCTGTTCAACGAGGCCTGGAGAGGAGCAGCAGGCGGTGGAGGAGGAGGAGGAGCAGAGGGAAGCGGGGAAAAGAGGACGGGAAGCGGCGCGCTGTCGTCAGCCTCCATGCAGCCGCCCGCCGTCGTCACGTCGTTATCGAACGCGCCGGCGGCCCCGCACCAGAACGTGAAGAAGTCGAGGAACACCATGGAGTGGTCGAAGGGAGGTCAAGTGACCGGCCTGGTGGTAGGGTCAGGGGCGCCGGGACAAAACGGACAGGGGCAGGTCCCTGCGGCCGCGGCGGCCAGCCGGGGCAAGATGGGTCTTTTAGAGGAGCAGCAGCTGCAAAGGCACGAAGAGCTGTTCAGCTCTCTCAAAGATGAACTGGGTCTGAAAGAGGAATCAAGCCCTTCTTCCTCGTCTTCATCCTCTTCCTCGTCCTCTTCCAGAAGGCATTCGTCCAAAAGCCATTCCCTACCAGGTAATTGTTACCCAGCGTGCCTCAAAAGGAATTGCTACTCTGATTCTGTTGCATTCAAGAATATTTCAGTTTTATGGTTTATGTCTACATTTAATATCGGATGGTTTTATACCCCAGAAATTAATGGACTGCTGGCTTGTATCAGCGTTGTGAAGATATAAACATTGAAAGATACTGTAGATGTGTCCCTTACTGCATAAAAGTTTTCCATATTAAACATCATAATAATTCAGGTGTGCTATCCTGTTGCCATTGGCATGTGAGTCCTTTACCATATGGACATACCTTGGTACGTTCATGAACACGAGGCTCTTGGGCCTTGCGGACAAGCAGACCGGAACAGTGTCAAAGATTGTGGCCATTAACAAAATTAAAGTTGGGTCGGAGCTTCCTATTGCATCCTAAGGGTTGATCACACAGCTCTGTCTGGTCCGCTTCAGTCAGACTCTAGTTCATTTGCCTAGAAAGTCCGGTTCGTTTAGGAAGATGTGAATGTGCAAGAGGACCACAAAATTCAACTCTCTAAAAACCTGAGTCTCTGTTCAGTTAAAATGTACCAAGCGAAACGGAGACCGCTCCAAAAGCAGGATGTGGACTAAACCAGAGGGCATTCTGGGTAAATACAACCTAAACAAACATGTGAGTTACAAGCTAATTGTTCACGGTCTTTTACCAACGCCTAAAGAGAAATCCTACAACTGTTAAAATTTGACGTCACACCGTTCTTATTTACATTTTGTGAAGGTGAAAGTTGCGCTCAGTGTCTTCTTATTGGTTCTGCAGTTCAGTGGTTCTTAGTGCAGCGCCACCACAGGCGAGGAGGGGAACAGGTTTTTCAAAACTGGTTAGTTTTTTAGCATCAGCTGAAAAGGTAACCAATGTTGTAGTCTGACCGACTATCAGGTGTGAAAACTCCCCTAAACTTAAGGTCTGTTTCATGTTTTGTACTTTCTGATACACTTAATCAAATGTAGTTCGAAATATGGAAAATACAGAAAGCCCATTTTTACTGTAGAATTCAACAAATAGAAATCGCAACGTATGAAGTACTAAAACCTGAACGGAAATGTTCTACAGCGATACCGTATTCTTAAAAGCAAACGTATTTGTAAAACCTTTTTGTATTTGTTTAAAAAAAACATGAGTGCTTAGTTTCTCTAAAGATATTGCTACAATCTTGTTCAGTCTTCTTTTGAAGCCAACGTTATCTTATGAAATCGATTAAATCATTTCAGCCCAAATCAGGAAGTTTTGTTGTTTCATTAATTAACTCTTTGAGAAAGGCAATGCTGCCTTTCTCAAATCAAGAAAAGCTTTTACGGATGTGTCTGATTAAAGGTGTAAAATACAAAACATTTTATATCAAAATTCATAATTTGTTGGGGTTTTTTATCCTTTCCTGAGTCATGAAGGCTGATTAAATAATTGTAGTAACATTTTGAAAGGTTCCAATGTTTCAGACCTTCTTGGTAAAAATAATTAAAATTAGCATTTATTACATAACCAGATAATAAGGTTGATTTTGAAACCGGAAAACATCTTAATTCTTTTCAATTTGATTGGCTGTACTGATCTCTGACGATGAACTGTTGTTAGGGTTTATTATTCTCAGGTGATTTCTTTTTCTTATCTCTCTTACAGATGGCGGCAACTTTCGGTCCTCCACTGTAGACGGTTGCCACTTTAAGTCTTCCTCCAGCGTGGAAAATGTCGGATCTTTCAAAACCTCCCCGTTCGAAAATGAAACAACTTCTCACCTTTCCTTGTCCTCCTCCCCGCTGGCTTCCACCTCTGTTCTGACCACCCCCACGCCCGGTCTGACCACCCCCACGTCTGGTCTGACCACGCCCACTTTCCCACCCGGCTGCCTCTCGGGGAAGCCGATCGCTATCCAGCAGAAGCCCACGGCGTACGTTCGACCAATGGACGGCCAGGACCAGGCGCCGAGTGACTCCCCGCAGCTTAAGCCCCCTCCGGTGGCAACAGAGGGGTTTAGCAGCAGCCAATCTTTTGGAGGAACGTCTGGAAACGCGAAGAACAAGCTGCCAAAACTGAACCTCAGCCACACGGGAGAGGTAAGAATTTGGAGTTGGTTACTGTTGATGCATCAACTTTGAAAGAGTCTGTAGACTCTTTTTTTTTTTTTATTGGAAAAGCAAATAAAAAACCTTTACTTTGAAGACCGGCCTCTCTGGTCCGCTGGTAATCCTATTTAGTATTTATTTTTTATTACAATATAAATAATCTGTCAGTAAAACAGTAGGACAGAACAAAACTGAAGCCCCTGACTGAATTGACATGCCAGTCACCCAGAAGCTTCAACAGATCATGTTACAGGGCATTCACTATGCAACCTGTGGGCTTTAATGAGTTTACAGGACAGCTTTGAGATTGATAGTTGATCGTTGATTAGCTTTCTATTTTTGTCTGTCTACTGTTCTGTTAGCTTTGTTTAGAACTATCTAATCTAATTGTTCTTTAGATGAAAATGAGTTCCAATCGATTAACCAATAATGTCAGCTTACACCTTCTTTTAGTGTTGTAGTTTGGCTTAAGGATGGCCAGTAGATACAGAAACAAAGGTGGCGGGGCCATACTAGAACAGGAAAAGCAAACGATCCTAACAGAGTCCGGAGTGGGATATAAAATGACTTTTATGTGGTTCTGTTTTGAAATGTAAACACTTGAGAAGATGCTGAAGTTTCACCTTAATAGCACTCACTCGGCATTACTGTGCAGCGTCCACTTCTCAATTAAAAATGACTGATGTGCTACAAAGGCGAGGATGTGTTGACAGAAAAGCGAAGGGCGTAATGTAGAAAAATTATAATAAAAAAAAATCATGATGCCAATTTGTGTCGCGCCTTTATGATAAGGAAAACCGGTTGACCCTCTTGATTCAAGAGAAAACTCTGGCTTTTAAGAAAATGGCCGCTTATCGATCAATCGATAAGGTCAATCAACTATAGATTAACTCAAAAATCGATAAGTTCCATGCCTACAACTCTTTAGAGGGTCTTTGGAATCTTTTGCTCTTGGCAACCTGTTGCACCAGGATAAGGTTTTCCCATTACTTTAGTTGCACATGCAACATTGACATAGTCCCACTGAGAAAAAAAAACAAGAAGTGATTCCCAAAGAGATCCTTCCAGACTGGGCAAATCTCATTGTACATCCTTAAAATATTTGACAGGCCAAGTGAAACAAATTTATGTGAGACCTGAAAAGTTTTCTACAGATACATGGTACTAAATCAAGCCAGTGTTTCTGCTATAAACTAGGTGACTTAAGAGCCAATTCAAAAATGTTGTTTAGTCTTTTTATGCCTGAAGCCATAAGTGAGATGCATTGGGCAGGTACAAGTGAACAAGTAGCAGAAGAAAAATAGTCTTACGAAAGTCTGGAAATACTTGATCAACTCTACTTTAGAAGAGTATATTTTTTAAAACTAATTAGGCAAGTGTAATTTTCAGTACTGAAATTACAAACAGCAAACAGCTATCATAGAAGGTCAACATTAAAATCAGTCTTCTCTGACACTAGCAGCCTTTTTCTTAAAAGCCAGAGTTTTCTCTTGAATCAAGAGGGTCAACCGGCTTTCCTTAACATAAAGGCGCGACACAAATTGGCATCATGATTTATTAGATCGTGTTACCATTTTTCTACATTACGCCTTTCGCTTTTCTGTCAACACATCCTCGCCTTCGTAGCACATCAGTCATTTTTAATTGAGAAGTTGACGCTGCGCCGTAATGCCGAGTGAGTGCTATTGAGGTGAAACTATCTACAGCACCATTCCTGCTAAAACAGACCTCAGAGCAAGCTAAACGCCCCACATACCAGAACACTTCAGGCAGAGGTCTGATGACAGGTACAGTCTGTGCTCTGAAATGAGGATGAAATTTAAAGCCCCTTCACTCTGGAGCTACACGACTACTGCTCTGCAGTCCAACTCCATAACCGTTCAAATGTGGCTCCAAGTCTAGAAACATTACTTCCAGTAGGAAGGCAATAATTCTGTCAGTACTCACCAAATATGCCTCCCCCTCAGCTACTTTCCTGACCATCCTTCAATAATGCTATCCCCAGCTGCTCTCAAGGCTCTCTTTACAATATGCAATATATATACATTATATGTGCATTTGCAGACTTTAAGACTTCTCTTTAAGCGCAATGACGAAAACCTTTTGCATACGACCTACAGCCTAAAAAAACAATTTGCTATCTTTGACCAACCAGACTGTGCAATATGGAGTTGTGAGCGCCGCTTCACAACTCAAAGCCCTAATGAAGCCGTGTTTATTAGTGAGGGTGTGTGTGTGTGGATTGTTTGCTTCAGCAGCTCGTCTAAGAGAGGTGGTTTTATACTTGAACACGATGAAAAGCAGTGCCATGTGAAAAAGATCGAATTCAACTGCCTAACCACCGTTTCACCAAAGGGGTCAGCACTGAGTTGGCTTTAGGTAAAATGAAGCAAAAGTAAACAAATTTGCACAAAAATGTCAGAAAAAAAATAAAGATAATATCATAGAGAACCTATTTAGACAGTTTATCAGCAAAAGGAAAAGTTGATTTGAGGGTCAGTTACACTTTGGGTTGATCTTTCCATTCGGCTTTCGGCTGATTTCTATTAGCTATGTTTCCATTGACCATGTAATTGGACAATTTGACTTTTAAAAAATAAATAGTCTTTCTGGAAAAACTGCAATTTTCAAAAAAACTGTAGGCACTAGGATGAGATGGGGATTTTTTGAGCCATATCAAAATAGTTTTTTTTTTTGCAAAACTGCAATGGAAACTCCATTTTCTCTACAACCAAACGTTGCCACTGGCACAAACCACAAAGAAGAATTCGACAGACAGGAAGTAGATGGAGGATGAGTTTTTTTTTAAGGACTTACCCGAGGAACAAACTTATTCACGTGTGATTTTAATTGCGTTTCTTGTTTTAATGGAAACACTGCAATTGTGAAATTGTGGGGGAGTTTTTCACACTGCCACAGCACTGACAAAGTTTTGTCAGTGGACATTTGTAGTGGGACACAGCTAGTGCCGTGGTACAGGCACCAGATTCGTAGGTTGAGTGAGAATTTAAACAACCTGACCTCAGTAGCTTCTGCTAAAGCCGCTCCACTGATGTACAACACACAGATCTGCCAATCGACCACTCATTAGTTAAAGGTTTGCACCGCTGAGAAAGGTTAGTGCCAGAACCACAGAACAAAAAAAAAGAAAAAAGAAACAGTCTGTTTCTCTTCAGATTTTATTTTTATTTAATGGATCAGTTAGAGAACACAGAACTCCGTGATCGAGCATCTTAAACAACCAACCAAGACCCACTTTGCCTGGATGTAAACAAATTATTAGCAAGTTTACAAATATGTCATTCACCTTCACATCTTAGTGCTAATTTATAATCTGTTCATCATTTGACACCCAATTATAAATTCAAATTAAAGACTTTAAAAAAAAACCCCACCGTAATTCAGACATTTTCATAGTGCAGGAACAGACTCCTCCTAATTTAACCCCTTCAATTATTCATGAGCATCTGCTTTAGCTGGTTAACAGTGACACATGCTGTCAGCCTGCTTCTGATGTCACAAGTCCTGTGATGTTTGCATTTTTTTAGACTCACACCCCCCACCCCCACGTATTGTCTGTCCATCTCTTTCTCTCTTTCTCTCTCTCTCTCTCTCTCTCTTTCTTTCTGTCTTTCTTTCTTCCCCTCTTGCAGCAGCAGGGTTTTGATGATGATGATGCGCCTGTATGCGTGTGTGTGTGTGTGTGTGTGCTGCGTGAGACTCGTTGACAGGCGAGCAGCCATCCATATCGAGAAAGCCAGCTGTTCCTATGCTTTGATAGGACAGATCTGTGTGTGTGTGTGTGTGTGTGTGTGTGTGTGCAGCGCTGTAAATGAGCCTGAGCTGGAGCTCGGAGCATATGGCACTAAGAGGGAGATGGAAGGACAAACAGTGGAGGAAGACGAGAGGAATTGAAATATAGTTAACTTTCATGGCCACAAGTGTTTTTGGAGGCTTTGTGGCGTCGAAAGCTTCTGGGAGGGAAGGTGTTGGACTCGATTTGCACTGAAGGTGAAGGGAAGGAGATGAGGAAGAGAGACTCACCTGACAATGACTGGCTGATTACGGCACCTTATCACGGCTGTATTTGTTCTAGTTAGATGAGTTTCTGGATGCGCTCTGCAGCTTAAATAGCAAAAGAGCAGCATGTCGCAGGGCTTTGTGAACCAGAAACAGATGGGACACTTCAATTGCTTCTGCTTCATGCGTCGTCTCTGTAAGCAGAAGTGAAATATAAAGAGGTGATTTAAATGTTCAGACAGTTAGGGACATTTTAATATTAGACTAAGGGTGTTTTCACACCTGATAGTTCGGTAGACTCTGTTTCCAAAAAGCAATGTTTGTTACATTTTCACCTGGTGTGGCTGGCTTTCACACAGCGCTGTGTCAAAAAAACCTAATGCTTTGAAAAATCTGTTCCCCTCCTCGCCTGTGGTGGCGCTGCACCAAGAGCTACTGAAGGAAACGACACAAAAAAAACGCTGAACGCAGTTTCCTTCTTCATCAGATGTAAATAAAAATGGAGTGCTGTCAGATGTTAGCGGTTGCAGGATTTTTTTTCCTGCTAGCGCTAAACTCGCATGTTTGTTTTGGTTGTATTTACCCAGAATGCCCTGCGCTATAGTCTGCTTCCTGGTTTTGGAGCGGTCTTCGGTTTGCTTGACGTTCACACACCAGAGTTCACTTAAACCGCTCTAGTTCAGGTTAAAATTGCTGAACATTACTTATTGCGCAGAAACTACTGCTCCTAGTTTAAGTCATTTTCCCATAATGCATTGCAACGTAAACAACATAGCAATGTCTGTGTGACAATATTTTATTTAAACAAATAAAAGCCAATACTTTCAAACATTAATCTGAAGTGCCCTTGGACTCTGGAGCCGGCTAATGATGCAAAGCACACCAGAAATTCTTGAACTGAATGACTCCAAACATATACCAAAAGAAACTTTCAAAGTGGCCTAGTCCAAGACTGGATCCAAATGAGATACTGACTGTGGTATGGCCTTATACAAACTGTGCTCAAAATCTCCTCTTTGTGTCTGAATGTCAACAGTTATGCAGCTAATGATAAATGAGTCAGCAACAAGGCAGTTCAAACGGCTTTACATAGTAAGATATAAACGTAATACAGTAACCAGTTATGAAACAAGCAATAAATGATACATTTAGTCAAATACCATAATATAAATCAAGAATAATCATCAAATATACATAAAATATATTGATTAATGTTCCAGTTATTATTAATCAAATGCAAACAAAAACAACCAAAGAAGACACAGCCAGTCAATAGGTTAATAACTTCATAGGGACCCAGGATGGTTCTGAGCGTTTTTTCAATTATTGAAAACATAATTCAACTAAAGCTTTTTCGTATTTACTCAGGTTCTCTCTGTCTGGTTTTAAGATTTGTTTGGTGTTCTGTAACACTGATGAGTGACAAAAAGAAACCAAAATAACAGAAAAACCCTCAAATGTGCCTTATTAAAGATGCGAGGATTAAGCTAGAGACCCGCTTGTACCTCTGGTCGTCCTAAGAGTCCCAGACGCTCCGATGTTCTGTGTAATGTTTTCTAATTGAGTCAGGTGCTACAAATGGGTTTAAAACACTCGATATGTGCCTCGCGGTTATGCTGTTGAGGGTGCTGTCGGTGTGTTTTTGCGTGACCAAGCGTGTGCAATAAGGCTTTAAACTGCTGTGGAAGCTTTCTCTTAGCGCCATAGGTTTATTGATCGGGGACCTTTATTCCTGAGTGTATGGGAGAGTGTGTATGTGATAGAGCGAGAAGGGAAAGCAGACTGATAACAGTATTGATTGTTTCCTAACGGTTACAGTAGCCTTGAATTCTCTTCAATGAGGATGGAAACGCACACACACACGCACGCTCAAACATACATATCTGTTGAGTGAAGGATTTGTCTCCAGCTGCAGCTGTTCTAATGCGGCGATGTCCGCTGTAGCTCCTGAACATTAACAAGCAAGCAACTAAATGTTGCATATGAGACTAAAACATAACACCTCCACTTTTAGGATGTGAAACACCCGATGCTTTCACTTTCTAGCTGAACCAGTCTGACTGAATGTAATATAAAAGAAACAATAAGCTGAAATCCAATGGAGTTGAGTGAATTCAGGGTGTCCCGCGTCTTTAAAAAGTCTTAAATTTATCTAAAATTAAGGCCGTAAAAAGTCTTAAATTTTTAAGACTAGCACATTAATCTTGTATATGTTTTCTCGCCTTACTCTTCTGAGTCGGGCACCAATTAGGCCGGCCACGATAACAAATTTTACTGGACGATCAATTGTCCCAGACGTTATTGCGATAAATGATAATATTGTGGCGTTGAGACAATTTTCCAGCATTATAACGGTAAAGGCATAATGATGCAAGAACACATTCTCAAAGATGAATAAACTTTAAATTGTAATGAACATTTAATGCTGGAACTGGAAGACATTTCAAATATGCAAAATAAGCAACAGACAAACAAATAAAATGAATTATGAAGTCTTTGTAGACAAAACTGCCCTTCAAGAAAAAAGACAGCTGGTTGAGGCCAAAGCACCAAACTGAAGTTGTTTGTCATCCAGTTTTTGGTAGAAAGAGAAAAACGATAAATCATGCAAATTAAAATGATTGAACTTGTTTTAATTGATCATGCGATTAATTGATTTATTGAATCTTGTGACAGGCCTAGCACCGACATCTTCATTGTGTCCTGTAGCTTGAGGCGGTTGAGGATAGCGCTAACTAGCGCCACGGCTGAGTCATGAATATATCTCATCTAAGTGTTTGCATCCGTCGCTATCATGAGTTTTTCTTGTCACGTATCACGCGAAGAAGCTTATTCATGTGTGATTTTAATTTCTCTATATGTTTAATCGAAAAACAGCGGTTGTGAAATTGTGTTTCTTTCAACTTTAGATTTGCGCACATTTGCAATGGAAACCCAGCTAATGTGACTGGTCAGACGGGAGAAACGTGAACTGTCGCGGAAATACAAACTGGCGTTAAACTCCTTTCTAATACAAGACGTTTAACACATAACTCAGAAACGCAACGTCTGAAAAATAAAGACGAAACACCAGTAACTCCCCCGTCTAACATCAGAGCTTTCATCAAAGTGTTCGGCAGCTCGCGCTGTTCGCTGCGTTCCCATCCAGGTAAGCAACACTCCAGTCGACCGGATGTTCACGTGCATTTGTTAAACCCTGCCAGCAGTCTAGCAAGAAAGTTTACATGGAGGTGACGGGTGACATTTCCAACAGTGCCCGTGACAAGTTTCATTTACATGTAGTTCAAAGTATGGGGCTGATGTAATTTCACACTGATTTGGAGGCGTGTGCCGGTGTTTTCCGTCAGCCGCGCGGCGCGGGGGACACGCGGCGCCTCCCCACTAATGTAGCGGTAAATAAGAAGCAGGCTAGACTAAGACCTTCAGTCAGTAATCACTGGGAGGGGAGCGCTAACCAAATCATCTCTGCTCTCAGAGAAAGCATTCATGTATGCCTTTTTGAATGAAAAGATTCAGCCTTTATATAGCCCACTGGCTGGATGAAAGGAAAGCAGTAATACACACATTAATAACACCAGATGTCAGGCTGTGAAGAAAGCCGGGCAGGAGGCGAACTTCCCAGGATACTTTGGCTTCTTTACCTTTAAAAAATTAGCCTACCATTATTTACAGTTATTTACAGTTGAAACCAGATATTTACGCCTTATGAATAGACTCACAGTCAGACTTTAAATCAGATTAATCCATCTCCTGTTTTAGGTCAAAATGTCAAAAATATTTTGATTTACAAATTGATTTGAGAATTATTTGAGAGAACTTTTGATCATTCTGGCAATTTCAAGAGTTTACCTGCAGCAACTTAGCATTTACTATTATATCTTTTAAATGTTAAGACTTGATCAAAATAGTTCTTCCTGATAGAACCGCTGTAACTGACTTCGGTTTATATCTTGCACCTCTTCAGATCTGCTGACTGGTTTTATATGGAACTGAGATCGACTTTGTTCCTTGAGGGTTTTGGTTGGAAGATCGTTTTGTGTCCAAGCTTCAACTTCCTGGCTGCTCTACCCTGAGATGTCACTTTAAGATTTCTACATGTGTGTTTCTCCTAATGCTGTATCTCAAAGGGCAGAATTATGGGCATTTTTTTTATTTAAAGAAAAAACAAAATAGAATCCCTCTGTATAGAATCCAGCATTTAGACTGTCTAAATGATTTTGCTACAATGCAAAAACCCCAAACAATTTTAGCAAGTAGTTTTGGTCTAGTTTCTAGTGCAAATGTCTTAGTACAAATAAGAAATAAGAGAAAACTAACTTACAAGGAACTTTTCAGATATAGGAACTTGTTTTAAGGCAGTAATGTCTTAGTATTGGTGACAAAGTACTATTTGCATTGGCAGATTTTTTTTCACGGAAAAAATGTCATGTTATGAATAAATTTGATGATAATTTATTTCATACAGACATTTCACCAACAAAACATAATAATAAAGACTTTTATGTCTGTAAGTGTAAATACAATACCTTACTATCACACCTACATGCTCACATACATGTAAATACACCACTTATTCGGTGACTGTGAGTCTGAGAAATCTGTGAGTATGATGGAGTTTAACTTATATAATCATAAACCTTTTTCCATTCATTAATTCATATCGTAAATAGTTTCCAGTATCCTTTTCAAATAAATAAATAAAACAATAATAATAATATATTTCCTGAACCAGATTAAAGTAATACATACACACCTATATATACATACGCATCTACCTGCATAAATACATAAATAATATATACCTCTTTACACACACATATTTACTCACACAAACACAAACCTGGACCCAATTGCCCAGGTCATCCACAGTGCTGTAATTCCCAGCCAAATTCATCCTTATACTTTTGAATAGTAAATATTTTGAGTCTTTTCTTAAAATATCTCATGTTTGGACTTTGCTTCAGTTTATTCCAGATCTTCACTCCAATGACAGAAATGCACATTCTTTTCATCGTTGCTCGAACATATAAAGTTCTGAAGTTGAGGTTTTTTTCTATAGTCATGTCCCCCCCCACTCTATCAGTAAATATTTTTAAAATATTTTCTGGTAATAGTTTGTTTCTAACTTTATACATAAACAGTGGAGTTTGAAACTCTACCAAATCTGGGAGTTTCAGGAAATAATAATCTATAAATAAATTGTTGGTATGACAATAAAAATCAACCTTGTGAAAAATTCGAATGGCTCTTTTCTGTAATGTGCAAAATGGTTGAAGTGAAGTTTTGTAAGCGTTGCCCCAAACTTCCACACAGTAACTTAGATATGGCAAAATAAGTGAACAGTAAAGAATATGAAGGGCAGAGGAGTTTAGAAATTTTCTAGCATTATAGAGAACTGCAATACTTCTAGCTATTTTAGATTGAACATATTTAATATGAGGTTTCCAACAGATCTTGTTATGAATCAATACTCCCAAAAACCGAATTTCAGTCACTCTCTCCACGGTCACATTATCAATTATTATTTGTAAATCGCTATGCCTTTTACAATTCCCGAATAACATAAACTTGGTTTTATCTAAATTTAGTGATAATTTGTTAATATCAAACCACTTTTTCAATTTACAGAACTCTAAATTCATTTCTATCAAAAGCTGCCGTAAATTTTCACCTGTACAAAAAAAATGTTTGTATCATCTGCAAATAAAACCAAATTAAGTGTTTTGGAAACCTTTCATATATCATTAATGTATAAGATAAACAGCTTTGGTCCCAATACTGAGCCTTGGGGAACACCACAAACAATGCCCAGGCATGAGGACTGGAAATCACTCAATTGCACAAATTGTTGCCTGTTGCTGACATAACTTTTCATCCAGTGCAAAACTGCTCCTCTTAGACCATAGCGCTCGAGTTTCTTGATGAATATTTCACGATCAATTCATTTCTATTAAATGAAGAACTGCCATCGCTGTGGATCTTTCTCTGCCTTATCAGAACTTTTTCATCATTTAGAAATTATTTACATAAAACAATCTCCTATATGGCTGAAAAGTTACTTGTAAGTGAATTTTGTCTTGCTTCAAGTAAACAAAGATATGTGCACTAGAAACTAGATCAAAAATACTTGCTGAGATCGCCTATTTTTGCAGCGCAAGTCTATCAGACCAAAACAGGAAACGGTTGAGTTTGTAGCAGAGAAACATCTATAATCTGAAGGACTTGGTCCTGAGCAACAGACAAGGAAACCAGTGTTACAAAACATTATTTCTTTAGAATAGTCAAAAATAAGAGGAAATGATATATTTTGTAGTTTTATATGCGCTTAAGCTCTTATGTTTAGTTCCCAAGTTATATTAGTGGCATTGGTGATCCTGCCACAGACGCCTGAGAGAAAACATGCTATTAGATCACCTAACGGTGGCAAATGATGCAATTTGCTCACTCTCAGATTTATGCGCTGCATTAAGCATCTCTGATGCTGCTCAGCTCGTTCATTTCAGCAACAGCTGCGCTGATTTATTGGCAAATTCTTGTCAAGTCACTCCACTTAAATCCTTCTGCTGCGGCTCAAAACAGGCAGTTATGACAACGATTAGCCCCAAGGCCAAGCATTTTAGCCTGTGGCTAACTTTTCTGCCTACCTAAGCAGTCATTAGCCACCGTGCTAAATCGAGGCGACGTTCTGAAGCCTCAAAACTTTCTGACCATTATGGTTCTTATCTATCCAGATCTGTGTTCAGTAACTAAACCACAATGCTCTGCTTTTTCAAAGGAAGAAACTCAGCCACTTCCTGAGAACGACGAGGTTGCTAATATGCTAACACCTCCGTCAACCAGGACAAAACTCCTTGCTATCAAAGATTTCTTTTACAATAGTGTCCTGACAAACAGTTAGTTACAACTGTACAACATCAGTAACATTATTAAATAAAACCCACTCTATTGTTTTTTTTTCTCACATGCTAGCAGGTGTCAGGCTACTAGCCTTTTCCTGGTTAGCCTTTTCGATTGAGCTAACTGTGTTGCAGCGAGACAAATGTTGGTTTGAGATTCTCATCTTTCCAGTTTCGTTGTATTTTCCTAAGCAACGTAAAGGTAAAAGTGCAAAAACACTTTCACATAACTGCTGTTATTTGAAGGAGAAAAGCAACAATCACAATGCTACACAAAAATTAAAGCAAAAATACAGATTAGACACCTGCTAAATTTGCTATTAGTTTTTAAGTGCTTCTTGTAGACATTGTGTTGTTTAGTATTTTTTCTTTTTGTATTTTGACACAAATATAACAAGCTGATATTTGCTGGTTAATTAGTAAATCTATCAGTTTAGATAAAACAAAAAGTGAGATAGAGCTCCTTTAGTTGCCTCATCTGAATTCTTCTAAATATATTGACGCCTCTAAAGCATTTTATCATTTAAGTCATCAAAAGGTATTTAGTAAGTAATAAAAGAAAGAGTTTCCTAAATTTGTAGTCAGATTTTTCTCATTTCCATGCCGCTTTTTGTTTCGTGCCTCTAGGAAGTGGTGAATAGGAATGTGACGATTAACTAATTTGTACTGATTCATTGATGTGTGTGTGTATGACGTTTTTATTTCAGTAGATCAGGCATTATTTTTGGATGAAAATATGAAATATTGATGCATACGTTCAGAAATGAGAAATTTACAGTTGTATCTGTAAAATCCGCTCCCTTCAGCTAAAGGGTTTACCTTCCCTGAGAGAAGAGAGTGTTTCAGTGTTCTTGTTTGGCCCCCTGCTGTTGATGGTCTCTTGGATTTATTCTTATAGACCATATAGACCGACCACTTCAGGAAAGTTCCATGTTTAACAGATAATAGCTTTCATTGCGGCCCAGTGTTGTCCCAAAGCCATAGGAAGGACTTTCTGAGCGATCCTTTCCACAGATGTCAGCGACTCTGTTTCTTATCCGTTGTTGAGTTTCTGTCGATATAAATCTTTTAGTCTACTTCATGAAGTCAGACAGTTCTTATTTAAGTGATTTCTTCATATTAGCGGTGTAGCTAGTGAAACTGAACTCATCATTACTTAACAAGGATGTAATCATGTTTTGTTAATTTAGAACCAGGCTTGCTTGGACTTGGGCTGGATGATGTTGACTTAAAGTTTTATCACCATATTTTACATTATTATTGTATTGTGATAACAATAAAAGTGACAATAAGCTATTTATTACTTCTTTTCTAGGTAACCTCACTGGACAAACATAAGTACTGCCCTTCTTTTGGACATCTGTCACATAAAGATGTTAGCTGCTCACAGTAACTGCATTTAATTAGATTTTCAGATGTAATTACATTTATTGATGCTGTCAGTGGAACACCTCCCACCCCCCCTAGTAAAAACAGTAAATTTGAAACTGTCTGTGTCAATTTCTTTTTCTGTTTCAATTTTGTTTTTGTTTGGTTTTTTTCAAGTCTCAAAATTGTTTTCAGGTTCTTTTTTTCTCTTGGTAAAACTTTAGGGCCTCAATTTAGCTCCGTACAATCTCAACAATCCAGACAGTTTTTTGGGAGGGATTTTAGACATTACTAATTGAATTTATTTGACAATGATAAATCAAAATTTTTATCATGATAAAACAAAAATTATCACGATAAATGCCCTCCCCTCATTTGAATTATCTTTTTTCCCTTTAATAAATGAAGTCTTCACTTGAAAACTTTATTTTGTGCTTTCTTAGGTTAATTTAGACTGATATTAAGATTTGCTGCATTATCTCAAACAAGCAAAAGAAGAAGAAATCTGTAAATACTTCCTCATACGTAGAGCTGTGAGAGTAAAAAGCTGCCAGAAATGTACATAAAGCCGCAGCATAAACAGGAACGCCTTCTCTGAGGAAATAAAGCAAAGGGTTCGGCGAGGTGTTGACGAGGGAAATAAAATATTTTCTTACTTCCAGCACAACTAGAAGAGAGTTATGAGCAGTGTGCCAATGCAGCAAACAGCTGGCCTCATTTGCATAATACCCATCAGGCCCGTCTTTCCCTCCGGCTGCCTGTCAGCTCACGACCGCGACATGCACCAATAAATAGACGTGTGACGCCACCTTTCGCTTTATCAGGCCGCCGTGCATTTACAGGCTCCCCGCTCGAGCTTTCCTCTGGAATGCTGTGACGCTTTTTTATCAGTCAAGCAAATTCAAGCCTCCTCTGTGGATTGGTAATAATAATTTAAAACAAAAAAAAAAGGCTTTTTAAGACTTTTGATTATGGAAAAAAAAAAAAAAAGAAAAAAAAAAGGCCAGCTAATTGCTTCTGTGGAGAGGGCACCGGAATGATTTAGCTTTTATGCTGATGATAAAACGCTCTTTATATCATCTTTAGAGAACAAAAGAGCAGGCCCATGAATCAAGCTACGGTTGAGTGGCTGCAGTAGAGCTGAGGAGACGGTGCTTAGGGAGAAATATACTTAAAGACAACCGGGATAGGAGAGGTCTCCCATCAGCCTGGCACAGCCGGGGTTTTGTGGCAGCATAAGCTGCTCTGTGAGAGATCGCCGAGGTCTGATTTGTGCAGGCTGAATCGGACTTCGGGGCAATATTTTACCAGCCGAGATCGTCTTTATGCCGGAGGAAGGCAGCAGCGGTCTGCTGTGACACCGGAGATGGAGTTAAAGGGGCAGTGTTATGTAAAAATGAATCATGTTATAATGTTATTCCTTCATCAAAAATATGCCTGGAGTGTTACTTAGTTTCTTCCAGGGATTTTTGAGGTATCCCTTAGTCTCCATGGCAACCATTCAGCTGTGCAAAACACCTGGGTGGACCTAGCTCCACCTTCGAGGTCGAAGCTTCACTCAGCATCTTCAGACTCGCCAGCAGCAATTAGCAGACACTTGCTGAACTCATTATGAGACTTCCTTCTCAATGAAACGCAAAGGTAAAAACGCTGCAGAAAGAGCAGGAGCTTCTTAAAGTGACACAGGGCCAATTTCAAGGCGTTCGATTAAAAGGTCAGATTTTTATAGCTATGTTACTGAAGGTTACATAGTTACTTGATTGTGCATTAAATTGTCACTGTGTGCCTGGAAAACACGTCATACTACCTTTAAAAATCTGCTCCAGCGACACTCGTTACGTCACTCCCCTGATATTCCCCCACTGAGCTCCTTCAGACTAGCCAGCAGCAATTAGCAAACACCTGTTGGAACTGCACATCTGCTGAGCTCATTATACAAAAACGTTGCTAAAGGGTTAACAGAGGGAGCCATGTTGTGATGACTTCCTGAAGGCGGAGGTTCAGTAAAAGCAGGAGCTTCTTAAAGGGACAGAGGCCTGATTTCCGACTTCTTTGAAGTCATATTTAATACATGTATAGAGAGAGAAACTGAAGGTAGCATCGTAACTTGACTGCTGTAAAATGACACTATGTGCCTGGAAAATACATAACACTTCCCCTTAAGAAATCTGCCTCTCCATTGCTCCTCAGATTCCACATTCTGCTTTGTTCCCAGAGAATCAGCGTGGTCACTGTACAGCGGCAGCAGCGGAGCTCTTAGTTATTTCAACATGCGGTTTAGAGCAGGCGGGAAAGTGAGCCGGTTACCCCCGGAGATTAACACTATGGCTGTGTTTACCGGATTAAGCTGCAATGATTGGCATTGATCTCCGCTGTCACCGTAACGGGCCCGCAGCGTGCATTACGGCCCCTCAGAGAACCGTGATCCCAGCCTCAAACAAAGCCTCTCCTTCAGCCGCTGCAGCATGACGGTTTTTAACTGTTTCTCAGGGAGGATTTTATTTTTGTATTTTTTTTTGCCTTGTTTTTGTTTTAATTATAAAAAGAAAATCTCCGGTGACTCTGAGCCAGACGCTGCAAAGCGGGGCGAGCGCCGGCCAGACTTGAATTTATAGTTTAAAGCCAGGATAGGCAGCATCTCAACTGGAGGTGGCGGTGAGAGAGGCGTTCGCATTGTTGCACAAAAATTACAAAGAAAAATCATCGATTTAAATTATTTCTTTTGCGCCGTGTGAAATTACAACCTTCAGGCATAATTTTGTAAAGTTTACATGCAGGTATAGAAACCTCCACAATTAATATTCCCATTTATTCTGTGTGTGTGTGTGTGGGGGGGGGAAGATCCCAATAAATAATTATTTTCAACAAATATCAGCACACTTGACCCAAACAATTCCTTTCTGTTATAAACATGACGTAAAACAAAGGTCCGTTTCTGAGAACACGTCTTTCAAGTAGAGCCTGTATGGGTTCATTTCTGCAGAAAGATCTGCCTAAGCTTGTCCTTACAGATAGGTCCGAAATTATTGATACCCTTGGAAATATGAATTGTGAAACGGAAAAGACAAGCACATCTTCCAACAGGCAGAGGATTGAACTAGCAACTATTTTGAAAAAAAAAAATAACTTCACAAATCTGCATGTCAGAAATCCTCTATCCTCTTTTCTGTAATCAATGGAAAAGCCTTTAATAGCATCATTAACAACAATATTAACAATAGTAATTTTATCCTATGAGCTCCAAGTCTTTGAGGTTTGGAAAACCTCCTTGCCGTCACCCTAATCTTTACCTTCCTCTACAGATTCCCTTTCAGGTTCAGTACGGGACTTTGACTGGACCGCTCCCAAACACTAACATTACATGTCGGTGAAGTTGAAAGTTAAATCTGAATCTGCCATGGGTATGAATAAGTTTGGGCTTAAGTGTGTCTTCAAACAAAGCAATGTTAACATTATTCATATGACAAAGAAGGTTAGGAAGGAAGTTTATCTTGCCTCCTCGATCATCAGCTCACTGTTACAGAGACGCAGCACAAATGTTCATTTCAGAGACTAAAACTCTGTAATGACAAATAGATTCCAGCTACATTTCAGCTTGAAACACACAAAACAGAAAATGACTTGACTTTAGTTTTTTTTTTTGGATAAGTAAGGATCTAAAACATATGACCAAACCTTATTGTGATGATGAAAACCTAGCCAGGATTATAAAATAATATTTTCAGACATTTTCACTTTGTTGTGTGACGTGAGACAATTGAGGCTACCGGTGACTAGCTGCTAATATACCCTTGATAGCTACAGTAGCAAAGGTATATTAGCTGCTAGCTCAGATATCTGTGCTAGCTAACAAGCTACACTTGCTAGCAAAGGTAGCAATATACCCTTGATAACTTGCTAGCAAGGTTATATTATTAACTAGCTAGAGCATATTACCTAGCTAACTAGTTAGCTTTTTTGCGTCTATCATGGGTGAGTTCAAATTTATAGCCGGTTGGCTGGATGACTTTCTTTTTCTCCACTGATATGAGGCTTATGAAGCCGTGTGCAGTGTGAGAACCTCAAAGATTTATGCCAAGAGTCAGAAGCACACCAATAAATTTCCCAATTTATGCTTCGCTTCATATTAATACAGCAGGATCTCCCAACTATCCACTATATTTAAATTTTTTTCTGGCCTTAAATTTAATTCAAGGTCACATTAAAAGGATCTTAGAAAGTCTTTAATTAGACTTGCTGAAACTTGCAGAAACCCTTCTTTAAGTTTGTGATTTTGTTTAAAAAAAAAAACATATCTGATGAATAACAGTAGCATGAATTTAGTTACAAAACAACATACTTTTTCTTTTCTGCCTTTGAATTTGTCACACCTCAAATGACAACCATAAAACAGGTACGTCGTTGCCTTGGAAATGCATGAATAACAGATTTTTTTTTTTTCTTCAGCTGAAAGTTGCCTGAATGCTTGTGATGGGACTCCCTGCTGAGCCTGCAGCAGAATGGAGATGTTTAATTGCACCCAAAGACAACCGTCTCCTATGTCTCACGGTGATAATACCGAGTCTGGCTCTGTGAGGTGGTAAATTTTAAACACTTGGAGCAGTTTACTCCTGGAACTTTTTTCTTTTTTCTTTCTTTTTCATTATTTCACAACGCAATATTTCCTCTGCCCGAGCAGGAGCCGCCGGTTCTGGAAGTACACAGATTCTTTTATGTGCTCTCTCACGGTGCCAGGTCGAGCGCTCGCCTCCGAGAAGAAAAGCTATTTTCTCCCGTTCCTGTCGGCCCGTGCATCGTTTCACTTTACATAATACATCACAGAACAGACGGTTTGCTAATCTGCATCAAGGAACGGTCCGGAATCGGGACGTCGTTTGATGTCGTCTCAGGCGCGCGGCTAATGTGCGACCGAATAGCACTCCGCCGCCGCCTCATTGTTATGCAGTAATATTAAAATCTGGATAATAAAACATTTTCTACTTATGAGCCTTGGGTAGTCGAACTTAATAAATTACAAGGCAACTTTTCTTCTGGACCGTAAAAAACGGCTCTGAACGACTTTTAAATATCCAACTATTCCATAACGGCTTATGTCTGTTGCCCATAAAAATATGGTCATAAAAATCTTTATTGCTCTTGGCATTACAGAACAATACATGGAGAACCCCTAGTGCTCGCTCTTTAGTATTATTCATTAGGTTCTGACACAGACCAGTGACTGTTTCTAACTCTGTGTGTGTGTGTGTGTGTGTGTGTGTGTGTGTGTGTGTGTGTGCGTGTGTGTGTGTGTGTGTGCGCCGTGGTCTTTTAATAAAATATGCCCCGCTGGGCTCTGTGTTGCCAGTTTGCCAATCAGAGCATAGCCACGATATGCTAATCACACACGCAAACACACCCCGACGTAAACACACATGAGAAGAGTAATGCACACACACACACACACACGCTCACACACACAGTAGGAGAAGGAGTATTTTGATCTAGCAAGGCCATTACAGACATTTTAAAATCCTATGAATATAAAGAAGAGAGGAAAGGGGGCGGAGGAAGGAGGAGGATGGGAATGAGTGGAGGAAGATGAGAGAGATGGGCGAGAGAGCAGCAGAGACGGAGAGACGGCAGATGGAGGGAGGGAAGAGAGGAGGGGGAATAATGTTTCCTGTTCGTCTTATGTACGCAACAGTTTATTGTTCAGTTCAAGGGAAGAGAGGAGGAGAATGCATCAGAGAGATTATGTGGAAGATGGTCGATTAAAGGCCTGTCATTATTTATTTGTTAGTCTTTATTTTTTTTTTATTATTGTTGCTTTGTGTTTTTTTACCTTGTATTGCAGGAGGCTGTCAGTGAGGTGTGACTCAGATTGCACATCGTCTCAGAGCACTTCTGCACAAACTGTGGGATTGATGGGAAATGCTCGCCGTGTGATTGGCCGAAGCCTCAACAGACAAAATACACGTCCTCTGTTATCTGATTTAAATAGACGCTCATTTTGTAAAACGAACACGATATTAGGCGGAGATATGTGCACCAGTCAGGCAGGCCGACATGAGCTCTCACCTTTATAGGAGGAGGGCCTTAGTGCTGTCAGTCACCCTGGTGTATGCGCTTCTCCCAGCCTTCCTCTTTGTCTCTGCCACACTAGAGCTGGTTCCTCATATAAGAGCCTGCTGTAAATGATCAGGCTAGTTTACAATGGCATATTAGGGCCGTTGTAAGAATAAAAAAAGTACATTTTCACCAAGAAACTCAGAAGGTTTGAGAAACTTCTTTGAAATATCTGAGTTTTCTATTTACAATGTCAATACACTGCTGTATTAGTTAGCATCATGAATGATGATGATGATACACAGTTTTCATGGAATGTAACTTGTTTTTCTGACATCAGCATGTTCTGCAGCATGTAGCTGAGGTTGATTGACAGCGTCAAGACCCTCCTCCTGGCTCTGGTTGGTTGGTTCTTACATGGCGCAGTGCATTTCTTCAGACAGAAATTGTAGCTTGATCACAAATTATCTGCCTCATATTATACTGTCACCACATGGTGATAGTTTTAACAAATATGTAAAAAACATGTTTTTGTAAAAGTCACATAGTGTAGCTTTAATGCAATAAAGAACTACTTAGAAGAGTTAAACTGCAAGCTTCAATGCACATGACAACTTCATTAGCGGCTAGGGTTAGCAAATCATGCTACTGACAAACCTTTAATGTTTTCTGTTCATTTTTCTACCTCATGATGGAGGCTTGGTCGATGTTTATTAGCGAACTCTGTCAACACAAAAGGGCAACTCAGTAACTATTTCCTTTCTTACATAAAAGCTACAGAATGTCAACTTAAATAACTCATCTCACCATCATGGCAATCTAATAATATCTTGTACTTACACAAGTCAATATTGATGCTTTAACTTTCACTGATAGAGAAGGTATGTAGCATTTCTTAATGTAAAGAGAATGAGTCGTTGCTTCAACACGCAGGGTGCATTTTAAAAGTTGGAAGAGCGAGTGGTACGAGATCTTGTTCCACCCTTTTTCAACTATATTACATGGATCCTAATTTTACTGACAAGACTTTTACCTGGACCGGGCTCTGGTCCTAAACTGTACTGGGGCTCTGCTGGTCTTTAGTGACTTTTGAAACTTAGCCATTCATAGCATCCTTGAGGTTCTGTAAGGTGCGACAGTGTCTGTCAATCAATTTAACTGTAGAGGGTGAGCAGCATCATTTTTATTTTCTTTTTTTGCTTCAACAAAAGTTCACCGGGTCTCTTTGCGAACAAACACATATCAAATTTAAGATAAGAAGTCACTCAAAAGTCTTCTTGTCGTTATTGTTCTATAACAGACCCTCAACAAAGCAGATGTTTTATTACCATTGGTTGGCAATAGTGAAAGTGGTACATTGCTATGCCAAGTTCTGTACTTCACAATCACTAAAAGGCCGTTTGAATTTAAAGACGTATCCTTTGGAGAGTGAAGAAAGGTTTGTGAACACAGTCAGCATGTTTTCTGCTTCAACTGGATATTGGGGTCTCATTGGATATTCCTTGTTTGTCCAGCACATCCCAATGGTAGGAGAGTTTAGATTGCAAGTTAACTCTAAAGTCTTTGTTTTGCATCTCATGCCATTCTTTCAGTGGTTCTTCTGCTGAACAAATGCCTTCGGAGAATGCTGATGTATCAGAGGAGTTCATGTTAGGAGCAGCAAAGTTTAGGTGGCTGTCAAAGAAAGGCAGGTATCAATGTTTCCAGTAGAACGTTGCTTATCACAAAGTCTTTTTTCCATTGAACATCAAGGTGCAACGTCTTCTGTAGGGACGTTTTTCTTTCCCCTGACCATGGCGACCACCGAGTAAAATGCTTTTGCAGGACCAGGTTTTTTTTACATGTGGTTCTGACACAACACTTTAAAAGGAACAATGCTGTTCAGTACAATAAGACTGAACAGTGGGGATCCACTCAAGGAACCATCCATCCATCCATTATCTGTCCACCCTTGTCCCTAATGGGGTCGGGAGGGTTGCTGGTGCCCATCTCCAGCTACGTTCCAGGCGAGAGGCGGGGTACACCCTGGACAGGTCGCCAGTCTGTCGCAGGGCAACACAAAGACAGACAGGACAAACAACCATTCACACACAACACTCACCCCTAGGGAGAATTTAGATAGACCAATTAACCTAACAGTCATGTTTTTGGACCGTGGGAGGAAGCCGGAGTACCCGGAGAGAACCCACGCATGCACAGGGAGAACATGCAAACTCCATGCAGAAAGACCCCGGCCGGGAATCGAACCCAGGACCTTCTTGCTGCAAGGCAACAGTGCTACCAACTGCGCCACTGTGCAGCCCCTCAAGGAACCAGTGTTGGCTAATACAGTCTTGAGGAAAAAGAGAGTTTCTATTATTGTCAGTGGAGTCATTGAGAAAACTCAGTACGCCAGCTATCAGTCTGGGAGGAGCTACAAAGCTACAAGCTACTTAAAATCCATGATTCTGGAATGAAAACAATAATTGAAAGGTGGAAAGTATTAAAATCTATTAATAATCTCCACAGGAGTGGACATTCTAGTAAGTTCAGTTTGAGATCAGACCATAAAAATGCTCAGAGATACGTAAAAAAAAAAAAAAGAAGCTCTAGTGTAGACTCAGTTTGCCAATCTGCATCACAACAACATCTGACATCCTTCAGATGAAGGATTTTTCCACTTGAGCAGGGGTGTCAAACTCCAGTCCTCCAGGGCCGCTGTCCTGCAACTTTTAGATGTGCCTCTGCTGCACCACACCTGAGTAGAATAATCAGGTGATTAAGGCTCTGGAGAACTGATCTACACAAGGAGGAAATTAAGCCATTTCATTCCAGTGTTTTGTACCTGTGGCACATCTAAAAACTGCAGGACAGCGGCCCTTGAGGCCTGGAGTTTGACACCCATGCACTTGAGTAAGTAAGGATAACAGCTGATCAGTCACAAGATCTATCACTCAAGGTGAGTCAAAAAGTCCTTCGCAAATGTCTTCACATCTGAACCTAAAGGCGAACCCACTTCAAGTTGGCATAAACGCTGTTTTATGAAGTGGAGGACCCTTATTAATGTACATTTAAAAAAAACAGCAGTGAAAACAGCTGGAGTCAGGAGCGCAGGGGACAGAAGAGGAGAGTGAAGGAGACTAATAGGGTGATTAGAGGGGAGGAGAGCTGCTGTTGAGAAAAAGACTTTGTGCTGGATTATTTTCCCTTCTTAGGAGCTTACAGAGAGCTAGCGGGTGTTTTACACCTCAGCTCTTAACACCCTCAAATCCCCTGATTTAAACCGCATGGAGATGCAAGGGAGCCGGAGTGTAAGAAGGGCGGTCGAGGAGGACAGGGAAGTGGGCCGGCAGAGGTGAAAGAGCAAGGGGAGCGCAAGAAATGACAAGACAACAGAACAAGTGTTTAAAGTGTTCACATATTAGTTTTGAGAAAATTAGTGGAAGTGGCAGAATGAACAGGTAGGCGCTAAAAAGCCAACAAAGGTCCACGAAACATCGGCTGTCATTTTGGCAGAGAGGAGCAGAGGAGAGCGGCGTCCTGCTCTGTGTCTTGTGTGTCACCTTGTGAGTGTGTCTGGCCCTGCTGCGGTGAAATACAGCAGCAGTGTTTCTGGCTGCAGTGCAAACACGCTCAGCTTACCTGTGAAGTCACACAGGTCTCACCTCACTTTACGGCTCTGTTGTTGTCGGCGCCCAGTCCGAGGGCCAACACCGACACCACCGATGCTGCTTAGTCCACTGTAGGGGAAGCTGCCATAGATTTACTTTATCCTTTAGCGCACTTTGTGTTGGACATCATAAAGGGAGCAGACAGATAATAATACAGGAGAGCAAGAGGGTAAATTATATCAATGTAGACTCAAGAGACCCAAAGTACAGAACAGGCTTCCTGGCAACAGTAGATTACCTGGAGCCACATAAAGTCCTCAGATTAATTGACATTCAGCAACTATAACCCGCAATTTTAAACGGTTTAAAAGGCTTTAGCTGTTTAGTGTCAGAGATAAAATGAAGCAAGTTAACAGTCACACACACTTGTCTTACCTTTAGGAAAAGACTGTTGGTCAAAACCTTCCAAGTGTCGACTTTTAATCATCCATTAGTTTGGTTTACAGCCCTAAACAACCTGGTTTTGGGCTTCCCTTGTATAGCATGGCATTCTTGAAAGTAAGGTTTTTCTGAGGCTCTGAGGTTGTTTGGATGAATCCATCCAAGCATTGCCATCTGCTTATTGATCGGGTCATGAGGGTTTAAGGTTCCAGAGGGGAACCTACACATCTGCCTCCAAAGCAACTATTTCCAGATAAATCTGGGGGTTCTCAAGACATAACAAGGCCAGAAGGGATTTTCATAAAGACCATACACTTCGTTTAGAGTCTGCTTTATGATTTACCTGGTAAGCCTCCAGAGGGAGGTACCTAATAAACTTTATGATCAGATGAACAAACCACTACAGCTGATACAGCAGCAGCTCCACTGTGAGGCTCCTGCCATCCAAGGCTCTGTCCCTTCATCTTGTGAAATATAATCATTTCAGCTGCTTCTACCTACAATAGCCTATTGTTTTTATGGTAAAGATTGGAATTTAGACACATATATAAAAAAGAGACCCTGTCTCAAGTTGGAGACTCAAGTCGCACCTCAAACCTCAAAAATAAAAGACTTCTGACTTGACTAAGGATGCATTGACACCATCCAGGTTTAGTCTGCTTCAATTGAACTCTAGTTGATTGCCTAAAAGGTCTGGTTCATTCAGGGAGGTGTGAATGTGTAATATAAGTCTGATGTGGACCTGTAAAGTGAACTCTGGTTCACCTAAAAACCTCGGTCTCGGTTCGGTTGAAATGAACTTTGGTTCATTGAATGCGTATATAAATGCCCAGCGGACCGGAGACCGCTCCAAAAGCAGGAAGCAGACAAACATGCTGGGCATTCTGGGTAATTTGACTCAGTGCGGTGTGAAAGCAAATTGCACCAGCTGAAAATGTAGCAAATGTTGCAATGTTGGTCCCCAATCAAGCCAAGTTTCCCAGACAATCAGGTGTGAAAACACCCGTAGACTTGTGCCATAAAGACATTAGACTTGACTTGTATTTATACAGAAGACTGCAAGGAGAAGGTAGAAGGTAAGACTGGGAAGAGTAATGAAGGATGAAACAAAGGCACTTATGGTTGAAAGATGAGGGAAGATGCTCGGGTGGAGTGAGCAGAGTCCAGAGTGTTTGGGTTGTGTGGAAGGTGATCCAATGGCAAAGGTGGAGGTTGGACAGGTTGGTTTGATGGCAATAAAGGTTGTGGTTGCCAGTCATGGTTGATGATCCAGAAGCTTATGGAGGTGATAGAGGAGGATTCCAGGAAGTAATGTGGAGGTATACTTTCAGGAAACACACATGAAATGAAACGCAGAAGAAAGGTAGCATGAAGTTATGAATAAAGTTCTGCAACAAGGAAATACACGAAGGGCTGGAGATACCACAGGGGTTAACTCTCAGGACCGGCAGCCAGCCACTTTCATCCAGCTTGATGCAGAGCAGGTGTGTGACAGCACTTTGCTCAACCCAGCCCTCCATGAAAAACCTGCATCTGCAGCCCAGGGAGAAACATCGCACAAACAGACGCAAACTTTGACATGATCGCTAATGAGAAACATTATGTTGAACATGTCCAAAACTAACAAACAATTCAGCTTACCTTCCATTAGATTTTGGAATATTTATGTCCGTCATCTGTGAAAATTCTACAAAAAACAAGCAGCGGTGTGAAACTGAAGTAGGAAGAGACAATATGGCAATTTGTTGGTACAAAATAGAGCCATAATCATGAAAGACCCCAGCTCCCCTTGTTTCTAAAATGTAATTAACATGATTAACGACGAGGTTTTCTCCGTTCTGCAGTAAAGTTAGGGTCATCAACCGGTTGCTGAGGGGATTTATTTATTCCTCCGATAATTATGCATGTGCACGGACACACGCACAAACACACATTCGATGCCCTGTTGGGTGATAGCCCCGGTGTTCCCACCCCCTCACTCCCCGACTTACGAGCCTCTTTTAGAGTTAGTGCGGAGACGTCACGCTGAGAAGCCCACACAGCCAGACCACACACACACACACAGCGAGCACAAACACACACTCGAACAGATCCTGTCAACAGAACAAATCAAATCTGCGCCACTTGAATTTTGCCTCCGCATTCTCACACACATACACACACGCGCGCACAGACCTGCCAATCATCCTCTTGTCTGCTCCACACACTGCCGGTGGAGTGTGTGCGTCTCTTTCCTCGTGCTGCTAATTAAAACAGAGGTTCTGTGTATCTGCATAAAGCTCCTTTCTTTCCATTAATGCAGCCAAATGTGTGCTTGTTCTCAGCTTATTCATACAAGAGGGATACTTTACCTCTCTGTGTGTGTGTGTGTGTGTGTGTGTGTGTGTGTGTGTGTGTGTTAGACAGTGAGCAGAAGGAGGTGTTCTGTTCACAATTAATCACAGCAGTGAATCTAACTCCCCCTTTTTTGTTTAATTTAGATTTCCTCCGGAGCACTAACTACAAATTGCGGCATCTGCATAAATAATTCAGCTGTTATTAATATCTTACCTGGCATTTGAATCTTTAGGAGGATCTAATTTGCAATTTTACGCTACGTTTATGCACGTGGCATGAGATGTTAGCAGTGCTAACATGGCAATTTCTGACCTGTGTAGCTGTCTGAAATGTGTGATCTGTAGCCGTGGCAACAAGGTATTGTTTTAACAACTGGGATCAGCTGATTGGCGTCTCATAAGGCTCAGATAATACTTGAACTACGACCCCAAATCCCACAGGAGTTGAGATGAAGGCTTTGTGGGTGGAGAGTGGGACCAAGGAGCAGAGAGATGATTACTTGTGGCTTTAAAAAAAGTTGAACATTTTGAATTAATATGAGTTACAACAACATTTGATTTCCCTTTAGGATCAATCTTTTTTTTTTTTTTTATTGAATTTGAATCAATCTGAGAATTAATCTGAAGGTTTCTTACTCATCTGCTCAATCCATCCTAAAAGCAAAACAGATATTGGATCCCTCTAAATAATAAATTCCAGTTCCTTCTGGACAGAGGTATTATTTTTTTCAAGGTGTAGGTCAGATATATTGAAAAAATAATTTGTTCCCACAGTTTTTAAGTTTCTGAATAATCTTACATGACCTGATATGTCTTTGTATGTATGTATGGCAGAGGCTGATTGTTTTTTCAGATTAGCAGTCCTTGTTCACAATTGGTAGCGTCATTCAGGACGTGCTGTTGTGGAATATGGTCTGCTATCTGGATTGTATCCGTAAAATTTTTTATGGGGGATTTTCCCAGTTTTTTATGCCACATAAATTTGACCTACTCATCAGTAAATTATAGAAAGGCTTTTAAAGTCAACAGATAAACTAGTCTGAGGACGCAGATTTGTAAGGAACTCATCTTAAATGTGATCTTAGAGGTTTTGGTACCAGCAGTCTGCCACAACAATGCTTTTTTGTTCCTCTTTCCTTTGCTGACCATATTAAAAAATTGTTTTATATGAATAACAATAGTGATTTTGCTACTGTAAATTACAGTCACAAAAGTGCAAACACTTTTGCAGTAACTGACAGGCATTAAGCTGCCAATAGGAACTGTAAATTGTACTCTTTTTTATTTATTTATTTTTTACAGTGTACCATAGTTTACCACATAAGAGGATTTTATCACCAAAAATGTGCCAGGGCACAAATAAAGATGATCTGTCGTTCTGTTTCTTTTCCTGTTTCTACAAGACATGCTCTTCAAATCCTGTTCATTTGCTTTAGATCATTTTGCACGCTTTGCTCTTTCTTTCATTTAATTTTTTAAAGTGGTACCACATTGTGTAGTAGTAGAGCCGGTGCCCCATAGAGAGACTGCTGGTCCGTCTTGGGTCCGATACTTGAACTTGGGACCTTTGCATGTTCTCCCTCTGCTCTCTATGCCTGTTTTCTGTCTAATCTAAGTGAAAGCGACTAGTGCTACAAAAAGCTTCATGAAAATGGTGGTTGCAATGTGACAAAATGAAAAATGTAATACTTTTCCATTATTGTTTAAATCCAGAAAATTCATGTGAATGCACACATGCGGAGAGCAAAAGGACGATTTTTTTACTTGCCATCTGTGGCTGCGCCGCCACGGTAGAACAATTCTGTTAAAAAAAAAAGAAACCTGGAGATGTCTGTGTTATTTAGTGCAGTTAAACCACAGGAAAGGAAACAATAATTCAGAAAAACTGATGAACAACAACTTAAAAACGCTCGTATTCTTCTTTTTTTCTCACTTTCTGTCTTGGCTATGCTAAAACACAGACCCGTTGCCATAGCAACTGACTGACAACAGTCCCACTAGCTGACAGTGCAGAAATTACTTCAAGTCTATCAGGACTCAACCCTAAAAAAACACTCAAAAAAATTCCCAAACAAAGAACAGAATATTCCGTCGGTTACAGTGTTACGCTTTCAGGATTCACGTTTATTTTGCGATTAGAAATAAGTGATCATCTGAACACTAGGTGGGTAGATTAGCTCATTTCAACACCTGCTCTTCTTATGATCTGTCAGAGAGTTGGTGTGTAGGCCGCCTTATTGTTCCTAACTGTACTGAAATACACCAAATTCCACGACACTTCTACATGTTATATTTTCAAAGTCAGGCTAGCATAACTGACTTACTTCTTTCTCCATCGCTATTTTGTCAATTACATTTTTTTTACTAACCTGTGAAATGTGATACTGTTGGACCTTGTTATCTCATTCTCATAGTGTTGTCATTTAGTAGCAAAGCACTCTGTCCCTTTTTCTTGTATACATCACGCTACATTTAAGATTTATTGCATTATGCTGGCAACTTGTCAGCTAAAACCAATAGTAGTCATCGTCCGGGAGCTGGGGGGCGGGATCTTGCGCACATGACATCATCAAAGAAGGCAGACTGGAATCTCAAAAAATCCCAAACAAAATTGTTCCTCATAAGTTGGGAGAATACTTAAGATTACAGAAGAGTTTGATCATTTAAGCATCCCAGTTACAGACATTGTTGTTCCTGATCCGTCTCGATCCAGCCCCGGTTTAATCTGTGAGTGTATTTAAAGGGAGTCTGTGGGAGTCCGGGGTCTTTAAGCTTCCTCTGCAAAATGAGTGCAATCAATCCATGGCCATACTACCGAGGACGCATGTTTAACAATTTCGCACAGTGGGCAAATAAGACATTGAGCTCTAACAGCTGGTTAGATCTAGTGACACTTTGAAATATCACAGCAGTGGGAACAACACAAGTGGTGGCCGATTCCACTGATTTCTGTTCAAATCAGATACCGAGAACAAAGCCAGGTACTATCTCCACGTCACCCCCCCTGGCCAACTGCAAATATCGGAAAAGGTATTCTTCCTGTTTACAAAGGCACTGGAAAAAAGTCTTTGTGTGCAGCCAAAAACCTTAATTGGACATAATAAAAAATAGAATAAAAAAATTAATTTTTTTTATTAATAAAAAAAGAAATTCCAATATTTTTGTCTGCATAGTCGGGGTTTGCTGGCTCAGATATTGTAAAGCTATAATTCACCTACAGCTATGATGAGGAAAGGGAGGAGAAAGCATTTAGTTCAGCCTTTCTGGTGGCATTCAGTGTCCTTTTGCTACTGCAGCCTTTGAGATTCATCAAGGGCATTGATATCATTCATTTTCAATTCTGAGAATATATGTTTTTCCCCCGGGTGTATTGAAGATACAACAAAACATGTTTAACAAGACAAAAAGCAAGGATAGAGCTTCCACAGCCGTTGCATCATCATCTGGGCTTTTGTTAATTGTTCAAGATTGAAGAATCTTAGTGTTTGTTTGCCTTTGGGTTTTAAAGAAAGTAATAAAAAAAAAACTATTTTTGTATATTAACAAATACAAATAATTTGGGGGATTTTAACCGACTGGAAAAACGTAGTCTGATTTAAAATGGTTATAGGTCTGTTTATAAAGTGTGGACAAATATTCAATTTCAGCCTCGACAAGTTGTGGGGAAACCACACACTTTTTTTGTTTGTTGCCATCAGCAAGCTTCTGGCACAGTTCCTACTGGGTCTCTGTTCACTCTTCATGGAGCTCATATCAGTTCGACCGTTTCCTGACACGGACATGACTTTTATTTATGGCCTCTAAATTTTCGAAAGCGTTATGGTTGGGACCATTTCAGCAAGCGCAGCTGCTAGTTGGCATTTTCCTTTCCAAAACCAGCCTTGATGTGTGTTTGGGAGGAACAACCCCAACTCTGTCCAAGTTTCAACCATCTGACAAAAACTGTCAACACTCAGATGAAATGAGATGGTGTTCAAGATCAAACACTTACAAGCTACAGGAGAACCTCTACCACTCTCCACTCGCTGAAGGAAGTTTATCATCACCGTTCTGCCTTCACTAGCAGTTTGTAGGACTAGCCTTGCAGCTAGCTAACACTTGCACCAATAAACACCACGAAGCGTCTTGATATTTACTTAAGTGAAAAGTGTCAAACTGGAACATACAAAAAAAACATACTGAATTGAAGTTACTCTTACTGAGATAATTCACAGACACAAGGTAACATTAGCATTGATACATATCAAAAATGTACGTATAGTCAAACTAGGCTAATGTGCAGCCAAAAAGATCCACAAATAACTAACAATTAGCATGACGCTAATTTGCTTCGGAAATATTCATTCTAATTTGCGTCATATTTTTCTCCAATTTTTCAGATCTGAACAATTTAAAGTATCTTGTATGTACGATGGCATAGCACGGCCACTGTAGGTAGAAGAAAAAGGAGTGAATTTCCACCAGAAAACTCAGAAATGTTCAGATTAATCTCCAAAATCTTCTGGGAAAAAAAGGAAATTTCAAAAGTTGAAAATGTTCAACGTTTGTTAATGTTCTGAGTTTCAAGAATCAAAATCTCAGAAATTTTGGAGTTTCATTTCAAATTTTCTGAAATTTTTTTCAAGCAACTTTTTGACTTGAGATTCAGAAAGTTCCTTGTTTTTTCGAGAAAATTTCTGAATTTCTTTTTGCTGTAAATTTACTCCTTTTTTGCTATCTACAATGGTCGTAACATGCGGTTGTACATATGTGTCTAACACAACAACACTTTATAACAGAACAACACTCACAAATTGATCTTTCCCGGCAGTCAATAAAGCATAATGGAAACGTTTATAACTTCCAAAATATGGCTTATAGCTTGACTCAGCTAATCTACAGAAGCCTTGTAGGACAAACCGTAACAAACTCAAACTATAACTCTCGGAGGTGCTAACTGTTGGTAGCATCATGGTGAGGGTCATTCACAAAGTGAATGGAAAAAGAAAGAAGGATGACTGTCTCGTAATTCTTTACCTTCACCTCTGCAGCTTGGACACAGTTCAATGTTCCAACGAAATGTTGATTCAAAACACATTGAAACTGATGTAGAAATGGACGAACCATGCGAACATTAAGCGTCCAGAATGGCACTGACCTATCACTAATAGGTGATCACTAATGAAAATGTATGGAATATGCTTAAAGGCCTGGTCTGCCTCATTTAGGAAAACAATGATAATGTAATATGATGGAATCAAGTCTTAGATGAAATTACTGAGCTTCAAAATGAATCCTGTAGCATTATTTGATGTCATAATTAGCATCAGGACCGGGCATTTCAGGTTCGATCCAGGGGCGATCATCTGGACGTTCGTTCACGGAGCGGGCGCCGTTTGCAAAGACGTCGTAACGGAGGGAAAGTGAGCAGAAGAATTTCCGTTTAGAGCTTCTCTTCTGGGGAGAAGAAATGATGGCAAGGTCAGACCCATGGTAATGTGCAGGTGATAGTTCTTTTCATATGTGACTACTTAAGCTTCTGCACAGGTGGTGAGAGTGACAAAGGAATAATCATTACTCTGTCTGTGAGGAATCTTTCCAGGGGAAGGAAACATCTTCTGAAAATGTAAAGACTTGATCAAACTACGTGTCAAGGTGAGAATTTCATTCAGTGAATAAAGTGGATTCTGCTAATACAATGTAAGCACAAAGGGAAGCTAATAACTAGTGGATTGGGTTTTTTTCCTCTCCTCTCTTTTAAGACGACAGTGTTGTATGTTACCTCTCAGGGAACTTTAATTTTAGCTGCGCGCCTCCTTCAGATGGATGACTCCGGGTCTCACTAATACAGATTGAAGCGTTTAGCTTGGCTTGCTGGCTCCAGGATGTGATCCATCAGAAAACAAGGCTAATGTTTTCAGCTAACCCACTCCTGGTGCAATTATATGGTCCACTGGCATTGATCATAGCTCCTCTTCTTCAATTTTTCCTCCTCTCTTCCTCCCATGCCCCCTTTTATAGCTAAGTCGGTGTTAAATGTTTGATAAATGAGTATTGAGACCGCTTGCCCGTGGATTTATTAAAATTTTATTTAAACGAAAATCTGTCTGTGTGTGTTGGGGAGGGGGACAAAAAGGTTTATTACTACACGGTGTGTGCGCGCGTCTGTTTGAAAGTCAAATAGTTTCATTACAAACTGGCTTAGTAGGAATTAGGAGAGTTTAGTCTTTGAGCCACAGTGACCACAGACTGTGAATAAACGACTGAAGCCAGCTCACTTTGCCTAACAAGTACCGCTAAGTCCTAAACTACAGGCTGCTATGAACCATGGCTACAAAACAAAGTCCGAAAAGTTGCTCATTTTAAATTAATGTCACTTTTGTATGAACACAGAAATTAGGTCAGTTTCACTAAATTATATTTATTCCTTCTGACCAACAAAACGGGTGGGAATTTATTGCATTGTTTATCATTTATCCTGTAAAACTTGTCATAAGAAATTTGATTTATTGTTAACTATTCTAGTCAATTTAGCAAGCAAGTTAGACTGTAGCTGGAATTGAGATTATGTGAAGTCAAGTTTTAACTTCTAAGATAAAGATAATAAAATCTACTGTCTAAGTTAGCTACTATCTAAATTAGTTGCTAACTAACTTAGTAGTTACTAAGTAGTAGCTAGCTACTACTACTAGCTAGTAGTAGTAGTACTACTACTACAGTAGTAGTAGTAGTAGTAGTAAAAGCTACTAAGTTAGTTACTAAGTTAGCTACTAGCTAGCTACTAGTAGTAGTAAAAGCTACTAAGTTAGTTACTAAGTTAGCTACTAGCTAGCTACTAGTAGTACTAAAAGCTACTAAGTTAGCTACTATCTAGTTAGTGGTAGTAGTAGTAAAGCAGTAGTAAAAGCTACTGTTAGCTACTAGCTAGCTAGTAGTAGTAGCATGACAGCTCCTAGCTTAAATATGAAGCCGTTAGCTGAAAACAGCTACCAATAATATCTTTTATCAAGGTTTATGTAAAATAGTAACAGATTTATAATAGTCTGTGCTTGGATGGAAATGGAAAAAAGATAATAAAAAAAGAAAGTGTTGTAGTTTTTGCATTAGTCCTGGATTTTGAATTAATTTCATGACTCCCTTTATTCATGTGCCAGTCTTCGTAATTTAGAGTTTTAAAAAAGAAGCCAGCAGAAGAGAAGTACATAAATAAATAAATAAATAAATTTCAGTCTCACTATATTGTCTGAACTCGAAATGACCTTCTGTCTTAACTGAGAAGAGACCAGAATCGTATTCCTCATTCTTCAAGCTTGTACTCGCCAAACAAACACGAAGTGCTCCGAGCTTCCGGCGCATACACACGCAAGTGGAAGGCCAATTAGCACCGGGTGAAAACGCTGGGCTTATTTGAAGCAATGTTTCAATGACAATATTTAATTGGATGGTAAATCAACTCCTTATCAGCCTCTCCACAGCTTGGTGGGAGAGAGAGACAGGAGAGGAAAACTGGGAGCAAGAGGAAGAGGAGCTGACAGAGTGAAGGAGAAAAAAATAACCAAATAAGAAGAGATGAGAGACTCATGTCGAGTGGAAGAGGTAAAACTGCGTGTACTGCATCTGTGCAAGATAACCAGGCCTGTAAACCAAAAGGGCAACTCAGGGACTTCATTATGGTCATGTACCACAAATGTGATTAAAATTAAAGCTACACTGAATAAATAAAGGACTGGATTTTCAAAAAATGCTCAGTTTATGATTTTTCTTAAATTGTGCCAGAAGCATTAGTGAATAATTTCCTTAGTTAAAAGTTTCAAATTATGATGTCATTATGTTGTCAAACATTAGCACATTTTGAATGATGATAAATGATCAAAAGCACGTGAAAACAACGATTACAGCTCGGGACTTTTGAAAGTAAAATAAAAGTAATTAATGGTGTTGTATCGTATGTAACATTTATAAAAAAAAATTTTTTTATTTGATTTTTTTACTGATTTGTTAAGACTGTCACCATGTCATGACTGTAAAACATGAAATGGATAATCTGTGAAAAGATCAATCTCCTTCACCTTCTCCTAGAGCTACTATTGCCATATGAAGCAATGCACAGCTCCCAATTAACAACAACCAATCAGAAGCAGAAGGAGGGTTTTAACGTTGTGACTAAATGTGCTAATGGCGGAGAAACAACTTAGTTACAGGAAAACAGCTTAGCTGCCATCATCTATGGCTGTGCTAACTTGGGTTAACATTCTGGAGTGTAGCAGAGAGCCACATGGAGGGTGATTGACAGCGCTAAGACCCGCCCCCTGGCTCTGATTGGTTTTCTAGTTAGCACCGGGACAAGATGGAGGAACTCAATTTACTTTTTCACATATCTTTCTCATACAATACAGTCATAACTTGGTGACATTCTCAACAACTATGAAGAAAATAAATTAATTAAAATAAAAGTTACATACTGCAGCTTTAAAATCTATGTAACTAATTAATCAAAATTAACACGGTAAAGTCCCGTTGTTAATATAAAAAACCTCCAGTGATTTTAAAACACCTCCTAAGCGCTTGTGTGCTGCTAATTGGACCATACGTGCCCTTAAACGTAAATATCACTTTGGCCTCTTGAAAACAAATTTTCATCTCCCCCATGCTGGGTCAAGAAGTGGCCTGAGTGAAAACAATCGACTTCATTATGTGTCGGACGCGCTGATGTAGTGGCAGCCATAATCATCTGTTTTTACAACCTCCTCCCTAAACCGGTGCTTCGGTAATCACTCTCTGCTGCTTGCTCTGAGTGCTGTCTGTAGTTATGCTGTCACCAAGCTGCGGAAAGCTTCTCTTTTAGCTCGACGGGCGGCCGTAGCGTAGCATCCGGTTGTAATGGCTGTAATACGAAGAAGGGGAAAGTCATCCAACCTAGGAGGAAAAGACTACGTTCGTTGGGAGACGACGAGGATAGATCGCTTTGTCTGGAGGAGGCTCGTGTGTGCTAAACTGACTTCCATGGACTCAATCTTTAGATTATCAGACGGGTTGACTCCTACATAAACATGTGGCACATACACACACACACACACACACCCACACACACACAAACACATATTCTCCTCTGAGGCGATGCTTGTGATCTATCAAGCATGCTGGTAATCCCAGCGACGGCGGTCACTTCAGCTCTGTAAACAGCTGAAATATGGATGATAAAAGAAGCAGATGAAACCGAATAAACGAGGAGCCTGTGGACAAGAAGAAAAAAAAATCCTTGAAGATTTTCCAAACCGTGTTGGACTCGGCTCTGAGCCGTATAGGACTCCAAACTTCAATCACGCTGTCTGGGTGATTGGCAGTCTTCATTTGACTTTGGTATTTTTTTCATGATGGCAGAGCAGAGGAGGCTTTTCTGTTTTTGGCCTCAGAGAGCCGCATTAAAAGATGAAGTTGGATACTTTTTGTAATTTTTACAACAAAGTAAACCTTCTCTTATTTTACAGTGAGATTATCCACCAAAAACGAAACAATGAAGCAGAAACACGAGCGGATGTGCTAATAGCCCTCGGAACATGTTTGCCTTCGTCTAGCTCTCAGATTTGATTCTGTTTGACTCCCGTCTTTCTCTCCCTCTGCACATTATCCCCCTTTCTGCCCTCTTTTATCTCCCGTCGCTGCCAATCTCCTTGCGGAACATAATTATCTCCCAGTTATTGTAAATATGAATAGATTGCGTGTGTTTTGGGGGTGTTTTCAATCTCCCGTATTTTGTCAACCCACATGCATTCAGCGAGGCATTCAGCTCCCTCTCTTTGCACATACAAAAAACAGAGATCAGGGGGAGCCTGTTTCTTTAGTCTTAAACACATTAGTGTAATTACCTCCTAATGATATTTAATTCCCACACAAAAGGAAACAAGACACTCCGGTGCATTTTGAAACATGAAAAGGAAGAGGGAAGAGAAGCATTTTGAGAGGAATCGCATTAAATTGTGTTTGTTATGTAATTTTATAGGTGACTGCTTGTGGAGCGTAAACAGGCCCCTCGCTGATGTGACAAATTAATGTAATAAACGGAACCCATTCAGTAAATCCGAGTGCAGCGTCAGGTCATAATCACGGGGGATTTTTTTCTTTCAGGAAGAAAGCAACCTTTTTCCTTTAGATGCAGACAATTAGAACTGCATTCGGTCCACTGTGGTCACAGTCTGATTGTATTAACGATACAGACATTACAAAGCAAATGATCTTTTGAGATTTACTGCAAGTGTGTATTGTTGTTTTTGACAATTATCATTGGGATCTAAGGGTACACTCACACCAGCCCTGTTTGGTCCACTTTGGTCGAACTCTTAATTCGTTTTGCCTATACAGTCTGGTTCTCTTTGGAGGTGTGAATGTGCAGTCAAACTCGGATGCATACCAAAAAAAGTGAACTGGAAACTAAGGGTGTTTTCACAGCTGATAGTTCCGTAGACTTGGTTCGACTGGGGGGCCAAAGTTGCTACATTACATTTTTAGCTGGTGTGGTTCACTTTCACACTGCACTGTCTCAATTAGTCCAAACAGTTTGAAAAACCTGTTCCCCTCCTCGCCTGTGGCGGCGCTGCACTAATAAACACTGATGAAGACATGAGCGCAACATCCTTCTTCACAGAATGCAAAACCGGAGTGGCGTCAGTTGTAGGATTTCTCTTTTGTCGTTGGTAAAGGTCATTTTATTTATATAGCACATTTTCAGCAACAAGGCAATACAAAGTGCTTTATGGGATTTAAAAGGAAATACAAACAAGGAAAGAGCAAAAGAAGAAAAAGCTGATAATGTTGATCCAAAGTAAATAAACTAGTTACTCCTATTCAGGGTTGGTAGATAAGTATTAGTAAGGGTCCTCTGGTCTAATTCCTTTTCTGGATTGGGAGAATAGGAGTCTAAAAAGTAGATGCGAAGGAAGTTTTTCTGGATTCCAAGTTCTAATCCCTGTTCTGGTAGCCAGTGCTAGACCAGAGAGTTTGTTTTGGTTGCATTTACCAGGAACACCCTGCTTTCGGAGCGGTCTCTGGTCCGCTTGCTTCCACATTCCACATTACTTCAATCGAACCGAGATGCAGGTTTTTTGGCGGACCAGAAAACCTAGATCTCGGACCAATAGATTTACTGGAAATGTTGACCTTTTTTTTGTTTCTTTTTTTGCAAAAGTATTGAATTTACCAGTTTGATCTAGTTCTTCTGCACAAACTGAACAAAACCGCACAACTTATTCTGAGTTGAGAAGGAGCTTTAGATGAGCATGTTTGAGATCTTTAGTTGTGTTTCGACTGCAGGAACCTTTTCCAAGGACCGGATTTGTTCTGTTCAGTTTGGTTCTGTTGTTTCCAGAACTAAGCCCAAATCTCATCGTTTCACAGTCTGGAATAAATGGCTCATTCGGAATTTGGAATCAGCCTGATCAATCCATCTCTAGCTACATTTAAAAAGCTTTTCTCAGTGGGAAAATATGTTTCGACAAGTTAGGTTGTACCTCTTTTCTGTTGCTATTAATAATTGTAGCCAGCCCGTTGTGGGCATATGGTGCTCCATCACTTGCCAAGTCAGGGTTTTTTTCTGTTTTTTCTTCTTTTTTTTGCGTTTTGCATAAACAGCCTCTAAATAAAAATCGACTTCTCAGGCTGTTCTTTGGCACAAACCATCTGGATCACATCTGGATGCATCTGACCCATGCAAACTGAAGCAGCAGTATGATAGTGACTTCAGACTAAATCTCTGTTAGTCGAAAGACTTTATTTCCTTTTATCTAAATGGTAATTAGTTTCTGATTGTGCTTGAAGGCTGGTTAGCCCTTTTGGTTGTCTGCTGGCTTGACCCTTGCTTTTTATGGATTCACAAAGTTCTCCTCGCTCTTCTTAAACGCGTCTAGATTCGGACCAGCTAGTCAATGTAATGACGTTTCTAGAGGCTCTACAAGGTTAGCTGTTTTTATTCAGAGCGGTCTCCGGAACGGGACTGTCGGTGCTTGTTTTTGGCTAACAACGTGGGACTGAGCGAGTGCCTTTCGGCTAGTGCGTGCGTCTGCGTTGCATGTGTGGACATCTTTTCTATCTGAGCTGCTGTTTCAGAGAGAAAGGATTTCTGCCTCAGTAATTGCCTCTGCTATATCCCTCCCCCTCTCCGATCCGCTCTTCCCCTTATGCATTTTTCTTTGGTATCTATTTTCTTTCAGAAATTTGTCCTTTTTCCTCCCCCAGACTTACGCCGCAGCTCTCGGCCGTCTCTCATTTCTCTTTCATGCTCTCCCTATCTTGCAGTCTTTGAAATTAACTGCGATCTCGCAGTAACATTAATTAAGGGAACCTGCGCGCCACACACCCGTTTACCATGTGAAAGTCACCTGTCCATTAGGTCCATTAAAATCTGGTTAGCATTCACTGAGCTCTGGGTTCTTTTGAAGCTTTTTCATTTTTTTTGCTTTTATTTATTTTGTTGTTGTTTTTTCAAAATTTCACCTGCTGATGAAGTTTTTTAAACATTTCTGGTTTTTCCACTCCAGAGCTGTAACTTAAGGAGACATTAGAGCAACATTCAAAATATTTTTTTTTACATTTTATTTGGTTTTGGCGTGTGTGAGCCATTTCATTTGTATTTTAAATCAAAGACGAAAAGGTTGTGGAGTTGACTGTCTTTGTTCTTTGGTGTCTAATATGACCAAATAGTGAGGTTAGCGCAACAAGAATTACAAATTACAAAGGTTGACAACGTTTCCATAGTGAACAATGTCTATGTTAGATAAAGCTCAAAAAGATAAAACAGTGTACAAATATTTCTGTCATGCAAGTATTCTCTCTTGTGACTTAAATAAACTGCAGTCTGTCTTTGACGTATCTCTACTTCCTCTGATTTCGTTTGGAATCTCTCGTTAAAACTGAAAATAGCTAACTTTAAGTCTTCTTCAACCAGTAACAACATCGACACTGAAGAGTGGTGTTGTCAGTGCAATCTGGTTGCACTTACATAAGGCGCAGCGAGTGGGTGGAAAAAGGTCAATCAAGGATTGTGCTACTAACTTTTCCTTTGGTCACAATAAAAGTGACGGTTTAAAACAGCTTACTGGTTTGCAGACGTTTTAGGTAACTATGGCGCACAAATACAGCTCCTGAAAAACATATACAGGCCTCAGTAGGACACAAGTTACACGAGAATATGATTTTTCGTACTGAGCTGCACACAGGAGCTGAATTCATTCATATTTTTATATAATATATCTGTCTGTCTTACAGACGTATACTAAGAACTTACTAAATATTAAAAGATTCACCAGTTTTTTTCTTGACATTATGAAACAGAAGTCCTGTTGATGAAAATAGTAGGCTTGTTTAGTAACACGCTGTAAGTATGTTAACATTTATACGTTTATAGCCACATTTCTGCGATGCTTTGCCGGTTTTTGACTCATTTTTCCTGCGTTTTTATGCTTTATCCTCTCACCAAAGTGAAGAACACGCTTACTCACTGCTGTAAGGGATTGTTGTTCTGTGATGACTCAGAATTATAGTCTTGAGTCATAGGCATACATACGGTTAAAAACAGGTTGTAATCCTTTTCATCCTGATCTTGGGGAAAAGTGTAGATGTTGAAGGAGAAGTGGCCCGAGGACACGCCCTTGAGGAACCCCTAGGAGTTTTCTCGCATTTTAACTGATTTCTAGTCTGCAAATCAGTGTTTTATTATCAGCTGTGCCAGGCGTCACTAAAATCAAACACATAGTGTAACAAGTAAGTGGTTGGTTAAAACTGATTCTCGACTGCTGTTTGAGGTTTTCTGTCGGAAGAAAACGTCTCCATCCAGCGCCTGCGACTTCAGGTCTGTGTGATTAATCTGCTCAAGTAGAATAACGGCTCCTGTCCAGAAAACATACAGATGGGTTTTCGTTCTGTGAGCTCAAGCAGGCGCAAAGCCCCGGCCTGCGGTGCCTTTTGTTGTTTCAGCAGGCTGTGATTTAAGGCCGAACATGATGTCACCCCCATCATCATGGTAGCTAAATTGCCCCTCCGTTCGCGTCGGCGCTGTTAGTAATGGCGTGTGACGGAGGTCATGTTGCCGTAGAGTGAGACAGGTTCCGACTTCCCGCTCGCCGCTCCACCGTCTTTCCTATGTGTCGCTGAACCAAGATCCAAGACAAAGATCTGACCCGTAGAGCTGCATGTGTTTGCAGTTACTTTTTTATTTTTTTGGAATTGATCTCTTTGCAATTCAGATGATTCTTATGTATTTTCCGAAGTGTTATCGCACAAGATCACAGGTTCCTCGGCTGCAATAATGGCTTGTTTTGGACAAAATAGAAAAGCGGCTTGGTGCTGGGCTGGAGCGGCAGAAATGAACCGAGTTTGAACTAAGAAAGCAAAGACTTCCAGCTGGGCAGATGTTAATATTTCAGAGTCCATAAATACGGGCAGTGCCTTGCAGAAGTATTAACATCATTTGAACTTTGCGTATTTTCTTACAGTCAACAGACTGGAGCTCAGTCTGATTGGAGAGCATCTATCAAGCATTGACACAGGTTCTCAACCGAATTTAGGTCTGGACTTTGACTATACCACTCTAAAAATATTAATGTACTTTAAACGTGACTATTCATTTCTAGCGCTGCTTAGGTTTATAGTGAACACTTATCCTAGTCTGAAGTCTGCTAGGGCTGCCCAGATTTTTTTTTTCTTTTGATTGTTTTCATAATTTTTCCCTCCACTTCACAATAACGCACCATCTTACATTGGCCTATTATACTCAATTCCAATAAAATGCTTCACAGTTTGCGGTCGTAATGCGATAGACTGTGGAAGTTTAAAGGGAACCTATTTTGCAAAATTCACATTTTGTACATTTGATCTGGTCTACTACTTCTAAAAACACATCAAGATGTTTCTTAGTTTGTTTTTTTAGCAATAAGTGAATATTTTTTGGTGTCCTGAAAACCTCTTGATTGCTAAGTCACAACTGACTGGCACTGCGTCGTTACCTAGCAACCCAGGCGGAGCTCCTGCTGGTTTTACCGCTGTACAATGGCTGCTGGAAAAGACAAGTGTTTTGTTTCTGACTTGCTGCATTCTTGTTGGTTGTGTAGGAGGCTCTACTTCTGCTTTTCAAAGATGTACAGCTGCATGTTTGTAGCCATTCTCGCACACAATTGTAAACGTTGATTTGGGGGCGTGGCTAGCAGCAGCTAATTTAGATTTAAAGTGACAAGATGCCCTGAAACAACTCATGCTGAATGCAGCTCAAAGTAGACAGACCTGAAGAATGATGTTAAAAAAAATGTAATGAACATGTTTTGTGTAACCTGTCCAAGGACACGTAGCAGGTCACCTGTTGTAAGACGCTCTCCCAACTTAACCTTTCAACAGTCTGTTGTTAACATGTACTGTTTCTGCTCTCAGACGTTGTTTGTCTTCATTTATTTCCGAGGATGCAGTCGTGTTTTTATGATCAGACGGGCTCTGTGGACGTGGCCGCCATGTTTACACAGATTAACAGCCTGCAGCCAGTGAACTGGTTAATCAGACCACTTACACAGACTCCCTCTCTGCCTCCCAATCAAACCCCAGGCTGGCCCTCCGCTTGTCAAGCTAAAAGTGTCCTGCGGTTTACATGACACGGGCCAAGCCGCAGTCATTTCTAAATCTGAATAACTGAAATGCTCCTTTTTTTTTAAAATACATGTCCTTATTGCCTCACTAACCCCGGTGTTTAGCATTTAAAGACCTAATTGCAGTGAGTGTGATCCGTCCGTCTCATCAGACGGACGTTGAAAGCCGCGCGTCTCTGAGCTGTGGTCGTACATTTACGGCAGCGCAGCGAGCGGGCCGGACGGCTTTACATGAACACGTAGGAATTTATGAACGCCTTGACCTCGGCTGAACCGCTCAGGGTGGAGCGGCTCGAAGTTGCCGTTGGCTGAGCTTTTGGATTTCTCCACATGTTGAAGTGATAAACAAGCGTCATAAAAATTTTTAAAAAAAACTTCTCTTGGAATTTGAAGACTATTTGTGGCATGTGTGTTTTTATAAACCGATTCAGATAAAAACACAGCAAGAAAACGTCAATAAACACAGCAGCGGCTGTATAACATTGAAACCGGTTGCATAAATTTAGTAGTCCCCCTACAAACCTCCCAAGAAAGGAAACTTCTTGTTTTCAGCTTGACATTTCAATGGTTTTCAGGTGGTCTCTGCGCGCATAAACTGACCTCACCGGCTCTAAAGATTGGCAGCTGTGTCCACATGTTGCTTTGTTCATACTCTGGCCACTTTTCAGTGGCTTTATGGGAGAGCTGGGTGGAAAATCTCCGTAGGAAACACAGGAGTTTGCCGCTACGTTTGGAACATCTCTGGAAAATTGCAGAGCTGCAGAATATGGCTGGAAACAGCAATGGCAGCTGAATTATGAAGGCTCTACCTTTCAATTGTTGGAGCCTTTTGCAGCTTTACCAGTGGTCAATGCTTGACTATTGTACGGTGAAGCATTGACCATATAATAGCACAAATTGGAATTGCGGTTAAAAAATTCGCTCAATGGAAAGACGTCAGTTTCGGAAAAAAAATTATGTTTTCTGATAAAATGTTGGTATTGAAATTGGTTTATTTTGCAAAACTGCAATGGAGACACTTTTCTGCATCGAAACAAGGGTCTCCATTGCCTGATCAAAAACAGGATGCTAGTAATTGCGGAAAAGACAAAGAAGACAACAGGAAGTGGTTGGAGGATAATGACGCGGCATGTTTTTTAACAATTTACCATGTAAACAAATGGATTCACGCGTGATTTCGATTGCGTTTCTTTTTTAATGTAAACGCCACGACGGCGAGAATGTGCGGAATACAGACTTAGGTTTTGCAGACGTTTATAATGAAAATACAGCAACTCAGAAATAGATATGAAGGCTCCACCCTCCCGCTGACAAAAAAGTAGCAGTAGCCCCTTTTCTATTGACCATAAAAATTGGAATTACGAAAATGAATTAGCTTTACAGACACACGTCATATTTGAAGAAACTCACATGTGTTTTATAAAACGGGTTTGTGTTGGATTTTTCAGCCAAATTTAAATAGATGTATTTCAAAAAAATGCGTCACACGAGTCAGGTGACCAACAACCAGACGGTGGAACATGGTATTTTTTCCCAGGCACAGACAATCTGGTTCAGGTTGACGTCAACAACCTGAAACATGCAGCCAAAGCTGCAATGGAAGTGCTTAGATCAAAATAAATTATTGGATGACCTAGAATGGCCAAGTCAAAGTTCTGATGTAAATCCAGTTGAGAATCTCTGCGGTTCAATCTGACTGAGCGTTAGCTGTTTCACATTTTTCAAAAATGTTCACAAAGTTTAGTGGCTAATTGTGCAAAGATGGTAGAAAAATACATCAAGAGTCTGCAGCTGTAATTGTAATGAACGCAACACTAAGAATATTTGAAAATCATCTATCATAGCACTTTGCCACCGGGCCTACCATGCACTTGTAGGCCTGTCACTGTAACGCATTTTTCTGGATGAATTGTCCCAGAAATTATTGTGATGAACAATAATTTGGGGGTTTTTTTAAACAATTTTGAAATAGTATAGTAGTAATGGCATAAATAATGCAAGAACACATTATCAAAGATCAATAAACTTTAAATTCCAACAAACATTTATCACTGGAATATCCAGAAAGATCCACTGTATGGATCAGTTATGGACTCTATGCGGCATTAATGTTAGAAGTTTTAGTTTTACTTTGAGGTTGAGAGCTGGACTTTATAATGGCTTCTGAACCCTGAGAACGGCATAAACCCGTTACGTTTTCCACAGTCAGCCCCCCATCAGACATGACTCACTAAACCTGGAACCTTCAGACGTTTGGTCAAACCTGAACCTGATGCGTTGTGAACGGACCTGCCCTCTCCCTGTGTTGCTGCACTTTTTATCTTTTGATCGTTCTGTTTTCATTGCAAAACTGCTATTACCATTCGTTAAAATCAGGCTTTCTGTCTTTGTTTTCCTCCAGGTCAGTCTGCCAAACGACTCCAGCTGCGTTGAAGAGATTTTGCGGGTATGTTCCCTGGACACACACACACACACACACACACATCCCGTCTCTGTCTCTCTCTCTGCTATACACACAGGGTAATTGCGCTGATTATCAGCTGTTTTCTGTTTGCTCTGAAAGACTTTGGTTCTTCTCCAGAGAATTTGATCGTAGGAAGAAATGACAGAATGAAGCGAGAGAATGAGAAACAGAAGGGCTGCAACACAAAGGATGGGAAAAAGAGATACTTTGGCTCAGGTCCATGATTATAGATTTTTTTTTGTTCCTTGTTGGATGATGTCAGGCAGAAGACTTTTCCATAATTTTTCCTCCATTTAGCAGAATTTCTCCAAACAACTCTTTTTTTTTTCTCCCGTGTTTCTGTTCTGTTCTGAATTATGTCAAAACAGATGTTTTCCCCGACAATCTTCCCCTCCTCTGTCAGCTGCCCCGTCGCCAACGATGCGATCGGACGGCTCAGTCAGCTCCTAAACTCCGTCTCGGCCGTGGAAACGCATTCCCTCCTTTCCTCCTCTTCCCATCTGTCTCCCTCTGTTCCTTCCTGCCTGCCCTTGCAATAGAAATTTCGTTGAATCCTGTTCAATGACAATAAATGCTATCTATCTATCCTCTGTCGTGCGCCGCCCTCTCCCTTTCACAAATCGACATGCCGGTCAACAGGCTTTGTGACAGACTATCTGCTGCGAGCCGCATGAAAGGCCTCTGTCAATAATATCGGTGCGCCATTGAATCCGGCCTGCGATGTTTAGGCGTGTCAAGTGGAAAGATCGGGGCGTTCAGAATGTGAGGCGGGAGGAATCGGCCTGCAGCCCGTTGCCTCCCCTACCAGTCAGCTGTCAAGGAAACATGGCAGATTCACATGCGGGGTAGCGAAGTCTAACGGTGAGGCGGCAGAGAGATGTAAAGCAAAACATGGTGCAGCGTTTGCTTTACCGACTGCCAGAACCGATGAAGTGACGGTTCTGTTCTGCATAAATAAAAGCCCAAGTGGTCGTGGTGGTTGTGTGTCACGCTGTCATGGCTCTTGGCATTGGGCTGCGTGTGCTGTGGCTGAACAAACTCAGAGCATCAACTGTTTGCTCTGCTAAGAAACTGCTGTGGCCCAGAAGGGTCAACGGGATGCAAGTGCCACAGCGCAGCAACAGAAAACCGCAAGGCAACAGGAAAAGTCACAACGCAACTTCAAATGTCACAACGCAGCAATAAAAAGCCGCAGGGCAACAGCAAAAAGGCACATTGCAACAACACAAGTTATCGTGGTTTATTGACGCAAACAATGCAACAGCAAATGATACAACATAACAAGAAAAAGCCGTAAAGCAATAGAAAAGAGACACATTGCAAAAGCCGCAATGCAATAGCAGAACTGTGAAAGCAACAAGTCACAACGAAACATGAAAGGAACAACACAACTACAAAGGACACATGGCAACGACGAAAAGTCAAAATCCAACAGCAAATGCCACATCGCAACAGCAGGAAGTTATAACGCAAAAGCAAAAAACCATATTGCAGTTTTGTTGACCTTTATGCTACAGTAAAAAACAAACCACTAAACTATTTAGTTTGAGACCTGAATATTTAGTTTTTCTGAAAGATCAACTTCAAAACCACTAGATAAACTGCTGACAGGACTTCAAGCTGCATAAGAAAAATCACATCATAACCTAAAAATCACTGCAAAAGAGGCAAAAACCAAACGACCAGAGAGAGGAGTCGAGTGTTTTGGTCTGATCTGTCAGAAGTCAACACAAGAAAATGTCAACTATCCGTCTGTCGTCTTCCTTTCTTATGTCGGATCTGGTCACCGAGTGACAGGTCCGAAAGAGAAATCCCTGTCCACTTCATTATCGGACATCCTGAGGCTTTCCAGCAGTCAGAGCCATAAATACTCTCTCCAACTACTTCTGGATGTTCTTCTGCAGGATTCCTTTCCAGTGGGACGTGCCCGGAAAATCTCTAAATGGAGTTAACCAGGAGGCATTTGATCAGCTGTCCAAACCGCTTCGACTTAATTATTTCAGCGTGATGCCTCAGGCTGCATCCAGCCGCCTTATGTACCAAGCTAATTCCAGCTGCTTTCAGTCAGGATCCGGCTCTTTCAGCCACGGCCCACGTCTCACGGCCACAGGTGAGGGTCAGAGTCTAAATGGGTCGGGAAAAGGAGAACTTTAACGGCCCGTCTCTTTCCTCGCCGCAGCAGCGCCTCGTTTTAGCTGTTGAGGACTCTCTAAATCCGCCCGTCCATCTCTCACCGCTGCTTCATTTTCACCATCAATCTTGAACGAGACAGTAATCCCAACTCCTCTACTTGAGGCAGGATTTGACCTTTGACTGAAGGTTACTTGACACAGGAGGTCGTGACCTTGAGATCCCAACAGAACGGAGCTGCGGCATATATCAAAACGCAGGCGGCAGCACAAGATGGAGGTTTCAAATTTCAGAAAAGGAGCGCTTGAACGCAACATTTGCTAAGCTGCCAGGCTGGGCGTTTCCTGCGTTCATGCTGCAGCACATTTGGCCGCTTGCATCAACCTTTGCTGAACTTGATGCCAACACCTGGTGCAGATTTTAATGGGCAACGTGAAAATGGAAAAGAAAGCAAATACTGACAGTGTAGGCATTGGTTATGACAATCAAAAACAAAATCACAGCAGTCCTTTACATGTATTGCTGTGTCTTTCATACGTCAGCAGCAGTTATCATGATCTGTTTTTCTTTTAAAAAGACCCAAAAAACCACAAATGTTGTGAAAAAATCTTAATTTATGCTGTCTAGAACAAAAAATGCCATCTGAACTGTTCTTTTAGGTTGACAGAAATTGGCTTAGTGATGATTTGGTGATAATAATAATAATAATAATAATAATAATAATAATAATAATTGTGATTTATCTTTACACACGTGCATGGTGTTAAGCAAAGTTAACCTGAGTTCTACTGCTAATGCAGACGTGCTTGTTGCTTAAAATAATCGATTAATAATTAATATTTTACCAGACCAGAGTGTTCTATGAACGTTTCTTTTCCACATAGAAAAGTTGTGATTTCCTTCTTTTTCTTACCGTCAGTTTTCCGTATACAATAGTGTTGAATGAAAGCAGTTGAAAAGCGTCTTTATTCCATAATTAAAGTGGAACATTCAAACACCCGATCTTTCCCAGAGACAGGCGCTGTGAATCTCAAAGGAGTGCCGAAGTGTTGCCTCCGTTAATACTTTGACACTGTAGTCACACACTTTGGATGGAACTGTTATTAATATGATAAATTAGAACAGTATAAAACCTCATAAACCCCGCGCTTCAATAAGCCAGCCTGTCTGAGTCCTTTTGAAAGTGATTTTTAATGACCGTCTGTTGCGTCCTTGTGAGTTTTTGGTCGACTTTTGCCAAAAAGTAATCACAGTGTCTACTCAGACTTTAAGGCAACTTCTTCAGCCGGTGTCCGATTAGTAGCAGTGAGGGCGTATGTGCAACTTTTGTCTATGTTGTGTATAAGTGCTTATTGTTTATGCCTTCCACTCAGCTGTGCTTCCTGGAATCCACCATTAAAAAAACACACATCAGACAATAGAAATGTTTCAAATATATGTCAGATGACAAATTTAGCATACACATTAATAAAATAATTAATTACAGTTCATACAAAATGTTGATAAATTTAAAAAAATATACAATAATTTACCATGTCTATTATTCACATGTCTTCATATTGCTGTTTTGTTTCATGTTCTGGTTCAACATAAGCAGCAATGTCAGGTGTTCACAATGCAAATGCATATTTGAAAGTGACGTTAACACGTATCACGTTGGAACCACAAGTAGGGGTGTATAGCAATACAAGAATTTCACGATACAATATGATATACAATGTTCTGATCACGATACGATATGTATCACAGTATTTGGCAAACAGTACAATTCGATACGATTCGATGCACTTTTGCGATTTTCTGAACGATTTTAGAAGGACGGAGTGATTTTAGTGACATTTTGTGTTCCATAGACTTGGATTTAATTAACTGAAAACTGATTAAAAGCACCAACCAAACAATACCTGACTCTGATTGGACAGAGTCTAACAGTCTGCAGCTGGACAAAATGAATCAAAGATGCAGTGAGGAAACTTAGTTTCTGTCATTTAATTCATGTGGATTTGACATGAAACTCAAAGTTTCCACAGTGATCCAGGAGCTGAGTGGGCAGATTATCAGCCTCTGTAGACTCTCAATATGCAAACGATTGCACTTATGTTTTTCTTTTGGACATACTGTGGCTGCGTTTTGGAGTAAAAAAAAGGTCTTTTGGACTATAAGGAAAAGGCTTTTCTACCTTGGCTCCCAGAGTTAACCGTGGCTGTAAGCTGTTTACTAGCTGCTGGGGGAGTGGCTCTGCCTCACCCCGTAGTGATCGACTCCTTGCAGCTGCGCGTTGCCGCCATTCCCCTGCTTGGATCTCTGAGTAGCTGCCTCTCAGGCTGCCAGGATCTCATCGTTCTTTCAGTCTCTGATACTCTTTGTATGTTGCTAATAAGAATGATCGATCAGCCATCATCATCATGGAAATCCTCACTGCACTCAGACTCCTGCTGCGAGTTTCCCCTCTTCGTTTTCCAGCTCAAACCAGAGCGCCATGGCCTGCTGCACGTTCATTCTACAGGTAATCCTTTATATAAAGAACAGAAACCACTAAGCTAAAAACAAATTACGAAGTGGATGCCACTAGTCGCTCTGATATTCAAACTTTGCATTAATTTCACGTTAATCTCACTGCTTTTGCCGCTACTCCGCTTCTCTTTCACGGTAACTTGCGCAACTTTACTTTGTTTCTTAGCAACAAAAATACAGCCCATCGTTATTTATTAAAGATTTGAAATTTCCAAAAACAAATAAATCTAATGTTGTGTTTCGTTTTTTATGTTTGGAAGCATTTCTCTGACATTCAGAAAAATATGGTTTGCTTATTTTAGCATAACTCCGGTTTTACTTGGCCTATTAGCACAATTTAAAAACTGGGGTGTAGTTTAATATGTGCACTTTAAGCACAAGTTGAAAGTGAGACTGGGGGAGGCGGAGTCTTGCTCCTACACCGTCACAAACCAGGCATGTTAAAAAGACGGTATAAACCTACGGACCCCTACGGTTTAACGTATCGATACTCGCGGATGAAAAATCGATACGAGGGTGTAAAAAAATCAATAAATATCGTAAAAACTATATAATTGTACAGCCCTAACCACAAGCCTGAATATTTTTGATTGAAATCGTACATGTGAAAACCAGTGTACCAGTGTACCAGTTTCCAAGCATCCGAGCTTCTCCTCCACTCGGCTCCTTCTGACTAGCCAGCAACAATTAGCAAATACCTGTTGAAACTGCACATCTTGTTATAGGAGCTGCTTCTCAGTGAAACGCTGGTAAAAACGTTGCTAAAGGGTTAACAGAGGAGCCATGTTGTGATGACTTCCTGAGTTTCAGAAAGAGCAGGAGCTTCTTAAAGAGATAGCCACCCAATTTTCAAGGAGTTAAATTACGCCTTGAAAATTATATTTAATGTAAATATGATTTTTTATGTTATAAAAACTGAAGGTAACATAGTTACTTGATTATGCTGTAAAATAGCATTATGTGGCTGGAGAACACATGAAACCGCCCCTTTAATTTGTAAAAAAGACGTGCTCCTTTGTTTTGGCCACATGGAATCACAAGAGCGTTTGTAGATATAACTTTGCAAAATGTGAAAAACTGTAATAACAGCACAAACGCATTTTTAACACAGGAGAATAAATAAGCACCTTCTGTGATTAAACATTGTAGGTGATATTTGGCAAACAGATAACAGCCTTAACGTTACGCTCCCTCAGTCATGCACTGCTTTCAATAAGACATTTACACACTTTCTCTCTCACCCACACACACACACGCACGCAAATGTGTTCAGGCAAAATCAGGGGTGCTGTCTGTCAAAGCACAGGAAGTCTTCAAGGAAGAACAAAATTATGTCAGAAAGTGGGGCTGTTGCTTAGCAACCCAGCGTATTTCGTCAGGGTAGCGTAACAATACTGTAAAGAGGGGAAAACACGCCCAACACATCTGCAGATGCATTCTGGAGGACCTTCAGAAATGTTGAGCTGTTTCGTGCCCCGAGCTACACACACACACACACACACACACACACACACACACATCTTCCTCACACATATGAACACATGCGTCATCGGATGAATATGACTCATCTCCTCCAGAGGGGAGAATAAATGTATGATGGGAAATCAGTCTTCTTGGCCCAGTGACCTGCTGTAAGGAAGTCGAGTATGAACTGTTTGATTGTCAGAGAAAAAAAAGAGTAAAAGTGTAAAAGTACAGATCTCTTCAGATCTTGAACAGGTTGCTGCGACCAATTATAAACTCATATTGAATGAAGTAGATAATTCATTTGAAAGATGCTAATAGCTATGATTGGAAGAATACATATAATAAAAATGAACATATTGCCAAAGTTACTCTATATGTTTCAGAATGTTGCTCTTCCTCCTCCTGAATTCTTTTCACAAATAAAGAAGAAGTTGTCACGTTTCTTATGGAACAGGAAGTCCAGACTCCGTTTGTCTTTACTGTACCTCCCTTATGACCGAGGAGGCTTGAAGTGCCCAAATTTTCACTGGTATTACTTTGCTGTGTAGTTGAGGTCTATGATGTTTTATTACAGTAATCATTCTCCACATTGGACTGACATGGAGACTCAGGATTTGAAATTGACTCTGCCTTCATATTTACATTCAAATTCAATATCAAAGCTTCTGAAACATACTAAAAATCCATTTCTTAAGACTATGATAAGAGTATGGAGAGATGTAAGAAAAATTTTAAATGAACCAAATTGTTTATCGCTGTTCAGTCCAGTGTGGGGTAACCAACTTTTCGTACCCGGTAGAGCTGATTCAATATTTAAAGTATGGAAAGACAAAGGACTCCAAATGATTCAGAATCTTTATGAACCAGACTCAGACATACCAATGAGCTTTCAGGATCTGCAACATAAATTTTACCTAGATAGGAAACATTTCTTTAAATATCTCCAACTCAGAAACTTCACAAGAACAAATCAAAATAATGAGTTGACAAAACCTGCCAAGTCAACTTTAGAAAAAATGTTAACAAAGGTCAGTTTGAAGAAAGGAATCATATCAGAGTTTTATCGCTCAATAATGTTACATACATCTGAAGGATCTCATGATAGACTTAAGGCTTGGAGAGAAAACTTACTGCTAGAGTTATCTGAGGAAGATTGGCAAACAGCATGTAAACTGGCCCACAGCAGCTCTATCAACACATCTCTTAAAATGATTCAATTCAAATGGGTAATGCGGGTTTATATAACACCAGTGGACCTTAATGGGTATAACAGGGAGATTCCTGATGTATGTCCGAAATGCACAGAGGACAGAGGAACTCTGGTTCACTGCATGTGGTATTGTAGGATAATTACACTGTTTTGGAAAGAGGTAAAAGATGTAATAGAGAAAACAATTTCCAAACAAATAATTCTTGAGCCAAAGCTGTTTGTGTTTGGACTGTACCCTGAAAAACATAATTATACTAAAAATGAACGGACATTTATAAACTTAAGTTTGCTTAATGCGAAAAGATGTATATCAATGTGTTGGAAAAAGACTCATGGACCGACCATAAACCGATGGCTGCAGCAGATGTTATCTGCCCTCCCTCTGGAAAAAATGACGTATATGTTAAAGGGAAAACAAGATTTGTTTGAGTTCATCTGGAATCCCTTCATTAGGCATGTCAAGGATCTGAACATCTCGGAAGACGGTACAAGTGACTGAAGAACATGATAACTGCAGTTCCCAAAGACAATTCTGTTTGAGGACATATACTGTTAAAATCTCAATTAAAGACGATATGTAAAATATGTGATGGGTTGTATTGGAACCAGGATTGTGAGAGACATTTTGTTGTACATTTTTGTTTGTATTTTATTTTGACTTGAACAGTAATACTACTATTGTTGTTGCCACAATTTGCATACTTTTCCAGTTGTTTGTTTAAACCACTAAAATTCTAATAAAGATATTTTTTGGGGGGGGAAAAAAAAAAGTCTAAAAGTAAAAGTGTTTGTTTTTTCAAACTTGGAACAAAAGGCGAATGAATGCTCTCTCTCTACCACGTCATCATGCCACTACTTTGCTGTTTGTCTTTATTAAAGACGTTAAAGTCTGTGCTTTGGCTTTGTCAAAATCTGACGAAGGTACAAATTCTTTTTTACGAAGCACGTTTCAGTAGAAATAACTGAAAAGCTGCAGCTTCTGAGCTGCGTTGTTGTCATGCAGCCAGACGGAGTCAGCCTTTTAAGTTTTTCGTAATTTAACAACTCTCCACTTAACCGACTCTCTGTCTACTGATCCCCGTGTGTACCACAACCCTCCCTGCGCAGCCCAGCATTTATTCTATAAGCAATAATGAGGGTCCGCTCTGAAGGAGGGGGGGAGAAACGGGGCATCGCGCAACCTTGATTGAACGCTGACTCCACTCCCCTGCTCCAAAGAGGCTGCTCAAGGAATCCTCCTGCCGATGTTTTTGCTAAAGTTTAGCCAGGATCATTGCTCTTCAGACGCAGGACCAGAGTTATTTCCTTCATTTGTCTGAACATAAGAACAAAAAAAAAGTAAACGCCTTCGTTCTGCCGCTTCTCAGTAGTCGTTAATGGTGACGTAATAAAAGATGTGTGTGTGTGTGTGTGTGTGCTCAGGAGATGACCCATTCATGGCCTCCTCCGCTCACGGCCATACACACACCCGGGAAAGCCGACCAGACCAAGTTCCCCATCCCAAACAAGGTGAGTACACACACTGCCAACGTAAAAAAAAAAAAAAAATCCCTTTCTTCTTCTTTGGGTCTGACTAAAACACAAAATCTTATAAAGTATTGTTGTTGTTGGTTTTTTTAGTGCAAACATCTTAGCACACTTGAAATAAGACCAAACTAACGTACAAATAACTTTTCAGCAAGATGTAGGAGCTTGTTTTAAGTAAATCATTTCTTAGTATTTATGATTTATGGCAGATTATTAGAACAGCCAGACTCAGAAATAGTTGTCTCCCACTAGTCATCTGATTATTCAACAATCCCACCACCAAGACTGTCTGAGATTGCTTGAAAATGCTAAATAACATATATTTGATGCATTATTATTTGTACGTTATGTAGCTATAGGTAAAGTTGTGTTTTTGTGTGTGCCCTGGTGGCCAAGCGATGACATTTAATTGCCAATTTCACTTACGTGTCTTTGTTCAATGACAATAAAAATAGTGAAAACCCTCCTTCAGCGAAAAGGCTAACATGGCGTCTTATTTTCTTCTTTCTTGCATACGTTTTTTAAAATTTTTGCTGTCTTTTGCATCACAGAAAAGGAAAAATATTTGGGCTCCAATCACAACTTATATGCCAGCGACACGTCACCGTGGTGACCCTACCATGAGTGCTCGCGTTCAAAAAAGAAAAAGAAAAAAAATATTTTCAACTAGCTCAACAATAAGCAAATACAGTAGTCACATTTTTTATTTTTTTTATTGTTGTCGTTACAAATGGATGTCAGCCTTAAAACCGAAACTGAAAAAAAGCGTTTTGTACGTTTGCCTGATTAAGCAGTAAGGCAGCTGTTTGGCAAATTTCATTAAAAAAAAAACAAACTTAAATATAAAAAAACTCATTCATTAAACTCATTTCTTTCTGTTTTTTTCTCTCCTTTCTCTCCCGTTTGGCCAGGAGACCCAGCATGTGACCTCAGCCTACAACATCCAGAGTAAGTCTGTCAGACTGTAAACACTCACACAACAGCTGGAGTTATGACTGACGCTGTGGTTTCTATGACGATGACGACGTTCAGCATATATGTGAGGAAGCGGTTTGGACTGATAATCACTAAAAGTTTGATAGAGTGTCCATGCAATTGACGTGAAAGTTACATACGTGTGAACTTATATCATAAAGTGCTATGTTTTATCTTTAGGTTTTTCTGTGTATTGTACCAAACAGAAACAATATTTTTGTAAGATCCGACAAAAGAGTTTCATGATTCTGCATTTGTTGCCTAGCAGCACCTCTGATTGGCAATCTAAATATGTAAACATCTCATTGCACAGTGGGATCAGCCGAGACCGTTATGTAACAAATACAGATTCATAAAAATAAAAAAATGGAGGAGCAAGTTTGATGGAACTTGAGTGGCTTGAAACAGAGAGAACCAGGCCTTCTCCCCCAACATCAGGGCTGTACCTGTGGAGTTTAGGCCTTCATTTAAGACACAATCCACTGTTTTTATGTCTGTTTATGTAAATTGCGCCACCTGAGTGAAGTTGCACCCCGCCTCCCCCGTCCTCCTTCATATTGAACCAAATTAGTGTCAAACGTTTGTGCAGCCAAAATCTTTAGTTTGTGCCGCTGACGTTTTAAAGATATTGACAAATGTTTCCAGAGGTCACCAAAGGTCAGCCAGCCAGTTCACGTTGGTGAAACCAAACAAATTGTCCGTGTCAGTCAAGTACGACACCAAAACATTTAGCTGCACAAACATAGCAAATTTAGTTCTTATCATTTTTGCTTTTTGTTGCTATGAGCAGATAGGACAGGTTGACCTCTGGTGACCTCTAGATTTGTTGTGTTTTTTTAATCTTAGAAATTATAGCGCCACAAACAAAACCGTATTGCAGCACAAAAGTACGATTGACACCATATTTTCTTAGATTTTTTTGTAAACATGGACTGGATGGTTGACCTCTCATGACCTCTGGAAACATTTATTAATACCTTTAAAACGATAGCGGCACAATCCAAAAACTTTGCAGCACAAACGTTTGACAACCATAGCAAAATTAATTTCAAAAAAATGTTATTTTGTCAATGTGGCTCTGGGAAGGACAAGTTGACCTTTGGTGACCTCTGGATTTTTTTTTTTCTTAGAAATTTTAGCACCACAAAACAAAATAGTTTTGCAGCAGAAAAGTAGCACAAATTGATTGACACCATGTTTACTTTGATTTCTTTTTTTTGTATACTGACTGGTTGACCTTTCATGACCTCTGGAAACATTTATTAATACCTTCAAAACGATAGCGGCACAAACCAAACATTTTGCAGCACAAACGTTTGACAACCAAATTCACTTCAACTGAAGGAGGTGGGAGGGGGTTGATTTCACTCAGGTCAAATTCTCCCTGCTGCAGTGATAAATCGACGCAGAGAGGTGCACAACATCCTAAAACTTTGACTATTCACTTATTTCAGATCCTCCAGGCCCACAGCTGCATATGTGCAGCAATTCTGATAAAACTGTTCCTCAAGTGTTTTTCAGAGGCTGCTGATTTTTAAAAAAAAAAAAGATTTTTACATTAAAGCCTGACTTGAACGTTTTGAGATGTTTGCTGGGCGTCAGTGAAGCCGAACGAACGGTTCCCGCCTCGCCTTTTCTGTCAGGAAGTGAAACTGCTGAGCAAAACAGGAATTCAAAGGACTTGGTACCAAGAAGAAGAAAAAAAAGAAACAGTCTGAACAGCTACTAGGAGAAATAAATAATCTAGTCGGGTTTTATTGCAAAAATAAATAAAATGAGCGCTGTGCTCTTCAAAACCTGGCAACGCAAACAGACTGTGGCAGAGTCATTGTCCGGGGGTAACAATGCTACAAGACTCCGGTTATGTTAGTTTGGCTTCTGGTCAAACACAGACAAACCTTGACTTATGCAAATTGATGTCAAGAATGATTGAACGTCCTCTGTCGTCTCCCCTCCTCCTCCTCTTCCTCCCGTTGTGTTGCAGAGAGATGTACGGTGTCGGCTAACAAACCCGCTGCTAAACCGTCCGCCGCACCGCAGAAGTCGTGAGTACCTCTCCACAAACACACACTCACACACGCCCGCACACACACAAATTGGGAATTTCTAAACCTGCTGCTGTTTCTTGAGCCTCAAGGTGAAAATTAAACCTGACTCTTGGATGGAATTCACTCATGGCAGGAAGATGGAGGGAGGGGAAAAGGAAGAAAAAATAAAAAGGATTGTGTGGATCAGAGCGGGAAAGTGCAGCTACATTAATTTAACCCCGGCCAGCAGCGTATTGCAACACCTCCGTTCGCTCCGCATCACTCACAGAGCGGGATGAGACCGAGAGGACAGAAACCCCGTGAGCCTTACTGACCCTGTGTTTAAACCGGTCCAGTTAATGACTCGGTCACACGCACGTCACACATTTCCAGATTTCCGACGGATTCCGCGGTTCAGTTTTAGTAGATTTTTTTTTCCCTGTGGAACGCGACTCTAGATGAGTCCCGGAAAAGTCGCCTTTGAACAAACTGTGTTGACTGCAAAAACACAAAATCCCACCAAGCACATTTGGTCAAGTTCCTGGTGCAGATATCTTAGAACTCTTGAAATAAGACAAAACTGACTCACAGGTAACGTTTTGGCAAGATATAGTAGCTTGTTTCAAGTTGATAACATCTAAATATGGCAGATTATTTTATTTATAACCTGGGAAAAATATTGTTGTAAGTGAAAAAAAATCTGCCTGTGGAACTGGAACTTTTTCCAACAATATTTAGGGAATTAATAATGACTTACAACACGCTCCTAAAAAGCTACTTCTAAGATAGTTTTGTCTTTTTCCAAGCGACCTAAAATATTTACACTAGAAACTGGACCAAAAAAATACTTGGCAAGAAGATTTAGTGGTTTTGCGGCGTAGATATCATTTTAAGAGTTGAATCGAAACAGTCAAGTGGTGATGAAACAGTCTGAAAGTCGAAAAAAGATAAAAAGTCAATCTGATGCACTGGAAAAGTTCAAAAGAAATGTTGAGTAATGTGAGCAATGCAGTTAGTGTAGTTTTTGGATGTAATTGCAAATTAGTTGAGGCAACAAGGCAAATGTTTTGCTGGTTGCGCAACAGAAGCTTATGAAAATATAAGTTATATTTATAATGGGATTATGTTTATTGGTTCTTGCTCTGCTCACCACAAAAAAACAAAACAAAACAACAAAAAAACGGGTAAATTTCTGCTTTGAAAAAAGAGAGAAAAGAAAAAGTTGCTTGTTTTAATTTGTTTGTAATATTTGCCAGTAGTAAACACGATGCTTCCCTCACTGCAGGCATTAGGCTGCTTATTGTTTATGCTCATAAGCATAAAATGCTCACTATCATGAAAGGGTCTACCTCATGTTAATCAGATGTAAATGTTCTTTTCCCTGAATCTCGCAGGACGTTCAGACAGCTGCGTACAAGTGAGTCCGGCTCAGCGGCATCAGAAACGCGTCTTGTCTTAAAAAAAAAACGACTTTCCACCTGTTGGGAGAGTTTGCCCCGCGTTTTGCAGAGCGAGGCACTAGCGGACGCCAGGGTTACGGGTTCACTTCCTGTCGCTGTTTCAGGTGAAAGGATCGACGCTTTTGGTATTTACCTGCGGCAGGCGGGCGGCCGATGAGGAGAAAACAAGATGTCGGCTGCTAACGGGCGGCGCTGTTGCTGTTTTTGACCCGGACTCGGTTGGTGGGGGGTTCGTCCACGAACAGCTGGTTCAGGTCAGGGTAGATCTTAAGTAGAAACACTCGCTTAAAACTTTGTGTGTCTACGACAGAGTAGCAGGGTGATAGTAACAAATCAAAACGTAAAACTGAGAGGATAAAGTCGAAATAGCATGAGAATGAAGTCGTATTGTTATGATAATAAAATCGTAATATTAAAAGAATAAATTCAAAATATCACAAGAATAACGTCAAAATATTGCAAGAATAAGTCCATAGTATTATGAGCATAAAGTCAAAATAATAAGACAATAAAGACACAATAATTTGAGAATGGTTATACTATTAGGAGAATATAGTTATGACTGAATTATTATAATACTTTAACTTTATTCTCTTACTATTATGACTTTGTTCTGAAGTCATTATTTTTTTATTTAGGTGGTGTTATACTGTGGTCGTTTTATTTAATTTTTTTATTTCCTTAGTGTAGTGCGGTGCTTCTGGATTCCAGTCCTGCTCTGCACGTTTTAGATGTGCCTCTATTTCAGAACAGCTGATTCAAATGATTGCATCAAGTGCTGCAGAAACCTGTCAATCAGCCACAGATTCAATCCAGGTGCAGCAAAAAGGAAACACCTAAAACACGCAGGGCAGGAGGGCCTGAGGACCGGACTTGAGAACCACTGGTGTAGTGCAACAGAGTATGAACTGTTTGCTGGAGGAGTTAATCGTATCCCCTGTTGTGATGACATGTGGCATCACTTTGCTGGAAATAAATGCTCTTTTTACTGAGAAAGCTAGTTAAAAACATTATTCTCAAAGAGTGGAAACGGTTCGTCTCCAAACAGTCGATGTGAGCCATGATTCAGCCGCAGACCTCAGTGTTTCCCGCTGGGACTTTTGATGAAACAAGCCAAAATTTCGTGGCTCACATCAACTGTTTGAAGGCAAACGGTTCGCCTTCAAATAGTTGACGTGAGCCAGACTACAGCCGCAGACCTCAGTGTTTTCTGCTGGGCTTTTATGTGGCGGGTCGACAATAAAACCCGAACTGGAGCGTCATTGTGAGCCGAAAGCAGCTGCGCGTCTTTTCTGGTTTCTGACTCCAGCAGCTTTTCGGGTCTGGAGACGGAACATTTTCACAGCATGATGCTTCCATCGCCGTGTTTTAGTGTCGTGGGTGATGTGCTGTGCCGGTTTTCCTCCACAAACAGCATATTGGACTCAATCCCAAAAGTTTGTCTTTATAGTGTAAATATTTTAGTACATCTGAAATAAATAAAAAAAAACCTAAGCAACTTTTCAGCAAATAAATAGGAGCTGGTTTTAGGCAATTAATTCCTTAATATTGATGAAAAAGTAACAGTCCTACTGGCAGATTGTTTCACTAATAAGACATTTTTCCCAGGTTACAGGTGAAACAATCTGCCAGTGCAACTAGTGTGTTTTCATCAATATAAAGGAATTATTTACCAAAAACAAGCTCTGGTATTATGCTGAAAAGTTACTTGTAACATTAATATATTTGCACTAGAAACTCGACTGAAAGACTTTTGTAGGATTTTGTGTTTTTGCAGTGCAGTTTTGGTAAATGTTCGCACTGGATTTTAATTTTGGGAATGAAATATTCTGAACACAAATGCACTTCTCAGACTTTTATTGGTAAAGGATGATCATTTACATTCCGCTTCACAACTTTGCATCATTTTCCGTCGGTTTGTCTCATGAAATCTGAATAAAAGTCCTTTTTGTGATTATAACCTGAAAAAATGCTCAAACATTGGAGGGGAATTAAAATTTTTTTTTTGGCAATCTCCGTGAATTAAATCCTGACTAGATATTACTCATCCTCTGCATATTTTTGAAAAAGTGCTTAAATATTTGGACTTTTCTTTTCACCTGTAATGCCAATGTTAGCCAGTAAATCCTCAGAAGTCCTTTAAAGACTTTTTTTTTTTTTTTTTAAGGGAGCTTTTGCTTTGAAAACCTCGGGCAGCAGCCATTTAAATTGGCAGCTGAAAAGCGACCAGAGGCGTCCGTGTTTGAAGCAGCCAAAATTGGAGCCGCGAGCCGCGGGTTCGGCTCCGCGGTCCGTCCTTGAAGCCGGTCGATTCGTTCTGTGCTCGGCCAAATCTGCGTCTGAAAGTTTCTGCTCGGGAATAATTTCATTCCTGGGCGTCTTTTTTTTGATGCATTCTGTGAGGCAGATTTTATTATTTTTTTTCCCCCTCGTTGCTCAACTTGCAGTAGCGAGAGCCTCCACATCACGTTTTAGCTCTTCGGTCCTTAACAGTTTTTAATCTGACCGTGTCTGTCCCCACAGATACAGTCCTTCCTTCATCCTGGTTGTATTCGTGTCCTCGCCACCGGCCCACCTGCCTCTCACTTCCCCGTCTCTTCCCGGCCATCATCGTCTCCATCGCGCTCGCCATCGCCCTCTCTCCATCTGTCCCTCCTTTTCCGAAATGAAATATGGAATCCATTATTCATCCATTCAAGCATATCTATCATTGCCCCTTACATAGCGCAGATTTTATTTTCTCCCCCCTCCTCCTCAATGTGCTTCAGTTTGTTTGTTTTAGTGTTTCAGGTACTGACGAAGAGCAGTAAGAATCCCTTCAGGGGATTCTCCTGTCATAACAATAGCAGCGCCAGATCAAAATAAAAGGAACCGGTGGGGAGGCGTGTGTGTGAAACACGGTAGCGACTCGCTGGTCCACATACATACCTGAATACATACCTGAATACATACCTGAATACATACCTGAATACATACCTGACCCTGTGAGCTAACGAGCAGATGATGAGGGTAGTGGGGTTGTGTTGTGTTTTTTTTTTCCTTCCTGAGAGATTAAAACACACACACACAAAACTAATAACGGAAGTAGGGTTGGGACTCGATTCAAATTTTTAATCGAGCTAATTGTAGGATAGCTAATTAAATGCATTTCTCCAAAAAACCTTGACGACAAAATAAGCAGTGTTCACAATTTTAAAAGCCTTTTTTGCTGCATAATTATTGAATAAATAGACATGTTTATATGGCTTTACATCTGCTGTTTGGGTCATCCAAAAACTACTTTAGAAATGTGGACTGTCAGCAACTTTAGCAACGGTAGATTCTTTTTTTTTTGGTAAACATTATATTTATTGAATTTTTCTAACCCAAAACAAGTGATACATTTGACGACTTATTCCACAAGGTAAACAAATATAAATAATAAAGGAACAACATAATAAAAACAAAAAATGGAAGACTTTGCCATCTGCATCGCTCTCTTAGTTCATAGTGTTTCAGAAACCTTGTCAACAGTGACCGTGTTTCTTCAAAGCGTTAGTTGCTTAGTGACGTTAGCAACATTAGCCACGTGTGCCAGGTTAGCGTTAGGGACATCTCAATGCTACGTGGTTAGCATTGAGATGCTATTTTAGAGCTGAATAGCTTCAGGTATAAGCTAACTGCTTTTAGCACGACTTGAACATAACAGGAGCCTTTTCCAACGTACAATCAGATCATGTTTTTGAAGTAAAAATGAGCCTCCTGTGGGCTAAGAAAAGCGGCTTTGTCTTCCATCACTTTTGTCTGTGCATCAGATTTACGGGCGTATCAGAAACACGCAAATACAAAGGTTCTGGCTCTGGATTTTTACGTAAAAGAAAAGACAATCAGATTAATTGCGTTAAAATGTTCGACATGTATAAACCTATGTACGTAGTTGAAAAGAACGCATTAAAGTCTCAGCCCTAAATAGAAGTAAATGGGGCGTCCAGGTGAAAAACAATCCTCTTTGTCTCTCTGTTCACTAAAACTTTAACATCTGGTTTGATTTTCCTTCATCCTCCTTCCCCAACATGAGTCACCAGCACCGTTCCAGCGGTGTAATCCATCCGTTAGCTGGAAAGAGTCTTCAAAAGGAACAACAGGCAACAAGTTGCCATGTCTCAGGTGAGACAGACGGTCATGGCTGCAGTAACCCACCTGCCCCTGTGTGTGTGGGCGTGTGTGTGTGTGTGTGTGTGTGTGTGTGTGTGTGTGTGTGTGTGTGTGGGTGTGTGCGCAGGATGCTGGAGGACGACCTGAAGATCAGCAGTGATGAAGAAGAAGCTGAACAACAGGTGAGGTCGCTCTGCAGTTTATCGTCAAGTTTTGTCGCTATTGTTCACGTTACTATTGTGATAACAATTACGATAAAAATGATTTATTACTTCTTTATTAGGTGACTGTGTGACTGTGACTGTGTGTCAGCGATAACAGCCCCACAAACGCGAATGCTGCTTTTGAAAAACATTCCCATTTGTAATATTCTTCTATAGGACGCCAGTGACACGAGGAAGTGATTTGTATCACTACACATATTAGCTGTATTTAATCGTATTTTCAAAGGTATTGATGTTTATTGATTCCTTCATCGAAAAGAACTGCAGAGAAAACATTAAAAATGACAATACAGACAGTTTTGGGGGCTCGCGGTTTCCTCCTGCAAAGTGACAAACCAGTGCACGCTGAACAACACCGCATGTGCTTTTAAAATAATATATATTAAAAACCACTTGCCACTTTCCTTCTGCTTTAGAATTCTGCATTACAGAAAAATTTGTCATTAGTTCACTTTAGTCAATCTGTAATTCATTTGCCTAGAAAGTTTCAGTTTGTTAGAGGAAGTGTGACCAAAGAAACTGAACTCTGGTCCGCCTACAAACCTAGATCTCCGTTCGGTCGAAGTGAGCTCTGGTGCGGTTCAAATGCATATGTGAACACAAGGAAGCGGACTATCGTGCAGGGCATTCTGGGTAAATACAACCAATACAAAAGTGTTGGTTGCACTTGTGGGGAGAAATGGATCATCATGTTTTTCCAAAGACAAAAAGAGAAATCCTACAGGCACTAAAACCTGACGATGCTCCATCTTTGTTTTCATTTTGTGAAGGAAGAAGTTGCACTCTTCACATGCTTTCATGTTGGTTCCTTCAATGGTTCTTGATGCAGCGCCGCCACAGGCGAGGAGGGGAACAGGCTTTTAGAAGGGTTTGGTCGGTTTGACACAGTTCAGTGTGAAAGAGAATCACAGCAGCTGAAAGTGGAACAAATATTGCTACTTTTGTTCCCAACTGAACCGAATCTACCGGAATACCAGGTGTTAAAACACCTTTAAAACACCAACAAGATCCACTGAAGCTTGTGTGTGTACAAGTTCAAGAGGTACTAACACCGTATTCAACGAAACGTCAGGTAAATATCTTTTAAAGATGGCAATAAATACACTTTCATAATTATTTGCTTATTTTTTTCCCGATGAATCGGAATTTGAATTATTCAAATCAGCCCCATTCACAGCTTAAAGATACTGATACTGGGTACGGGGTCAAACGGCTGCTCTGCTCTGCTGCTAACTAAAGCCAACATATAGAGCTGGAGGAAGCGGCCCTGATGCCATCTGAACACGTAACCTCTCTGATCCGGAGTCGGACACGTTACTGCAGCGCCACGAGGTCGGCTCGGCAGCCGGGCCGGGGGAGACGCTCAGATCCTTCACTCAGCTCCCAGTAAAGCCAGGAATCCGTCTGAGACCTTTTCTTGCTTTTATTTTTTTTAATGAGACCAAACTAGCTGCTGCTGCTGAGATCTCTGAACACGGCAATCTTCAAATGTCATGTTTGTTTGTCGCGTCTGTGCTCTCCGAATCGAATTATAGAAGCATTTCAAGGATCATCGATAAAAGTGCGACTAACAGAAGACTAATTAGGAGTGTCACAGAAAAGTCTGGAGTCCTAAATGAATGGGAAGTCTGGAGGACGGCTGTCATGGTGGCAGGCACAAACTCTCCGAGGAGTTTTTCTTCTTTTCTTTTTTGCTCCTTTTTGTGGTTGTTTAGCAACAGGATCGTGAGAATGCAAGTCTGTTACACACCAGCTCCAGTAAGGAAACATAGAAAGCGCTCATTATTGTCCGACATGCATGAGGTCATTTGACAATAACCGAGTCACCGTTTTTCATGCTTTTGATCAGGTGATTAACTGTACATTTCAAATCATGCAAATGAAAATTATCGCTGTCGTTTCAAGTCATTTTGGGATTCATTGATTCATTGCTTATGGCGACAGGCCTGATTGTGACTAAAACTACTACTGAGGCGGGCATCATTTCTGCTCCACTTCTGACCAGCACACAGATGTCCAGCAGCTTGTTCTTGTGTAAAACATAGCAGCAGTGAACGGAAGTAGCTAAAAGTCTCACTTTTTCCACACTCCATCTGTCACCTTTATTTGTGGCGTAACTTCAGTACCATCATTTTAACAGAAGTTTTGGGTTTGGAAAAAGGCCCAAGCTTCAACGTGTTTGAATCTGGAAGAGTGTGCCCCGTCTGTTTGACGCTTTGTCGTGTTTTATTTTGTCTTTCCCCGCAGAAGCTGTGACGTCATCGTGTTCGGTCCGGGTCCGCCGCATAAGGAATTCAGATTTATCACTGCAGGTCACGTTGAACACGGACGGCGCTGTTGTCTTGTTTTGTTTTTTTTGTTTGTCTTTTTTCCCCGTATGAAAATTGGCAGCGTGGCCTTCTCTTTGCTAATCACTGTCATCACGCGCTAATGATGCCAGAGATGAGTTCAAAGCAGTCAGTGGGGTCCGTGCTTCGGTTCCCTCCCCCCACTGTGCAGACGGATATCAGCGCTCATCATCAAAGAGTCCGCCAGATATTCTCCGTTAATGAAAAGACACGGATTCCTCTCATCCCCTCTTTAACTCCCCGTTTGATTATATAATTACGACCGGGGTAAGACATAATAATTATAAACGATGGCAGGTCATTTATAGTGGTTTTAGTTGTTGTAATTATGCCGAAATGAGATCTTTTAATCACAGATATTCAGTGTGCATTCAGAAGCGCGCCCCGGCGTTGAATTATTTCTGGCGTGGCGAGGAGACGGGATGAAAAAGGAAGGCGTTATTAATTTAGCGTCTCCATGCATGTATTCATTTATTTTTGCTGTCTTTAAAAGGCACTGTGAGTTCTTCGCCAGTTAAACATGTATTTTATTTAAGTAATATTAAATGTCAGTGTTAATAATGTAAACTTCACGTTGCTGCGTTCCAATCAGGCACTTTTTTGTCCCTGACGCCGATCTGGGTCATTTCAGAACAGGCAGTTGGTTGGAGATGCTAACAAAGTCCATGTCTGATACTTCGTTAAGATCAATGCCATGGACAAATGCTCTGAATTTACACACTAAATTTCACCATCACCCAGTCTATATTAATACTGTGATTCTATTCTATTTACCTCAATTACCAGTTATGTTGCTTAGTTGCTAAATCATCTATTTAAATCACCCAGAGCATTATTGATCATTTCTTTGGAAAGAAATATAATAAAAACCACATTGTATAACCAAAATAATAGTTGTTTAGCTGCTTCCTGTTTTTGTTAATCAGGATTAACAAAGATTTTCCAGATGCCGTAATAATGTACAAGGCACATATTTTTGTCCTTTTAGTTGAAATCACAGCTGTTTGTTGGTCACACTATATTGATTTTAGTTGCAGGAACGGGAAAAGTAAAAAAAAACCTCAAATCACTGACAGTGAGTCGTTACTAAATGTCCGTGACAGATCTGATTATTAGGAAGCGAGCACCGGCTTTTACTTTTTGCGATGTTTTGCTTTTTAATGCAACATATTTTGGTGTTGAGCGTTTGTCAAAGGAAGATTTTCCTGTGCTTCATTACAAGATTGTTAGTTTTACACACAGTGTTAAAAAAAAAAAAAAAAAACATGAGGGAGAAACGCTTTTTAGCAACAGCATATTTTTTAAAACTGCCACCATGTTGTGACAGTCTCCTCCTCCTCCTCACCGTCACAGGAAAACTCTGTATCCGCCGTCATCTGTAGCTATGCTAAGGCTATGCTAATCAGCGTTAGCACTCGCAACAGTCTCCGCAGAGTGTGACGTCACGTCAGAACCTGTTGCTTTTCCTTGAAAAAATGTTAACATAAAAACGCATTTCTTCGTCTTATTTCTAAAATATACATAGAGAGAAATGAAGGACTTTACTTCAACATATCTTTTTCAGAAACTTGAACTTTTTCTTTTCAGTTCTCAACCAGAAATAAAGTAGTTTTACTTTTTTTTTTTTTCTTTTTTTTTTACCATTGATCTCTACGGAGCCCTCTAAGGGACATGGGGAATTTTTTTTCTTTTGCGTTCCCTCGCAAAACTTTTGCGTTCCCTCGCAATACTTTTGCGTTCCCTCGCAAAACTTTTGCGTTACCTCGCAATACTGTACTGGTCAGTTATGCAGCATAATTGAATACTGTAAGCCTTTCTTACGGTGGGCGCCGTACTTTCTGCTTTAATATAAGGTTATGTGAGGTTTTTCCATGAATGTTAGAATCTTTTTGTGAAATATCTGAAGTTTTATATCTTTCTTTAGTATAGAAAGGCACCACAAACCTACGATATAAACAGAAACCTTCTGTAAGTAGGAAAGAAATAAAAATACATTATAATTTGGACTATTTCTGAGTTATTATCGTGGGTAATAAATCATCTGACAGTTTTGATTGTGTCTCTGTTGTGTTCGTAGTCTGAATGGTTTAAAGAGCTGCTTTCAGTGCCGCTCCATCTTCGCCTTAACAGACATAAACATGCAGTAAAAAATAAATCGATTTTCAATCAGTGTTTTGCACCAAACAGTTAATAATAATAAACAGGTTTTCACTGAGGCTCTATAAGAGCCATATGAATGAAATAAGTAATTATTGATATGACAGGAGCAGGAGGCTTTGACACTTAGGTGTGTCGACGTGGGAGTGACGTCACCAGGTATGAATGGGAAGGATACTGGCTTTGTGTGTTTTAGGAAGCGGTGAGCGGGGCGGTCAGTCCTTGCAAAGTTTGGAACCTGATCATCAAAATGGAATAAATCGATAATTGTGACAGAACAAAGAAAAGGTTTGGAGTTGATTGATAAACGGACAGATGAGATTCCCCGAGTTAACCCAGAGTTAATCCCTTTACCATCATTAGTTTGTCGTGTTTTTAATAATAAAAACTTGTTAACAGTAAAAACTGTTTGGTGCAAAACACTGATTGAAAATCGATTTATTACTGCATGTTTATGTCTGTTAAGGCGAAGATGGAGCGGCACTGAAAGCAGCTCTTTAAACCATTCAGACTAGAACACAACAGAGACACAATCAAAACTGTCAGATGATTTATTACCCGCGATAATAACTCAGAAATAGTCCAAATTATAATGTATTTTTATTTCTTTCGTACTTACGAAAGGTTTCTGTTTATATCGTAGGTTTGTGGTGCCTTTCTATCCTAAAGAAAGATATAAAACTTCAGATATTTCACAAAAAGATTCTAACATTCATGGAAAAACCTCACATAACCTTATATTAAAGCAGAAAGTACGGCGCCCACCGTAAGAAAGGCTTACAGTATTCAATTATGCTGCATAACTGACCAGTACAGTATTGCGAGGGAACGCAAAAGTTTTGCGAGGGAACGCAAAAGGTTTTGCGAGGGAACGCAAAAGTATTGCGAGGGAACGCAAAGGTTTTGCGAGGGAACGCAAAAGTTTTGCGAGGGAACGCAAAGGTTTTGCGAGGGAACGCAAAAGTATTGCGAGGGAACGCAAAAGTTTTGCGAGGGAACGCAAAGGTTTTGCGAGGGAACGCAAAAGTTTTGCGAGGTAACGCAAAAGTATTGCGAGGTAACGCAAAAGAAAAAAAATTCCCCATGTCCCCTAGAGGGCTCCGTAGATCTCTGATGAAGACGGGCACAGGGAAACTGTTTTGGTAAAAGGAGCACAACGTGTGGAAGAAAGAAAGAAAAAAAGAAGATGGGAGCGACAGAGATCTCGAGATAAAGACAGACGAAAGAAAAGCAGCAGGCCGAACGACGACGATGATGAAAAGCGCGGGGCCCGAGATGAATTCAGCGGCATTTATCTGTGGACGCCGCTAACAGGCTTATAGCAAATGAGTGCATGGTGTATTATCAAGCCTTTATAGCCCCAAGTCAAAACGCAAAAAAAAACACACATTCGTAATCAAACACATGGACGGCCATGTATTACACACATGCGCCCACAGAGAAGCGCGTGCAGCCGTGTAAGGCTCCAGTCCCAAGAATTTATGGCAGCAAACACATAAACACACTCTGACAGTGTGTCCCTCACACACACACACACTATCATTAGTATGCTGTGGCAGAGCGCGGTGAGGGCAGCAGAGGAGGATGATGAATATGTTTTTGGCAAAGAGCAAAAGAGACGGAGGATAGGAGGGAATTGGAAGACGGCGCGCAGGAAGGAGAGATGGAGGAGAGAGAGGGAGAAGGTGCGGCGACGGGAAGTGGAGAGCGGCGCCTAATGACTACAGAAACTGACAGGAAACAACAAGCCAATTTACCGGTGCGGGGCTGTCCTTTGTCCCTGACCCCGATCCCCGTGGTCCGAGCTAAGTCGGGCTCAAAAGGTTCCGTCTTCACACGAACTCGTCAAAACTCCCCCGAATTTGAGCAAGGTCGAGTTTGTCGAGTAAAAACGGCAAAAAAAAATAAAAAAAATACGAGGAGGTTTGTTAATTCTGAGGTGTTCTCATATTTCTTTTTTTTTGTTTGTTTTTTGCAGTGTGTGTGCTGTTTGCCTGACGTGTAACATTCAGCAGGAGAGCTAGTCGGAGGAGAGTTCGGTTCGGTAAAGCGTCAGGTGAAGGAAGGGTGGTAGAAACATCCGGCGAACTCAATCTGGTCGGCTTATCTCAGGCTATTTATAAAACACTACAATGAGAGTCACCTGCAGGCACTTTGCAGAGGACAGTCCAGTTCAGTCAAATCTATTCAGTTTTGGTCCGGTGTGGAATGAGCGATATGACAGGAAGTGAGACGCAGCAGGCAGTGCGCAGCGAGCGCGGGGGGCTTCCAGAGACGTCTGACCGGAGAAACTCCTCGCTCAGCAGAATCTGGTCCTGGTGAGATTCACAACAGGTTGTATTTGAGGCACTGAACGGATGTGAAGTTCCTGCATCAGGATGATGAGCGGATGACGTTTGCACGTCGGACACGTTGCTAGGGGGAATACCGGGACTTGTAAGCCACACCCCTTTTTGGTTCCACCGTCAACTGCACGCTCTGAATGCACACAAGACCCATCTTTGGAAGTATGGGCCACACAAAGACCACATGGAAACATTTTTAAACGTCTGGGCCTCTTATCCACCGATGGATGGATGAATGGATGAGATGTGAAATAATCCTTATAACTTTGTTAGCTGTTATCCTCACAGTGCTTAGAGATAATCCGTAGCTTGTCTGTGGCTTTGTGACCTTTTTTCCTAAATCAATCCTGCCACAAAAGCAAGAGCATGTAACTTTTATAAAGAAAAAACAAATTAAAAATGTATATGTTTGTTAAAACTGTCACTATGCCCTGACAGATAAGCCAGGAAAAGATCAGTCTCCGGTGCCTCCTTCCCTACTATTGCCATCTGAAGAAATTATCACTTGGACCAGAAACAACCATTCAGAACCAGGGGGAGGGTCTTATCGCTGTCAATCAACACAACAGTCATGCTGCTAAATGTGCTTACGGTGGAGAAACAACTTGCCTATCCGTTTATCCGTCGTCATCTTTTAGACATGTTTCTTGTCCTACACACCTGAATTAAATGACTAACCTGCCCCTCTAGCAAACTGTCGTACTCTACAGAGCTCTGCTAATGAGCTAACATTAGAGCCAGGTGTGCTGAAGCAGAGAGACATCTAAAAGTTACAGGACTCCTAACCTCAAGGACTGGAGTTTGAGACCTCCGACTTAAAGGATCTGCTGCTGCCATCTTGGTACCGGATGCCAAGAGTCCAAGCCGTAACCGGTCAGTAATGTTTGGCATCACAACTGCAAGCAACACACCACCGCAACGAATCACCTCAGATCCGGATCGCTGCCACTGAAAATTCCCCTAAATGTGGCAATTTCCTAAAGCGAAGATTCAGTCGCTGTTGTACTTTCAGCCAGGGAGCAAGAGTTGCATCAGGAGAACAGATTTCATAGTCGGTGTTCAGGTGTTAGCGCCGCTTTATGCAGTCTCTCGTGCTGAAACAAACCGTGAGGACAAGCACCGAATTTATTGTCTGGTTTCTGTTTAAGACGTCGTGGGCGTCTTGTTAAGTCTTCAACGCCAGGCCTGCTGTGAAACACCGGGACGTCTGGCACCCACATAAAAATAGGGAATCGTATACGTCTCACAGCTCTTTAAGCTCTCTTTTAGCTTTTGTTTTATTTTTTTTCTCCTCTTCCTTTTTGTCGGGAACAACACGTCCAGCTGCTCTCCGACGGCAGAGACTCCACGTCTAAACGCTGGCCAGGTTGTGCTTTATTTAAATCCGAGCCGAGCCACCAGCCGGGTTAATATATTCACACATAGATCTTCTCCGCGAGCTTCCCTCAAGTCTCCAAAAGCCAAATATCTGAGGAGGTTTGTTGTTGCAGCCTGCAGTTCTGCATCGATCTCTCAGAAACTTCACTGGCTCAGTTAATCACCTTATTCCTAGAGAGGGCAGGAAACAACAAGCCGGAAAGGAGAAAATGTCCTTTTTCTTCTTTTTAGTGTTCAGTAATTCATTTTAATTGCTGAGCAACAGTCCTGGAAGAGAAAACACTGGCTTGACATTTGGAGAATTGGGTTTTCTTTCGTTCGTTTGGTTCTGTTTTGTTTTTGTTTTTTTGTAATTGACGTACAGAGCTGAAGAATGGTGAGGAAGAGGAGGAGGGGCTTTCCTGCCAAACAATCACCCGATTCGTTTACTGAAAGGGATAAAAGTTGAAAAGGGAATAAATTTGCTTAATATCTGCAGACTATGGTGAATCATCCCGGTTTTATTTTTCTGTATGCTTTATATATACATTTCCACCGCTCCAAATAAACACAGGTTAGAGTCACTGCACTGCAAGTCATACCAAAATCTTTTGTCTTTCATATTGTGTGTCAAAATGTCTGATTTAAACCACTAATACTTCCTGAGTTTTCTGTTCTATGCTACTGCTATTAGTGTAGCAAGTAGCATCGCACAAATGTATAGTTTTAATTACCGTAAGCACCAACAACTTCATAGAACAGCTAAATATAATTTTACTCATAATTGAAAAGCATGAAAACATGTTATATTATATAATACATAAATTATGAAGTATATGTAATTAAAATATTGATTTGGTGTCAATACCACTGATGACGGAGTGGCATCAGTGGTATCGACAAGAAAATGCATCATGAAAAACCATGTGTAAATAATAAAAATGACTAAATCTCACATTGCAGTGGCAACAACATAATTTACATGCATAAATGAGCAAAGAGAGTAAATAAGTTTGTCTTCTTCCCACTCCTTTTTGACGTAAGTGCATCCTTGTGTGTGTCTAAATACAGAATTATTATATAAAACAAGAATTGGATGACTCAGATAATGTATTATTCTATGTTCACTATATATTTTTTCTTTCTTTTTTTTTTTTTACCTATTAAGGGGCATAGAATATATTTTTTTCTTTTATATGCCTCAGAATTAAGCAATAATTGGCTTTAACAGAAATTCATAACCCTTTAGCTTTTTCACCTTTTCTCATGTTAAACTTCAGTTTATTTCAGAGATTTTATGTGACAGACCAAAACAAAGTAGTATACAAATAGATTAAAAATCACATGGTTTTTAATAATTTTTTAAAAATGTCTTCCCCTAATGTTAGCGCGCTACACTAACACGGTATTTCGCAAAAGCTAATGCTAACACGCTAACTTCAATTCAAATTGTATCTGTCCTTGAAATACTACAACCTTCAAGCACCAGTTTACTGTTGGCATTATAATTAACATATTCTATACTGCTCTTAGATATTGTATTTATGTTTATGCCTTGTTTTCTACTGCCCATGTTTTATTTTATTTTTCTTTGGAGTAAAAAGCTAAAACGTGAGGAGAGGAAATGGAACTGCTGCGTAAACCGTCTTCACTCACTTCAAAATAAGAGCATGAATATAATAGGCGGACTACGTGAAAAATTCTCAGCAGTCGAGAAACAAAACATTGACAAAGATGTCGACCTTTATTCAACTGTAAGTTTACAAAACAACCAAGTAAATTAGCGCCTCAGAATTTATCTGGAAATGTTCATTTAGAGGACGCTAAGTGCGCTAAATGGTTTAAAGTAAGCTAACATACTAACAGAGAAATTAGCTCCACTATTAGCATGTTGAGAACGCTGCAGCTCCTGTGTCCAGTCGTAGCTATTTTAGAGTTATTTATGCTACTCTTGTTGAAATTTCATCCAGTTAAAGCTAAATTATTCACAAGTTTGGGACAAACAGCGATTTTTGAAGCCACCAAGGGATCAAAGTCCTCGCTGTCGATGGTGGAATAAGTGTATCAGTCAAAGCCAGCTGCTGAGGCCGAGTGTCTAAATCTCTCTCTCCGTGTCTGTGTCCGTACAGGTGTCTGACAACACCAAAGCCAGAAGCGCAGCGCTGAGGTAAGACTAGTCCCGCTCCGTGACGGTGTTTTTTTTTCTTTTTCTTTTCTTTAGCCCCTTTAAATGTGTCGCGTTGTGTTTTTGGCTGAGAGAAATGTTAGTGAAAAACCACATTTGGTCTGAATGAGGACAAGCTGTTACAGCCAAGAGAAGAAGCTATAAATAAACGTCCTCCGGCCCGAAACGCACAGTTGCAGCGGCCGGTTCTGGATGAATCCCTGGACGTGTCTTTTAACGCGGTTGTTTCCCGGAAGCGCCGTTCAGGCCAGAGACGTCACGGCGCAGCCGACGTTGAGTTAAACAGGAAAGACGGAGCGGGGTAAGAGTGGTTCATTTTTCAGCGTTGGGAATATTTCAAGGTTATCGCAGCCGAGGTTAAAGCGCCAGAGTTTTAATTGACTGAAGCATCGGAGATGACAGGTGACCCCACGATGACCCCAGTCAGCTGCCTGCGCTCACTCCTCAGCTCCGCCGCGCTCGCTTTTTAAGGCTGCGCACGTCTGACACGCTCAGTATGTGTGATACCTTTTAATGTTTTTTTTAAAAGGTTTTCTGCATGAAAGATTGTAACTCAAACCAAAACTTCTTTGCTGGTTTATACGCTCTGTTTTATTCTGCTACAACATGGAGTCACTAGTTCAATCTAAATCTGAGTTGCTGCAGTCTTAATACTGATGAGAAAAGATGCCATGTTTATGGAATTAAAATCCAACAATCACTGTCATTAAAGAGAAAAAAAAAACAACACTTTTGTGCTTTACGAGGACAGCTTTAGATCTCGTATTAAAAAACAACTGGGATTTAAAATGTTTGTCTGGTGGAACATGCAGATGCATCCTCTGAGGTTATGAAGGTGAAGACAATGCAGCGTTTTGTTTCAGGATGGGAGTAGGTGTGACAGAAATCAGTGTTTGAGAGAGAGAGGAAAGAGGACTATTCTCATGGAGCCAACATGCTACGAATGTAGCTAAGCAGCTCGATTTCCCTTGAGAATTTTCTCCATCACTCGCTAAACTAATTTCCAAGAATTGGAAACAGATTCCCAAGGAGAGATTTTGAAAAAAGAACTAATGGATTTACTTGTTTTTTTAGTTTTTTTTTACATAAATGACAAATACAGTAGACCCAGTAAGCCCAAACCCACTCTGGTTGTCTGTGCTGGAAACCTCAATGACAGTAAACCCGTCTGTATGGACTACTTCATATCTGTCTGACTTTGTTTCTATTGACTTGATTGGCACCTGTTCACATAGATTAGATGTTAAAGCATTTTTGATTGGAATTCAACAGAATAGCTGAAGCAGAATCTTATTTCCTGTTTGTAGGAACAATCACAAAGTAATTGTGATTATTTGATAGACAGACAGACAGACAGACCTACTTACTTACTTACTTACTTACAGATAGCTAGCTGGTTAGATAACCAGATGAATAGATAGTTTTGTTCAGAGTTTAACTGTGCTGGATAAAAGTCATTGGTGGAAGAATGTTGACGATGATCTGACCAGGTCTATTTGTGTTGCAAGAGTCAATGAGTTGTGTGTGTTACGAGTCCAAACCAGAAGTGACTGCAGCTAGCAGGCGACAGCAGAAGTTACAGTGTCATCATTAAAGACTTCTCTGCTGGTGGTGAAAGCCTTCATGTTGAGCCTTCAGCTCTGTGTGGGCAGCTCGTGATTATCTACTGGTTAGGCGTTAATATCTGGAAGGAAACGTCGTCCGCTTTATCATCAGACAGGATCTCGCTGTTAAATAAGACAACCACTGTGGATGCATTCTGCAAACAGATGACTTGGTTGAGTTTTTTTTATCGTTCTTTTTTTCCCTAGAGATTTTCTAAAGCCCTGACTGATTAAACCATCCAGATCTTTTGCATTTTGCTTTTTTTTTCCTTAAGAAATGAGGCGATCTGAGTTTGCGGTCTGAATGCATTAGTATGCCAGTCTGGAGTGTGTCTGTATGTGTGTATTGGGGGGGGAAAGAGGGAGTGTGGGGGGAGTTGTAGGGAGAAAGTGAGTGTGCTTCATGTCTGTGTGTGCCCCGGGCCATGTGTTACTCTGCTACTGCTAATGAGCCCATTCACTCTGCAGCCCAATCTACTGAGCAGCACACACACAGACTGCAGGGACTCTGGGACTGGAGACGCTGCGAGCGATCCACTGGCTTTATCCCCCACGGACGACAGCGCTCGCTGTTTAACCCGCAATTCTCACACCGCCCTTACAAACATCCTTATTTTAGCCCGGCGCCGACAGCCTCATCCATACACCGACAGACTCACGCATACATGTTATCACACCGCCACGATCTTTTGTCGAGGGTAAAGCGCCCGCAGTGACGGGGATTTGTCTCTTTCAGACTTCTTGTTGCTACGCCGAGAGCTGCGCTGAGCTGCCGGCGTTTTTTGGGGTTTTCGTAGCCGACGCGAGCGGTGACGCAAGCCTGCTCAGACATGAGCGGATCGATGCGCTCCGACGAAGTAAAGCTCATCAAAGATGAATGCGCTCGCGTTCGGGATGGGTCAGACGTGGCAACGGGTTGCCGAGGAAGGGCCGTCAGGTCTGCTGTCTGTGGTCGCAGAGGAGGAATCCAGGGATAGTTAATGTGGGGGGAAAAAATGCTGCTAATAACTGCTCTGCTCTCTTTCTCAACTCTGACGCTTTCATATAAGATTCACTCTGGGCTCAGAGTAAATTCTTCATGCTTGAACAGAAGGCAGCTAGATTTCTTTTCTCTTTTTTTGGCTTTTTGAAGGTATTTCAATACACTGAAAGGCATTTCTGGGAGCGAATCGTTTCTGACTAGCTGAGGGAAACCAGATGGCCTGGATGGATTTACAGAGCCTCGCAAGAGTCTTCAGATCTCTTAATTTTTTGTTTGTTTTAATTTCATGCCTAACACAATTTTATATTCACCTTCTTAAACAATAAACCAAGACAAAATAGTGCATTGAAGACAAGCGGAATTACAGGTGTTGTAATAGTGAAGTGTGTGGCAGACGGGACGTTTTTCATCAGAGAATAGTGTGAGAATCTTTAGTGAATTTATTGAATTTGGACTAAACTCTCAAAATGGGAATTAAGATTGTTATCTCTAAGAGTCGCTCTTCTAAGAACGTGGAAATCGTGTGTGGGGATTGTCATGAAGTTCTTCCTCTAGGAACATTTTGGGGAATTTTAGTGGAAGCTTTAGATTTTTATGTGAATTTTTTCGAATGCGTATTTTATGCTCTCATGCAGCCAAAACGTATCACAGGCTTCTGCAAGCAAGTTCAAATTAGAAAAATGATTTAACGCTGAACGGTGCGGACCCATCGTCCTTCCATGTTGGATCCGTGGGGGGCCTGAAGTGGCACATTGGGAGGGCTTGGAACCTTTTTATAACTGCTTGCAGTTCTACACTCCGTAAAATATCACAATGAAACGAAGCAAAGTGACAATGAATATACCTGTAAGTAGACAATATAAGAACTTTAAGTAAAAACTATTCATTTCATTATGTTTGCGTGGTGCAATTCCTGGGGCGGAAACATATGTCAATTAAAGCCAAGGAGTTCCCACTGGATACAAATGATTTGTTATTCAGTATGATTACATTCTACTTGATCATTTTGAGTTGACAGAAATAATTGAAAATTTCTAAAAAAAAAATCAACATACTAATACGCAAAACTGGACGGTCCTTTTTTTTAGTGTGTGTTTTGACGTGTGTGTGTCACTTCATGTTTACGCCGAGAGACAACAGAAACCAAAACTCTTAACTTACAAAGAGTAAGGTTTACATCACAAAATATGTGTGGGAGTTTTAGCAATTCAGTAAGTGTCACTGGTGTAGTTTTAAGAAAAGCTGACTGTGAACAGAAAAATACAATCACTTCAGTATTCAGATCCCAGTAGATGAGAGATGCAATCCTGTTACGTCAGATTGAACTAAATCATTTCTTAAATCCAGATGCCGCTCCGTCGAGGCTATCCACATGTAGCGACCGTGACGATGCTACAACATGGCACATGTCATGAGGAATTCTCTTTAAGTAATCCATCTTTGGTCTGCTGTAGTGAAAACCAACCCAGTCAGTCAGAATGTAACCGTATTCCCACTTCTGCCGTCCCTCGAATTGTGAATCCTCTGAATCCAGTCGTGCTCTAATCTGGCTTGTTATGAATTTCCCGTCTGCTGGAAAGGAAAGCAAACAGTTTTGATGGCAGGATCTAGTTTTCCTCAGAGCCATTTAAAGTAGATGTGGCAAAAACGTCCAGTTCTGTCTGTTCTGGGGGGCCGAGTCGGAGACAGGAGAGGAGACGACACACCGAACAAGAACCGAGCCCAGCTGGCCCAACCAAACCTGGATCCAAATTCATCTGACATATTGTTTCATCTCAGATCCACAGTCACTTTATTTTGGTAAATCAACATTACAAAAAACAAAAACAGAACAAAATAGGACTTTACAGACCAATAATTTACCAGAAGCAAAAAAGCCTGACGCCGTCCTGGACTCAGCAGCCAGCAGAAATGAACGATATCTACTGTTCATGTACATGAGTATATACACGGATTTATATGTAAATATGCATGTATTTATATATGTATAATTACACATACATTACATACACAAATGGCTACGCAATACATATGTATCTACATAGCAGTAGCTTTTATCATTTTAAAGCTCACCACAAATAAAATAACTTGAAATCATCATTCAATTCATTCCACAGTTTCACACCAATAACTTAGTTTTCTCTTTGGCTTGTTCAAATATTAACAAACCTCGTAAATTATACCTACTCTCTCTCTCAAATCATTTCTGAATTGCAGAAGGAAGACTTTTGTTCAAAGCTTCATGCACTATTGCCAGTTTCTTTATACGCACAGTGTCTCTGAATTTAAAACTGTTATTTTAAATAAAATGTTCATTATTAAGCCTACCAGCAATTTTTTTGTAACTTAAATAATATGTCAATAGTTGTTTTATTTGCATTTTCAACTTCACTACGCTGGGATGTTTTTGTTATGACCAGGGGCGGAGCTAAGGGGAGAGTCGGGAGGGAGGAGGGGGGCCCAGGCCCCTTCTGATTGACACAAATAGGGGAAGAAGAAAAGAAATATAAATGTGAGGGATGTGGAGAAATAAAAGTATAAAACAAGATTAAAATGATCTGTCAATCAATCATTTAAATCTTGTGTGTGTTGGCATTTTCATGCGCCTCCTTTTCCCCCAAAATAGTTTTGGACCCCCCTCCTGCCCCTCACAATAAAACTCTGGCTCTGCCACTGTTTCTGACATTGGATGTTTTTTCCCCACTGATGTCTTTAAAACCAAGGAGTCTTTTTTTTTTTGTTGTCGTTGTTTGTTTTATTTTTTTTTTAGCAACATTTATTTTAAGGCTGTTTATCAGCAGTGGAAACAAACATGCAGGGTGCTGTGTTCTGCACATTATTTTTCGTAAAAGTGTTTCAGAATATTAAAAAAATATGAAATACATCAGTTTAAAAAAAAAAAAATCTCCTCAGAGTTGAGCGCTTTCACATCTGTGATCAGTGACAGAGGTGTCCTGGCAGCTCACAAACAGACGGGATGAGACGCAGGGTGGGCGGGGGGGGGAAGCAGCTCGGTTTCAACGTGACAGAAGTTGAAAAGCGAGACGCCTCCTCAAGCCGAGTCGCTCCTGCCACGCCGGGAAGCGTTACAGTACACATGTAGGAATGGGAACCTGTGAGCGCCTTCCCCACAGTAATGGCCCCAGGCAAGCGCCCCAAAACAAACACGTGGCAATTCAAAGCTCAGCCTGCTTTCATCGCTTTATAAAGGCTGAGCGGTTTTTAATTAATTATCAAACTACTGTGATAACCACAGAGCTGACGATAAGAGCTGTTTATCAGGTCTGTTTTAGGTAACTGTATGTCTGTGACTGTAAATGTTGCCGCACAAACACAATCTGTTCCCGTTATAAATGTGGGCAACACTTTGTCAATATTCCGCTAACGTAAAAAAAAAAAAACCAACACAATTTTGCAATCACGGTTTCCGTTTAATAAAAAACACAATAATAATCAAAACGTCTTAAAATAAACACGCCACGTCATCATCCTCCTACTACTTCCTGTCATCTTCTTCATGGTTCATGCACCGGAAACATCTGGTTGCTGATCATGTGATGCCAAAAAAGTACAAATAAACTACCATATTTTCCGGACTAGAGCGCACCTTACTATAAGCCGCATCTACAAAGATTTTTTTTTAAAACTGGAAACCTACATATATAAGCCACACCGGGCTACAACCCACTGGTATCTCCGCCGCTCTCGGTTTTCCACAAGGACGCAGCAGAGGGCTGCGTTGTTAATAAATCTACTATTAAGGACGTAGCGCCGAACCATGGATTCGTTCATGCTGAGCTTATGGGCTACATCGATCTGTAGCCCTCAACGTAAAAGCTGCATCATATGAACTTCTTCGTGTTGCTTCCACGATAAGGGAGTTTGAGTTTGAAAACATTTCTCAGTCGTGCCTGCTGCTAGCATTTGCTTGTTCTAAATGAAAATCAGCACTTTCTTCTTTGACTTCCAATGATTCACTTCCTGCTAAAGAGCCCCCTGGTGGTTGAAGACAAATCCACAGAAAAGACGCACCGGTTTTAAGCTGCGTGGCTCAAAGCGTGGAAAAAAGTAGAGGCTTGTAGTCCGAAAAATAAGGTAATTTCAATTCGGCCAAAAACAAACCCCAACTCATCTTAGCACAAAAACCTTTTATTGAAAATCAAGATTCTTTTGTTTTCGACATTGCCGTGTTTCCATTAAGCAAATTTATTTTCAAAATGTCAAATTGCTCAGTTATGCGTTTAACGGAAATGTGGCTATTCCGAAACTCTTGAAAAGTTCTTGAAACTTGAAAAACAAATAATGATTTGCTTTAGGACACCAGTCACATAATGACGTGATTTATATCACTGAACTACTTTATTGGTATTTATTAATACTACCAATGACAAAAACAACGGGGAAGAAAATAGTAATAGTAAAAAAAATAACAATCCAAACAATATGGTTTTTGGGTGGATTTTGAACATCATGAATTAAAATTTATCAAGACAATAAATTAAAATGATCATGAAGAGAAATTTATCGCAATACGTGATAAATGATATCACGATGTCCACCCCTTTTTTTAATATCGTCACCTTCATAAAATAGTAGCCCAAGTCCATTTTTGCCATCAAGGTCACGTTTTTAGGACATGTAAGCAGAATTAAAGACGTAACCTCAGCTGACAGATCTGTTCTTTATAGATGTTTTTTTTTCTGGCTGAAAGGTGCACACCCTGTAAATAGGTGCGTAAACGCGCCCGTCCACACGCTGGGTGTAATGAGGAAGTGAGGCGGGGGCCGGAGGGAGGGCGAGGGCCCAGCTATGCAGCAGGAAGCTCTGCCAAGCGGAGAGCGGACCCCGGGAGCTGGAGGCAGACGACAGATGAACTGGGCCCAGATGGTCCTCACCCCTTTACTTCGCCGCCCGCTTTGCATATTTTCACACACCTCCACGTTTGTTTCCGATGAGGTACATTTACCTTCTCTCTGCCGTCCCGCTTCTGTTTCACCTTAAATCCCTTCCACTGTTCACCCCAGTCTAATCTAACAGAGGATGATCTGTACGATTTCAGAGCCGAAGAACTATTTAAGAAATTTGTCCTGGAAAAAGCTCGCTTTGGTATTTTGGAAAGAAAAAGAAATAGTTCCATCTGTTAAATTATGTCTGGAGGAAATGCTGTCATCTGGAAAGAATGTGGTTCTCATCAGTAAACAAGTTGAAATGATTTAGATATTCAGATAAATCAGACTCGGCAACCCTTTCCACAATATATTGATCGCTCTGAAGAAGGTTTGATTTGATTCGGAGATGTTAGTCACAGGAGAAGAGTTGTTCTTGTTTATTAATGCCGCTTTTGTTTCATCTTTCTAATTTTTTATGTTCAAGTGAGGAAAAAAAGAGGACAAGACAGTGTTGATGTGTTGATTTTCTCCTCAATAAAACTGTTGAAATTGAGCATTTTGTCACATTGCAACCACAAACCTTAATCTTAATTCTTTAGCAATTTATAAGAAAGACAAAGTAGCATATTTTATTGAAGTTCCTTTCTTTGTGCAATCAAATTGGATGGAGAGCCTCTGCTACCAGCGTTTTTTTTTTATATATACCTAATTGAATTTGTGTCTGGACTTTGACTGGACCATTCCTGCATGTCATTACATTGTGAACCTCAGCCTCAATTTCATTTTTTTGTTTTTTTGTTTTTTTTACCGAAAAGAATCTATTTCACGGTTTATCTTTATGGGCTTCCCTGTCCAGCTTTGCTGAAGAAAGGCTGTCCCCATATCACGATGCTGCCACTACCATGTTTCAAAGTTAAGTCAGGGCGGTGTGCAGTGATGGATGGATGAACATGTTTTTGTTGGTTTGCAGCCATGCCAGCCTCTTTCCACGGCGCAGTGAACTTCCATCTAATCTATTTTTCCTCATAACAAACCGTTCATTTGATTCGGGCTTTCTGAACCAAAGGAAAATACTCTGGAGGTTTCCAAGACGTAAAAACACCGCAGAGCAAATTAAACCCCTTAAAGGTCCTTTTCTCATTTTGCCAAAACAAAACAAAAAACGAAGGCTTTTGGCAAAAATATTTTTGCGCTGACGAGACAAAAGTGGAACCTTTTTGAAGGCGCGTGTTTCCATTACACACTTGGCAAAAACTTACCACAGCGTTTAGGAAAAAGAGCTGTTATCCTTAATTTATTTAATGATTTACTCTTTGGTCTCTCTTTCCCACGTCTACCTTGGATTAATTAAAACACGGAATGTCAAAAAAGGGAAAACCAAAAAAAAATCAGGAAATAACTACCAATAGAGTTACGATGGAAGCACAATATCATAACCCATATATGTTTAAGAACTTTATTTTAGTTGTGTAGCTCAGTACCTCTGTACTGTTTTTGTATGCGCTAATCAGTGAATAATGATAGAAATAAAGGGAAAACGAAGTGGTGGCGGTACTGTGATGGTCTGTAGTTTCAGGACTGGACGACTTCTTCCCGTAATTGATGGAACCATGAAGAAGAAAGTTGATCCATCAGTTCGCAGCTGGAATCCATGAAACACACCAGCAGCAACAGCTCAGAAAATAAAAACGACGAAAAAATTAAGGTCTTGTTTGGCCTAGTTAAAGTCCAAACTTAAATCTGATGGTTTGACCTGAAACAAGAGGTTGTTTGAAAATCTTTAATTGCAGCTGAATTGAAGGAGAACTACTGTGTAAAATGTACTTTTTTGCGCTTTACATCATGTTATAATGTTATTCTCTCATCAGGAACATGCGTGGAGTGTTGCCTGGATTCTTTCATGCATATCTGAGAAATCCTTTAATCTCCATGGCAACCATTCAGCTGTGCAAAACGCCTAGCTCCACTTTTGAGGATGAAGCGCCTCGTCTGAGGAGGAGCTTCACAGAGCAACCTTCCTCTGAAACTCTCCCATTCAGCTCCTTCAGACTAGCCAGCAGCAATTAGCAAACAGCTGGTGGAACTGAGCATCAGCTGAGCTCATTATAGGAGCCACTTCTCAGTGAAGCGCTGGTAAAAAACGTTGCTAAAGGGTTAATAAAGGAGCCATGTTGTGATGACTTCCTGAAGGCGGAGTTTCAGAAAGAGCAGGAGCTTCTTAAAGAGACAAATACCCAATTTCAAGGCGTTAAATTAGGAAATCAAATTTATTTTAAAATATTTTATATATATAGTATCTATATAACAACTGAAGTAACATAGTTACATATTTGTGACATATACATGTACTATGTGCCTGAAAAACACAAAATACTGCCCCTTTAAAACAAGATTCCTCTAGGGATTTAAAAAAGCTTCTCTGCTCTTATTGCAAACTCATTTATGTGGGACAATCAATCAATCAACCAGTTTATTCACTCAGTTTTACAAAATTCATCGTTAAATCACAATCACATTCTCTTACAACATTTACTATAAACACTACTAATTTGCCCTACTTTAAAATTAAAATGCAAATGTAAGAATTTCAATTACGTCAATAGTCATCATTTCCCCCTACAACTATAAAGAGCATAAAGTAGACACAGAAAGTTAATTGATCACTGATTTGAATGTTAAAATGTTATATTACTGAAGTTGGATTCTTTACTGATGAGTAATCTGAATACAAAAGATAACAGTGAAATGTGAATCCCCTTGCGGACAGGTTCACCCTCCATTTAAGCCGTTTTAAGCTAGCTAACAGAGTCAGTGATCCTGTGGGTCCTGTGAGGCCCACTGGACGTATCAAACCAAAGAATCCTTCTTTCTTTTTCTTTTTTCTTTAACGGCTTTCATTTCCCCTGTTGTTGCCTGTGATCTTATCAGACTGGTAAACAGACAGAGCCTCTGCTGGAGCGTGAGTATCTGACAAAGACTGCACTGTAAGCCTTATCTGTGTTGCTCTTGCTACGTTGACACCAGCACGCGCTGAAAGATAGACTGAAGCCTCTGGGGTCTCAATAAGGGCCGCCATGTTTTGGGTTTTTTTTAATGTGAAAATTTGTATTTACAGTGCGGTGAACACACACAGTGTGTGTGATCAAGATCTCGCTTGTTTTTGCTTTATTTTTGTCACAAAATAAATGTCTGACATCAAACTAATTTTAACATCAGACAGACACGGTGCTGCTAGAACCATAACCGGGGAACCTTCAGAAATTATCTGAAACATTATGCAAGACAGCCAAACTACACTAGTTAGTTACTTTACTGTTGTGCAAATGCAACATATGTTGACATTAGGGTCACTTTTATAAGCTTGAACTAAAAATGAATTCAACTTAACCTTCCTCAAGCAGCTTTCTCTTGCTTTTCCTCTACCTCGGACTGTCGTCTCTATTTTACTTCACTGAAAGCGGCGCAGCGCACAGTGGCCAGCTTCACAACCACACAGGCAGGAGCCAGAGGTGTTGGGTTTCAAAATGGATTAAATTGTAACATTTCATGACATTTACATTCATTTCAAACTCTGATTATGGTTAGTGGAAGTGGGCAAATATAGGCTATATATATCATCTGCTTTACATTGTTTTAACATCTAAAAATAAACTTGATTCTGAAGGTGAGGCAGTTTTTCTATTCTCCAAAAAAAAAAAACGTATAAAGTTTTTAGTTTCAAAAGTAGACATTGTAAACTGAAGTTTCTTCCTTGCCAAATTCTGAGATTAATCTCAAAATTCCTGAGACTTTTGACAGAAATTTACGTCTCGTTCTCATACATATTGTTGTTTAATTGTCATGATTTTGTTGGAATCAGTTATCAGTTTGACATTAAATGGTCTTCTTGTATTTCTTTTTTTTGTTGTTGTCACGTTTTGATGATCACGATCGAACTGCAGACATAAGGGGATGAACCCTTTTCACAGTGACTCTGTGTGTCACAGAACATGTTTCTGTTTCAGTGACTGCAGCAGTATTGGAAATGATAAAAACCTCCATCAAGTCTTCGCTCCCTGCTGGACGGATGTCTTAACTTGAGACCCGTTAAGAGTCGCTCCGTCAGTCGGCGCCAGCTGGCCGTGCCTCTTCGTTTGGCGCCGGCCGCGGCGTTAAATCATATTTGACGGCTGACGGCCGAGTCCTGGGAGGGGAGGAGGAGAACGATCCGCCCAGATGTGAGGCTTTCCCCTGTGCCCCGTGCGGACGCCGTCTCCTTTTATCTTGCTCCTCCGACGCAGACTGTTTACGCCGCCAGAAGAAAACGGCACCGAGAGCACTCAGCCGAGGATCCCTCCGAGGACGAGAGACGCTCTCAATTTCTTTGCCTTGTCTTTTTTTTAAAATACAAAAAGAGAAGCATATCAGTGAGGGACGCATGAACTCAAATGTTAAATCGGTTTTATGTTCCGGAAGCTGATAAGGAAATGCTCGCCATTTAATTTATGAATACTTTTTCTGCTCTTGGAGAGTTTTTTCTTTCTTTCTTTCTCGTCAATAAGCAGAAGCATTTCATATTTTCAGTGAAATGGATAATGTATGTGAAGATAACGTTATGCAGGCGGACCTCTCGAGATGGAAGCTGCGGAGGGACTCGTTAAGTCCCACTCCCTCAACTCCTCTCATGTCCAAGTCCGACGATAAGTGAAGAAGGCCGAGGTGATGTTTTATCACCAAAGAGGCGGAGCCCACGGGAGGGGGAGCGCTTTGTTTCCCAGGCAACATCCATCCACGGCTGCTAAAAAAATAAAATAAATAACAAAGGTTATCTGGAGCCATTAGGCATTTCCCCCCTTCTAGATAAACGGATTACGTAAAGGAGGATCTCAGATATTGACTTTTTACTCTGCAGGATGGAGTTTGTCAGCAGCTTCCTGGGATTTCCTCTGTAATGTATCCACAGGGAAAACCAAACGAAACCAGAAACGGCGAGCAGCCAAGAGGGAAACATGAAATGAATCACAAAAGCAACTCAAAAACCTCTGTGACGACTTGAGTGCTTGGCATCTTTGCTCGTCCTCCGTGTTTTTAAAATGTTAAAACATTTGGAGTTGAAGCGGTCAGTTGATGAACACTTTTTTAATGCAACCCCTTTCTGAAAGATCTGTAGGATTCTACACATCCTTCAGTTTAGATCAGCGATGTTTACTGTTGGTCTTAAAGGTCCAGCGTCCCGATGAGTTTCACAAAGAACAGGAGTTTCTTAAAGAGACAGAGACTCAATTTCAAGATGTGAAATCAGGAAGTCTAATTTCTTTCAAGTCGTATTTGATATGTACAGCATTTTTATAATAACTGAAGGTAAGGTAGTTATTGATTGTGCTACAAAATGGCTCAACGTGCCTGGAAAACAACAATGCTGCCAGTTTAAATGAATTAGAGCGTCTAAAATTCACCAAAGTAATTCTAACGTTTCCAAATGCAAAACATAACACGGATTTCAGTTCCAGACCATCTCAAGAAAATAACTGCATAAAAAAACTACGTTGACAGATCTTATTATTCACAAAAATTCGACATAAATGGCCACATTTGATTTACACGTTTCCTCGTCTCAGCACACCTGGATTAAAAATAAAACATTCATTAGCAACCACTTTGTAAACAAACTGTATGATACGTCAGACGACTTTAATTTGAGCAGAAGGTGCTTTTACCAAACACACAGGGATGCTAAATATAAATGAATGCCACACTTTTCAGATTTTTATTCAAAAAATGCTTGAAAAGATACCAATCTGCTTTTTTTTTTTTTTGTCTTAAGACTGTTACATAAGAGCCCAGTGAAACACGCTGAAGTTTCTGGTTTTGAACACGATAAAATTGTGAAAAAGTTACTTACAGCAGCTTCAACTCTTTTTAAAAGGAGCCCATTTTTCCCCCTTAAAGAGTAATGGTGGATGTGCTGCACAGTCTGCTGTTTTAGGTTTGAATCAATAATCCTAATGAGTCTGCTCAGAAAGAGAAAGAGAGCTGCCCCACTGATTTACACACACACACACGTCCACACACAACTTTAGCTTCTCTTTGGTCACACAATCAAACGATCCTTTCAAGGCAACGAGGGACGGAAACGTCCAGGATGTGTCCGCTGCCACCATCTGCCTGCCATCTCCAGTAAATCGTTGCATAACCAAGCTGTTTGCCGTTCATAAAAATGCCATTTTTCACATATTTTAGCGCGACAGTTTGCTCATCATGTCTCAGACGATAAGACAGGAATGAGTAATCGTTGGCATTCTGACACAAATAGGCACTATTCTTTAAAAAAAAAAACACTGGTTGTCGAGCAAAAGTATTGAAATTTGACAGATAAACAAAATACGATTGTTATTTTCTGCGTGTTATTTCCCAGCTGAATGGACATTCAGGCTCTAGTAACAACATCCTGTTACTGATATCCCATAATACCCCTGGATGATGTTCTTACATACCACTAAGGCCATTCTTAGTAAAAAATAAAAAACTGTGAGATAATGGCAATATCATGAGAGCAAAGTAGTAATGTTATGAGAATAAAGTTGTAGTATTCCCAGAATAAAGTCATAGTATTCCCAGAATAAAGTCATAGTATTACCAGAGTGAAGTCATAGTATTACCAGGATAAAGTTGTAGTATTACCAGAATGAAGTCATAGTATTACCAGGATAAAGTCATAGTATTACCAGAGTGAAGTCATAGTATTACCAGGATAAAGTTGTAGTATTACCAGAATGAAGTCATAGTATTACCAGGATAAAGTTGTAGTATTACCAGAATGAAGTCATAGTATTACCAGGATAAAGTTGTAGTATTACCAGAATGAAGTTGTAGTATTACCAGAATGAAGTCGTAGTATTACCAGGATAAAGTGATAGTATTACTAGGATAAAGTCGTAGTATTACCAGGATAAAGTTGTAGTATTCCCAGATTAAAGTGATAGTATTACTAGGATAAAGTCGTAGTATTACCAGGATAAAGTCGTAGTATTACTAGGATAAAGTCGTAGTATTACCAGGATAAAGTCGTAGTATTACCAGGATAAAGTCGTAGTATTACCAGGATAAAGTCGTAGTATTACCAGGATAAAGTCGTAGTATTACCAGGATAAAGTCGTAGTATTACCAGAATGAAATCGTAGCATTATAGCTTTTTTGGCGTTCGAGTTTATTCTGGCAATTTTATATACTTTAAATTTTTTTAGCGTGACCCTAATACTCCTTCACACTTATGACTCAGTATGTGGAGACCCGACAAAGTAATTAGTTATCAGTAAATGTGAATGTAATTAAGCCTGGAAGACAGATTTCAATCTTATATGAACGCAGCCTGTCAGACCAGCAGGTAAAATGTCTCTAAAACGCCTGCATCATGTTTAGGTTTGTCAGACTTGCGTCAAATCTGTGTTTAGTCCATACATACATAGTCCTGTACACCTGTAAATAAATATTTATATCTCGTAGAGCACTTCTGGATAGATGCAAACTACATCTCGTTGCTTGTACTTGTGACAGTGCAATGACAATAAAGTTGAATTCTATTCTATTCTATTCTATGCTGAGGAAGCAGCGGACAGTCATCCTCCTCTGTATTGTGGGATTCCTCTAAGCTCCTCTTTCAGCTCATTGTTTTGCTCCTCTGTCAGTGAGTGTTTTCATAGCAGCTGCTATCATAACTTCCAGTGTTTTTCATAAAGCTAAATCCCTGCACCAAAATTTCAGGCAGAAACAGTAATCTGGTGGACAAACACAAACATTCGTACCAAGATGCTTCCTTCCTACTCTTTCATGTGGAAGTTGTGAGAAAGAACAATCGGTTGTCGTATTCTGGTTTGTGGAGAGCTCATTATGCAGCTACCAAGTGCCTGATTAAAAGAAAAAACAACCTCTTATGTAAAGTCGAAGGCCGATATTTCCATACACTCAACAAAACGATTCAACGCCATTTTCTTTTCATTTTCTGACATAAATTCAGATCAAATTTCATTGAGTTTGAACCACATCCTCTGGATATATTTGTGAGACGAAACTGCTTTCTTGTGTTACCTTATCAAAAAAACCAAAAGACTAAAATATCAGGAGCAGAATTTTGGATCTCGACAAATCTGGGTTGTTCTTCAAAAGTATAAACGGGAGGAGAATGTAGAGATTGTTGTTTAGGAAAGAAACGAAGGGTCTCATCCCAACGATCAAATGTTCATATCAGCCCCAGAATACAAGCCAAGGATTGTGTGGAAACACAAGGATCGTGCCAACATCCACAAACCAAACCTGGAGTTTTGAATTCTGCGATCTTGGAAATTCCCTCAAAATCAACAAATCCCCACATTTCTTTGCTGCAGCGTAAATATCTGTGTTTGTGGCTGAACAATGCAATAAAATAATCACTTATTATCTGAGACATTTTCTGTTTCACTGTTATGATGTCAGTCTTGATTTAGTACGACGCCGCATTAGGGCCATTCAGGGAAAGGTAGAGCAAATATCCACCATTTTAAAATGAATCTCAAAAATTTCTAGAAATAAAGGGAATTTCTGAGTTTGAAAAGTCCAAAATTTGCTTCCAAAAAATTTTTTTTCTTAATTTGAGACTGATCTTGGAAACTTTCTAGAAAAAGCAAGGAAATTTCTGAGTTTTCTTTTAAGATTTCTAGATTTTCTAGCAAATATGAGACTTTCAAATCCTCCAACATTTTGAGATCAATCTCAATAATTTCCCGTTTTTTTTCTAAAAATTTCTACATTTCAAAAGTAAAAAAATGTCCACTTTTGAGACTCCGATATGTCCTTCTTTTTAGAAAATTTCAGAGTTTCAAAAGTTTAAAATTTTCCACCTTTTGAACTCAGAACTCGGTGCATTAGGTGACCAAACACATACACACACATGTGTTTGTACTCTTGGGTTTTGACTGGTTGCTGTTTCAATTGGAATATTAATAGAGCAAAGTGAGGAGAAAATTTGATTGGAATTGAAAGATGGAGGGAGAGGGCTTCTGCGAATAGATGAGTAATGACAGAAGAAACACAGCGCATACACTGCATTCATACAGTATCCGTCACTCCGAGCGCGCGTGTGTGCGCGTGTGTACGTGCGTATGTGTGTGTTGCCGGAGGAACAGTTGATGGATTTGCTGCTTCACTGCTCACACAGATTGGTGCCTGCTGTGATGGCAGCCTTGAACTGAAATAACGTGCGCTCTCACACAAAGAGAGCTACACATAATTGCAGGCACGCCGCGCGCGTGTGTGTGTGTGTGTGTGTGTGTGTTGTCAGGGTCGGGACGAGCAGGTTGCCTGCAGGAAGCCATTTAAGGCGGCGCGGAGGGATGGATGAACACAAGGGCGGGCGAAACGCCACAGAGGGTAACGCAACCCAACAGGCTGGGAGTGCCGTGTTTATGTGTGTTAATAGAGCTTTTATTAGACCCTTTATCACTCGCTAAACATTTTGTGAATTAGCTTTGCCGTCTTTGATCACCGGCTCTTTTTGAAATGCAATAAAAACACAACTGGCCGCTGAAAAAAACTGATCTGAAATCCTTTTTTTTACCTGCCAGTGTCTATATCCGGGGTTATTTACATCTTAGTCACAACACCTCTTACATTAAGCACTCAAATCCTGGTAAAGTAATATTTAGTAAGTTAGAATTTACATCATATTGAGTCCTGTTTGTCACATTAAAATCACCTTTTGAAAGTAACCTTTAAGCAGGCATTAAACACTCTTCATATTCTAGTTAGAAATGCTGTGTTTCCATTGGCTGTTAGCAGAAAATCATCATAATTAACAGAAATAAAGTATTTCAAACACCCATTTGTGTGGAATTAATAGACATAATGTCTTTCGCTTATTGATATAATTCCTGAAATAAATTGACTTTTTAATAATTTTCTAATTTACTGAATGTATCTGTTGATCAAGATTTAAAAAAAAAAAACAATCAGTTCAAGCAAGACAGTGAAATATGTGGCTCATATGGAAATCATTAAAATAAAACTATAATTAAAACAGTGAGGTTAAAGAGAATTTATGACAATTTCTTAATGTAATTGTAAGTTAAACATGTATTGTTTGTTTTTCTTGTAAGAAAATGTGTTTTTTGGGGGTTTTTTGCTGTTATTTTTTGTATTTATCCTAAGATTCTCTCTCATTTTTAAATCTCTACACAATGGCTTCCAGAACAGAGAATTCATTCTCAAATGCTGCTGATTGTTTTTAAAGCTTTGAATTATCCGACCGCTATATTAGTTTATTCCAGACAAGCTTTTTAAGCTCCAGCATTTCTGTTCATTAAATCTCTATTCAGCTCTTTTCTCTGGGCTCATTATAGTTACTAAGCTGATGCCATGAAACTTCATTCATTTCAGTTTCTTTGTTTATTCTTGTATTCTGTCCTTTGAGTATTTGAATCTGTTTCTCTTTGGTCTGCCTTAGTCTCTTCCCCTTGGTTTGTCGTTCCTTTGGCTCTTAGTTCATCTCCCTCTGTGTTAATTAGCCCCTCCCCCTCAGGTTCCTGCTTCCTGTCACACCTGTAGCACATCTACTCTGATTAGCATAGCTCATCTGGGGTTTTTTTATTTTCTGCTTCGGACTCACTATCTAAACTGCTGGATTTTATAGTTCATTGCTCTAACTCCATGACAAGTAAGTTGTACATTTTTATTCATTATTAACGGGTCAAGCGGACCCCGCGTACTGCGCTTTAATTAGTTGGATTTTTTTTTAAATCTCTTTTTATTTTTCGCGGTTTCTGAAAATGAGGGCTGACAAGACAACCCCGTCGCTTCTCCGTTGTCCGACCGTGACATCTACTGCAGCTGCGTCACTGAGCTAAGACTGCCGGTTTTTAAAAAAAAAAATTATTATTTATTTATTTATTTATATATGTACAGTACAGACCAAAAGTTTGGACACACCTTTCTAATTCAATGGGTTTTCTTTATTTTCATGACTATTTATGAGGCAAGAAATCCCACTTATTAACCTGACAGGGCAGGTTGACCTATGAAGTGAAAACCATTTCAGGTGACGACCTCTTGAAGCTCATCAAGAAAATGCAGAGTGTGTGCAAAGCAGTAATCACAGCAAAAGGTTGCTACTTTGAAGAAACTAGAATATAAGGAGTATTTTCAGTTGTTTTACACTTTTTTGTTTAGTGCATATTTCCACATGTGTTATTCATAGTTTTGATGCCTTCAGTGTGAATCTACAATGTCAATAGTCATGAAAATAAAGGAAACTCATTGAATTAAAAGGTGTGTCCAAACTTTTGGTCTGTACTGTATGTCTACCTGGTATGAATCCAGACTGAGTTTCATCAACCACATCTTCAAGAGTATTCTTAATTTTTGTAGCAATACAACCTGCAATAACTTTATAGTCATTTTGTAGTAATGTAATTGGTCGCCAGTTATCCAGAAGAAGTTTGTCTTTTAGTGGTTTAGGGATCAGTGTAATCAGACCTTGGGTCATTGTTGGTGGAAGTGATCCAGAATCCAAACTTTCAAGATAAACTTGATGTAAAAATGGTGATAGCTGATCTGAAAACTTTTTATAAAATTCTGCATTGAGGCCATCAGTACCTGGTGATTTATTTAGCTTTAATTTATTGATGGACATTTGGATGTCTTCAAGTGTAATCAAGGGATCACATTGTTCTTTACTATTTTTACTAATTTGTTGCATTTTATTCAGAGAGTTAATAAATTGTGTGACAGTTTCATCAGAACATCTTGACTGATAAAGTTCTTGGAAAAAAGTTTCACAGTAAGAAGAGATTTGAACAGGGTCTTCACAGATATTATTATTGATTTGAAGTTTCATAATACTGTTAGATATTTGGTGGGTTTTTTCTAATCTAAAAAAATAAGAAGAGTTTTTTCCTCCTTCTAACCATTTCTGTCTCGATCTGATGTACGCTCCTTTAGCTTTGGAAATGTAAATATTGTCCAGGTTCAGTTGTAAATGGTTTAATCTAATCTTTTGTTCTTCAGATATATTTTCTGGCAGAACATTGTTCAATAAGATAATTTATTTTATTCCTTCTGATTCTACTTTCCTTTTTCTTTTAGCAATCTCAGCTCCAGTTTTAAACATTTTTCAAAGTTCATATTTTAGGAGTTCCCAATTTTTACTAAATTCCTTCTGACTGCAAGCTGTATTCCAATACTTTATAATTATTTGCTTAATGTTTTCTTCTACTGTTTTGTTTTCTAACAGTGAAGAGTTGAGTTTCCAGTAAGCTGTAATTTTATTTTTTCCATACTGGTTTAATTTAGTTTTTTCAATTAAAATAAGCTTGTGGTCTGATAAATGAGCTGGAAGAATCTCTGACTTAATTTCATCAGCTATTAAATCAGACACCAGCCAGAAATCAATTCTTGATTTAAAGGAGCCTGTTTTGTTCTGCCATGTAAATTCAACTTTGGAGTTATTTTTTTGCCTCCATACATCAATCAGGCCAAAGGTTGACATAAAGTTTTCTAGAACTGTGTTTGGATTTGCATTAGCCTTTGGAGGAAATCTATCTAATGCTTCATTAAGAGTTGAATTGAAGTCCCCACCAATAATAATATTCATATTATGATATTTACCACATAAGTAATTCACCCCATTACTTAATCTAACATAAAGTTGCATATTTTCTGCTTTGGTATTGTACCCATATATAGAACCCAACAAAAAAATGTCTTCATTTATTGATACAACTAATAAAGTAAAATGTCCATATGTGTCTAAGAATGAACATAATACATCTCCACTGAAGTTGTTTGGTAATATTGCCACTCTTGCTGATTGAGTGGAGCCATGTGCCAGCCATAGTTCGTCCCCCCACTGAGTTTTCCAGAATTTGGTAATTATAATTATAATTTGCAGTTGAATGAGTTTCTTGGATAAAACAGAAATCTGCTTTAAAATTTTTAAGATATAAAAACGTTGCCTTTCTTTTAATGTTCCTTAACCCTCGAGCATTGAGTGAAATGACTTTAAAAAAAAAGAAATGCTACTAAGAGTTGTAGCTTCTAACCCTGAAAATTGAGTTACAGAAAAATCTAACAAACTCTCCCAACAGAAAAATGATATAATAAACGGAGCTTTCTCAATATTTAATGTCATTACTTAACTGTTGGTTCTGATTCTCAAGATGTCTTCTAGTCATTAGCAGGTTCAAGTTCTTTCCTCTTTCCTCCTTTGTCAATAACAAAGGCTCTGGGACCGAGGTAGAAAGCTGTTTCTTCTCTGACGGTCCTCTGGGGAGAAGTCCTCATTGAAGCGCAGGTTGCTTGATTTCAGAAAAGATGACTGCTTGGCCTCCTTCCACACCGTATCCCTGTAGGGTCTCATGGAGAACTGGATCATCACTTCTCCAGGACGACCCGTGCCTGTAACGCGACCCAGCCGGTGGACGCTGTCGATGACGTCTGGTAGTTTTTCTTTGCATCCTGGCCGCTGTCTTCTGGCAAATGGAAATAACCTTGCTACGAACATCTTCTCCTTCTTCTTCATTTATTCCCAAAAGCCGCAAGTCCCATCTTCTTTTATAACGTGAAAGTTTGAGCAGCTTGTTTTCCATTTGCAACACCTTTTTTTTTCCTGATTTCTCAACTTTCCTGACGGTTTCTGCCAACTTTTCTTGTATTTCTTTCATTTCAGCATGGATATAAAATGGAAATTTTCAGGACGTCTTTTTTAAGCAGCTTTATTAAGCACAATATTTAAAGAAGGTCTCAGAATAAATGCTTCCCTGCGTTAAAGCAGCAATAACAGCTCCCTGTCCAGACAATCTCGGGAGAGCTTGCAAAGAACGACCACTCATGCCGCCATCTTGCTCGGCTCTCTAGTTTATCAAGACTGCAGTTAAAGAAACTGTGGGGCGCTGCGCGAAGCAGCCGGAAGCAGCGGGTTTGCGTTGCTTGTCCTCGCCGCTTGTCTTGTCCTCTTTTAGGCCCTCTTTCTTGATTGAAACGGTCCAATAGAGGGCACTGGAGTTTATAAAACCTTTTAAACCAACTGCTCAGTCTGTCTTCTAATAAACCACAACAGGACATGACATCATCACGGTCCCATTTAGCGTTGTCCAGTACCTTGCTTTAAAACAGGACTGTTTTCTCAAGCTTATTTGGACTTTTTTTTTTTATCTATGTATTATTTCCTTTTAAGCACATTGAGTGCTTAAAATTCGCTGTATGGACTCAACTTGATTTTCCTCCTCAGTTGAAGGTTTATTCAACTGGCTTTGGTTTTAGATTTAGAAGCAACCACAGCCTGTCTAGCTTGATTTCAGATTGATTCAAACCAATATCCAACCTTCCAATCCATCATGTTTAAGCCTATTCCCGTTCTTTATTCCCCGTCCCTCTGATGCAATTGGATCACTACACTACTCTCTTCCAGGTCTTTTCTGGCTATTAAAAATGTTTCATAAAGTCTGGACTGATGTTGAGATTCACATAGCTGATGGGAGGGAAGGTGTGTGTATGAGAAAAAAAAAATGCTTTCATGCTGGTAAAAATCTTCATTTTATAGCAGACTAACAATAATATTCCTCTCTTGATGGTATAAGGAGATTATTCTGTCTTCTGCTGCCTTCCAGGACATTTTATGTTGCCAAGCACAAAATTACATTCTTTTCCTAGAAACGTTTGATTTGGCTTCTCTTAATGTTCCTGCTATCTCTCGCTCTCTGATGGATTTGTTTTGTTTTCACAGCCTGAGGATAAAATGGCTTTACAATATGGCGCAGTTAGTCATGTGGAGCTCCTAAAAAATAATGCCTGCGCACTGTAAAGTTCGGATGTAAAGTGAGTACCCCCGCAGGAAGGCTTCATCATAAAGTTGTCATGTTCATATCTTAGATATTAGTGTTGCTGGTACATGTGATGCAGCATATATCTCACAGATGTGACTTAAGAGCCTTTGGTATACAGACTGTAATTCACTGGCAGGATGAATAAAAACAGACAGCCAAGTTTTATTTTACAGCAGCAAAGAAAATGTGTTGGCTACTGTAGTGAGATCTTTATGTTTTAAACAGACTTATTTTTTTTTTTTTTTTTTTTTAGTCTAATGGAAAAGGAACTTTACTTTGAATGGTTGGAATCGATAAACACACACACAAAAAAAGAACCTAAGCTGAAAAACTGAACCATTTTCCATCTTTGGATTTATTCTAGCCGTCAAGCACTTTAAAACTTTCCTACGATTCATTTTAGCAGTCTGAAACTTCGTTCTAGAGCTTTTCTGACACGCGCCTCATTACCAGCGCCAGAGTCCATCAGTGTGCCTCGTCGCCGTCTTGTTACAACGGTTTTGGTTTGTTGGCGTTGTGACATGTTGTCGTCCTTTTCTCTTTTTCCCCCCCCCCTCCTTCCTTTCCTGTTCTGTAGCGGTGCGTCAGGGAGCAGCAGCGAATCGGAGAGCAGCTCCGAGTCTGACACGGACGAGTCGGAAAGCAGCTCCAGTGACAGCGACTACAACCAGGCTTCCCGTACAAACAGTCCAGAGGTAAAGTATGACATGGGCTCACATTTACAGTGAGAGCCTAAAGGGGCAGAGTTATGTAAGATTGACTTTTTTGAGCTTTACATCATGTTATAATGTTATCCCCTGATCAAAAACATACATGGATTTCTGCCTTGAGTCTTTGATGCATGTTTGAGAAATCCTTTCATCTCTATGGCAACCATGAAGCTGTGCAAAAATGCCTGGGGTTCAGGGGGTACCCAGCACCGCCTTTGAGACGCAGCTGCTCGTTGGAGCTGCAGTTTCCAAGCATTTGTAACTCCCCCACTCAGCTCCTGCAGACTAGCCAGCAGCAATTAGCAAACACCTGGTGGAACTGAGCGTCTGCTGAGCTCAACATACCAGCTACTTCTCAGAGCAACGCTGGTAAAAACATTGCTAAATGGTTAATAGAGGAGCCATGTTGTGATGACTTCCTGAAGGAGGAGTTCCAGAAAGAGCAGGAGCTTCTTAAAGAGACAGAGGCCCAATTTCAAGGCGTTAAATCACAAACTAATATTTCTTTTAAGTAATACTTAGTATACTGTATGTAGCATATTTACAGCTATGTCTTAGTGCAACCAGGGTAACATTTACTTGGTTGTGCTATGAAATGGCACAATGTGCCTGGAAAACATGTGATACTGCTCCTTTAAAGTGTGTCCCAGTAGCCATGATATTTCAAATATTCAGTCAGATTTATGAAGAACAGGTTATAGTCCACTTCTGTCTGAGTTTTGGTTCTCTCCTGTGTTTGCATTTTAATTATTTCAGCTTTATCAGTGTCTCTCCATATTAGTTCATTCCATGATATTGAATGTTTAGGTATTCTGCTCTGTGTATTTAGGTTTAGTCTCTGAAGTCATTTAACTTAGATTAGTTAGATCCTCATTGTGTCCATTCAGTTTCTCTTGTGCCCATTATTCATCATCTCAGTTCTCTGCCCAGATTGTCCCCAGCTGCTCTGCTTTCTGGTGATTGCACCTGTTTTCCATGTTACTCTTCAGATTTCCAGAGTATTAAGCTCCTTGGTTTTTCTCTCAATACTGGATTCTACTGTTGCTCTTCTCTTGGTTCTCATGTTGATGCTCCTCCTGTCTTTATTTTACGTTTCTGCCATTTTTAAATTCCAAACTGCATTATGTCTCTTCCATTTGAGTCCTTATAAAAAAAAAAACAGCAAACATAACAGTGCAAATGTTTACAGAGTGTATTATTATAATATTACTGTGTATGATTTGCACAGGAAATTTTGAGCAATAAAAAAGTAAATTAGTAAGACTACATAGGACGCTTACTGTTTGCAAAAGAAGCAGATGATTTCTCTGCAACTTGTTGACGAGCATTTATCAAAATTTATAGATTTGAGTCTGTGTTAAATGTGTACTTTGTGTGGACTAGAGAAAATCCGTAATATACTCAAACTTGTGCTCTCAATGTTTATTAGTTTGTAACAAGAAAATTGTATTTATAACAATACATTCTCAAATAAGTGTTTAGAATCCAAAATGGTCTGAATGATGAAGATTATTATATGTAAACATCCAACATGAACTGTTTGTGTTGGCATGCTTACAGTAAATGTAAAATGTTTAAATACAATTGAATTGAAGGTTCTTAAGTGAGCAAAGAAAGATTTCTAACTTAATTTGTTTTTGTTTTTTTCTCTTCAGTAATTAAAAAACAAAAAATGTTCTAAAAGATTATTGTTGGGTGGGGTTGTGAACATGTATATATTCACAAAAAACAGCGAAGTATTTGCTGTAGTGCAAATTTGACAATGTTATCACTACAGCACAGCTATCTGCAACAGGAAGTTAGAAAAAGGAGCAGCTGAATAACCCCATAAGCTAATCATTCAAAAATAAGGCAGAACTTCTGTTTAATCTTTGTTTGCAGGCTGTTATTGTTGTTTTTCATTGTGTCTTCTGCTACTCATATGCTACCAATTTAAGGGAACTGAGGCAATCTATGACAAACTAATAGAAAACAATAAGTTGCCACTCATGTTGGCTGCCGTATTCTCACAGGTAGATGAATACATGAGCTGCTGTGCAGATTCAGGTGGAAAAGTTGCGTTCCAGGATTGCCTTTTTCAACAACTTCATGAGGCAGAACTATCCCCCCAAAAATAAGAATACAAGTCAAGTGTCCAAAATTTAGTTAACATCTTGAAAAGCAAGTTGGACTTTAAATTTTTATTCTCGCTGATCCACCGACTGTTTGCTTCGCTCCGACCCGGACGGTCGCTAAGCCGCCTCGTCCCGCGGCGCTGCTCCGAAAGCCATAAAGATCCCAACTGCAGAGGAGCGAGTGATGCCATTAGTTATCACATTATTTTAATGGCTCGACGCTGCCTGCTTTTATAGGCTTATGCGGTCTAACACACTGAGAGAAACGCAGAAACACGGGGGGAGAAAACGACGGCAGTGCTGCAGCTTCCTCACATGCGATAAAGAGCTTCCAGCACGGCGTGATACAATAACCACAAGGAACGCAATACTTTTACATTCCTCTGTAAAGATTCTTCATCCGGAGATGGTTTCATTATTTTTAGAGGCGCGCCGAGTTTCTCACTTGTTTATGACCAAAGGAAATTTAGTTATGATTCCGCTCTGATAAAGTGCAGGAGCTGCGGAGAGCACCTACTGAAATATTAATGAAGTTTTGTTTTGGGTTTTTTTGTCCTCTTTGCAGCCAGAGCCCCCTTCCACTAACAAGTGGCAACTGGACAG